>NC_060175.1:1696528-1816528 GCF_021184085.1 Oncorhynchus gorbuscha
TACCAGCTCTCTGTAACCTAGAGGGAAACCAGTGGGTCAGTCTCCTCTATACCATGTTTCACACCTGGTAGTTTGGTGGATGGGACTACCAGCTCTCTGTAACCTAGAGGACAACCAGTGGGTCCGTCTCCTCTATACCACCCACCTGGTAGTGTGGTGGATGGGACTACCAGCTCTCTGTAACCTAGAGGACAACCAGTGGGTCCGTCTCCTCTATACCACCCACCTGGTAGTGTGGTGGATGGGACTACCAGCTCTCTGTAACCTAGAGGACAACCAGTGGGTCCGTCTCCTCTATACCACCCACCTGGTAGTATGGTGGATGGGACTACCAGCTCTCTGTAACCTAGAGGACAACCAGTGGGTCCGTCTCCTCTATACCACCCACCTGGTAGTGTGGTGGAAGGGACTACCAGCTCTCTGTAACCTAGAGGGCAACCAGTGGGTCCGTCTCCTCTATACCAGGTTTCTTGCAGGATGACAATGTCTGTATTACCGATTTCTTTGGTGAAGTCCAGGTTCCTGCTCTTTTGGCCAAATGCAGATGACCTCAGGCCTTGGATATTCCAGTATGATATAGTGAAGGCTTTTTGTTCCATAGTGTCCCATGTTGTTGGTCGTGGTTTGGCCTCAGGCCAGTAAGTGTGAGCAGAGCCTGCTGAGCATCTGGTACATGCCATTGGCTTGGGCTAGTGTAAGAGTGGAGGTTATCTTACTACCTAACGATCTATCTATCTATCTATCTATCTATCTATATATATATATATATATATATATATCTTACTATCGATCCATCTAACTACCTAACTCACTACATGTCCATATCTAACTACCTATCTATCTATCTAACTACTTGTCTAACTACCTATCTATCTATATATATCTATCTAACTACTTGTCTAACTACCTATCTATCTATATATATCTATATCTCTATCTATCTATCTACCTACCTACATGTCTATATCTAACTACCTGTCTACCTATCTATCTCACTACCTATCTATCTTAGTACCTATCTCTCACACTACCTATCTATCTTAGTACCTATCTCTCACACTACCTATCTATCTTAGTACCTATCTCTCACACTACCTATCTATCTATCTATCTACCTATCCAGAGCTACCTATCTATCTATCTATCTACCTATCCAGAGCTGTCTGATACTATCTATCTATCTACCTATCCAGAGCTGTCTGATACTATCTATCTATCTATCTATCTATCTATCTATCTATCTATCTATCTATCTATCTATCTATCTATCTATCTATCTATCTATCTATCTATCTATCTATCTATCTATCTATCTATCTATCTATCTATGAGCCCAGAAGAGAGACAAAAGGACAGACACGGGATGTTAGACAGAGACTCACCATGAGGAGTACAGTCCCTTAACGGCCTGCTCCTTGTCACTCCAGCGGGCCGGGTTCTCGTATTTACAGGCCCTCCCTCCACACGCCATGGAGCACTGCATGTGACCTGGGATCACATGTCTCAAAGTCTCCCCCACCTTGGTGTACTTGGCTGTGGGGACCCGAGTACTGACTGCAGAGCGAGAGAGAGAAAAGAGAGATCAACAAGCACATCCCACTAGACTACATACTAGCTGCATTCTGTGTGACTAGGCTACATCATCCCCATTCTGTGTGACTAGGCTACATCATCCCCATTCTGTGTGACTAGGCTACATCATCCCCATTCTGTGTGACTAGACTACATCATCCCCATTCTGTGTGACTAGGCTACATCATCCCCATTCTGTGTGACTAGGCTACATCATCCCCATTCTGTGTGACTAGGCTACATCATCCCCATTCTGTGTGACTAGACTACATCATCCCCATTCTGTGTGACTAGACTACATCATCCCCATTCTGTGTGACTAGACTACATCATCCCCATTCTGTGTGACTAGACTACATCATCCCCATGCTGTGTGACTAGACTACATCATCCCCATTCTGTGTGACTAGGCTACATCATCCCCATTCTGTGTGACTAGACTACATCATCCCCATTCTGTGTGACTAGGCTACATCATCCCCATTCTGTGTGACTAGGCTACATCATCCCCATTCTGTGTGACTAGGCTACATCATCCCCATTCTGTGTGACTAGGCTACATCATCCCCATTCTGTGTGACTAGGCTACATCATCCCCATTCTGTGTGACTAGGCTACATCATCCCCATTCTGTGTGACTAGGCTACATCATCCCCATTCTGTGTGACTAGGCTACATCATCCCCATTCTGTGTGACTAGGCTACATCATCCCCATTCTGTGTGACTAGGCTACATCATCCCCATTCTGTGTGACTAGGCTACATCATCCCCATTCTGTGTGACTAGGCTACATCATCCCCATTCTGTGTGACTAGGCTACATCATCCCCATTCTGTGTGACTAGGCTACATCATCCCCATTCTGTGTGACTAGGCTACATCATCCCCATTCTGTGTGACTAGGCTACATCATCCCCATTCTGTGTGACTAGGCTACATCATCCCCATTCTGTGTGACTAGGCTACATCATCCCCATTCTGTGTGACTAGACTACATCATCCCCATGCTGTGTGACTAGACTACATCATCCCCATGCTGTGTGACTAGACTACATCATCCCCATGCTGTGTGACTAGACTACATCATCCCCATTCTGTGTGACTAGGCTACATCATCCCCATTCTGTGTGACTAGACTACATCATCCCCATTCTGTGTGACTAGGCTACATCATCCCCATTCTGTGTGACTAGGCTACATCATCCCCATTCTGTGTGACTAGGCTACATCATCCCCATTCTGTGTGACTAGGCTACATCATCCCCATTCTGTGTGACTAGGCTACATCATCCCCATTCTGTGTGACTAGGCTACATCATCCCCATTCTGTGTGACTAGGCTACATCATCCCCATTCTGTGTGACTAGGCTACATCATCCCCATTCTGTGTGACTAGGCTACATCATCCCCATTCTGTGTGATTCTCCCCATTCTGTGTGACTAGGCTACATCATCCCCATTCTGTGTGACTAGGCTACATCATCCCCATTCTGTGTGACTAGGCTACATCATCCCCATTCTGTGTGACTAGGCTACATCATCCCCATTCTGTGTGACTAGGCTACATCATCCCCATTCTGTGTGACTAGGCTACATCATCCCCATTCTGTGTGACTAGGCTACATCATCCCCATTCTGTGTGACTAGGCTACATCATCCCCATTCTGTGTGACTAGGCTACATCATCCCCATTCTGTGTGACTAGGCTACATCATCCCCATTCTGTGTGACTAGGCTACATCATCCCCATTCTGTGTGACTAGGCTACATCATCCCCATTCTGTGTGACTAGGCTACATCATCCCCATTCTGTGTGACTAGGCTACATCATCCCCATTCTGTGTGACTAGGCTACATCATCCCCATTCTGTGTGACTAGACTACATCATCCCCATTCTGTGTGACTAGACTAAATATTATCCTGCTGTATTTCATGCTGGCTTTTCTCTCCAACAACAGACACCTCTTTGAAAACACACGTTCACAGACAAAACATTTCCCTAGCAACTAAAGCCTTCTCCTCCCCTCATTAATGTGGGTTAGCATCTCAGCATCTTTACCTCAAGGTAAACTAAACAAGACTAGAAATGTCCAAGGATCGTTAGCCCTGTCAGGGGCCTCAACCAGCTCCTCTTGACTAGCCCTGTCATACTGAGTTCAGACAGATCTGAACCAGCCAGGTTAACAGAGAGATGTTCAGATCTGGTCTGAACCAGCTCGGCCAGCAGTGGATCTGTACAAAGCAAGAGAAGCCTTGATTGTGATCTAGCAGTGTCATTACATTGGCGTGGTCCCGTGGCAGTGCCTGTGTTGCCATCGGAGGGCTCCTCAGCCATATCTGTCCCTGTCTCGGTGTTTAACCCTCTACCTCTTATTTGTCTCCCTGCTGTTCTGCTATCTGTGAGGCACCCAGCGTCTAGCTTAGCGTCTCAACCTGTGACAGGTTCAAGAACCCCGTCTCTCCCTCGCGGAGACATCATTGACAGTCCCTATGTGTCCTGCTGCATGCAGACCAACCCGACTGTCTGCCTCTCTCTGTCCTCAAGGTCCCTCCGTCCTCAAGGTCCACCTGCGTCTCCGCTGTTCTCAAGGTCCGCCTGCGTCTCCGCTGTCCTCAAGGTCCCCCTGCGTCTCCGCTGTCCTCAAGGTCCCCCCGTCCTCAAGGTCCCCCTGCGTCTCCGCTGTCCTCAAGGTCCCCCTGCATCTCTGCTGTCCTGCCTCTCTCTGTCCTCAAGGTCCCTCCGTCCTCAAGGTCCCTCAGCGTCTCCGCTGTCCTCAAGGTCCCCCTGCGTCTCCGCTGTCCTCAAGGTCCCCCTGCATCTCTGCTGTCCTGCCTCTCTCTGTCCTCAAGGTCCCTCCGTCCTCAAGGTCCCTCAGCGTCTCCGCTGTCCTCAAGGTCCCCCTGCGTCTCCGCTGTTCTCAAGGTCCCCCTGCGTCTCCGCTGTCCTCAAGGTCCCCCTGCGTCTCTGCTGTCCTGCCTCTCTCTGTCCTCAAGGTCCCTCCGTCCTCAAGGTCCCTCAGCGTCTCCGCTGTCCTCAAGGTCCCCCTGCGTCTCCGCTGTCCTCAAGGTCCCCCTGCATCTCTGCTGTCCTGCCTCTCTCTGTCCTCAAGGTCCCTCCGTCCTCAAGGTCCCTCAGCGTCTCCGCTGTCCTCAAGGTCCCCCTGCGTCTCCGCTGTCCTCAAGGTCCCCCTGCGTCTCCGCTGTCCTCAAGGTCCCCCTGCGTCTCTGCTGTCCTGCCTCTCTCTGTCCTCAAGGTCCCTCCGTCCTCAAGGTCCCTCAGCGTCTCCGCTGTCCTCAAGGTCCCCCTGCGTCTCCGCTGTTCTCAAGGTCCCCCTGCGTCTCCGCTGTCCTCAAGGTCCCCCTGCGTCTCCGCTGTCCTCAAGGTCCCCCCGTCCTCAAGGTCCCCCTGCGTCTCCGCTGTCCTCAAGGTCCCCCTGCGTCTCTGCTGTCCTCAAGGACACCCTGCGTCTCCGCTGTCCTCAAGGTCCCCCTGCGTCTCTGCTGTCCTCAAGGTCCCCCCGCGTCTCTGCTGTCCTCAAGGACACCCTGCGTCTCCGCTGTCCTCAAGGTCCCCCTGCCTCTCTCTGTCCTCAAGGTCCCCCGCGTCTCCTACGTCCTCAAGGTCCCCCCTCAAGGTCCCCGCGTCTCCTACGTCCTCAAGGTCCCCCCGCGTCTCCTACGTCCTCAAGGTCCCCCGCGTCTCCTACGTCCTCAAGGTCCCCCGCGTCTCCCTACGTCCTCAAGGTCCCCCGCGTCTCCCTACGTCCTCAAGGTCCCCCCGCGTCTCCCTACGTCCTCAAGGTCCCCCGCGTCTCCTACGTCCTCAAGGTCCCCCGCGTCTCCTACGTCCTCAAGGTCCCCCCGCGTCTCCCTGGTCCTCAAGGTCCCCCGCGTCTCCCTGGTCCTCAAGGTCCCCCCGCGTCTCCTCGGTCCTCAAGGTCCCCCGCGTCTCCTACGTCCTCAAGGTCCCCCCGCGTCTCCTCGGTCCTCAAGATCCCCCTGTGTCTCCGCTGTCCTCAAGGTCCCTCTAACTGACACAGTCCTCCTAGCTGCCTCAGTCCAATCCTGTGCCATGGACCTAGTACAGCCTACCTCTCCATGCCCTGTCTAACCAGCCCCTCTCCCTCCCCCTGCCCTGTCTAACCAGCCCCTCTCTCTCCCGTCTAACCAGCCCCTCTCTCTCCCGTCTAACCAGCCCCTCTCTCTCTCCCGTCTAACCAGCCCCTCTCTCCCCCGTCTAACCAGCCCCTCTCTCTCCCCCGTCTAACCAGCCCCTCTCTCTCCCCCGTCTAACCAGCCCCTCTCTCTCCCCCCGTCTAACCAGCCCCTCTCTCTCCCCGTCTAACCAGCCCCTCTCTCTCCCCCGTCTAACCAGCCCCTCTCTCTCCCCCGTCTAACCAGCCCCTCTCTCTCCCCCTGCCCCGTCTAACCAGCCCCTCTCTCTCCCCCTGCCCCGTCTAACCAGCCCCTCTCTCTCCCCCTGCCCCGTCTAACCAGCCCCTCTCTCTCCCCCTGCCCCGTCTAACCAGCCCCTCTCCCCTCCCCCCTGCCCCGTCTAACCAGCCCCTCTCTCTCCCCCTGCCCCGTCTAACCAGCCCCTCTCTCTCCCCCTGCCCTGTCTAACCAGCCCCTCTCTCTCCCTGCCCTGTCTAACCAGCCCCTCTCTCTCCCTGCCCTGTCTAACCAGCCCCTCTCTCTCTCCCTGCCCTGTCTAACCAGCCCCTCTCTCTCTCTCCCTGCCCTGTCTAACCTGTGTATTGACAGTCAGTGAGGCTGCATGCTGGCTAAACGGAGCGATCCAGTGACTCATCGCAGTACAGTAGCCCGCTGGCACAAAGAGAGGCCAATACAATCCATCATTACTTTCATCACACAGTGACTGTCCCCATGACAACCAACTCACTCCTAAATCCTCAGTGGGTGGGAGCCGGTATGCCGGTGTGTCTGTATGTTGCTGTGTTCATTATGGAGTGACAGTGGTGATGGAGTACTCCCATCACAGGGATCTAGTCTAAAGTAGTGCACTACATAGGGAATAGGTCCCATTTGGGGTCAAAAGTAGTGCACTACATAGGGAATAGGTCTCATTTGGGGTCAAAAGTAGTGCACTACATAGGGAATAGGTCTCATTTGGGGTCAAAAGTAGTGCACTACATAGGGAATAGGTCTCAGTGACTAAACACAATGGGTTTGGAATGAAGCTGTTATTCTAGTGTTTACATCTCAACAACAATAAGAGTGGTTTATGTAACAGAAGAACACAAAGAGATGTTGTTCTGATAGAGAGAGAGGCTGCTGTTCAAACCTCCAGAGATCAGAGAGTTATAAAGAGAGAGAGGGAGAGAGAGAGGCTGCTGTTCAAACCTCCGGAGATCAGAGAGTTATAACGAGAGAGGGAGAGAGAGAGGCTGCAGTTCAAACCTCCAGAGATCAGAGAGAGAGAGACAGACCTGTTGCCACAAGAAAAGGGCAACCAGTGAAGAACAAACACCATTGTAAATACAACCCATATTTATGCTTATTTGTTTTCCCTTTAACCATTTGTACATTGTTACAACACTGTACACACACACACACACATATTATATATATATATATATATATATATATATATACATATAATACATTATATATATATATAATATAATGTATTATATGTGTGTGTGTGTACAGTGTTGTAACAATGTACAAATGGTTAAAGGCTGGACTTCACTAAAGACCCGTAGATCTCTACATTCATAAACGTCCAACTTTGATGTTGAATTGCCTAACCTATTCACAGAATTGGTTAACCCTTGAGATTCCTAGGGTTTCCTCTCCACCCAGGTAAATATGTTTTTTGTTTTTAATGCATTGTATTGATGGAGCAAAAGTCAAAAATACACCACCGGTCATAACTTTTAGAACAACTACTCATTCCAGGGTTTAATATTGAAGACATCAAAACTATGAAATAATACATGGAGTAACAACAAAAAGTGTACTCGATAAACACATTACTACTGTAGAATAGTAACACCTACCTGTGTTCATGCTGTTGCCTGTGTTGAGGTCCCCAGAGGAAGAGTAGGGCACATCAGTCAGCAGGCTAACACCAGCCGCCATGGCACACTCTGGAAGGACAGAGGTAACATGCTGTAACAGAGACAGGTAACACTAACGAACAGAAACACACACAGGTGAGGCTGAGACAGGTAACACTAACGAACAGAAACACACACAGGTGAGGCTGAGACAGGTAACACTAACGAACAGAAACACACACAGGTGAGGCTGAGACAGGTAACACTAACGAACATAAACACACACAGGTGAGGCTGAGACAGGTAACACTAACGAACATAAACACACACAGGTGAGGCTGAGACAGGTAACACTAACGAACATAAACACACACAGGTGAGGCTGAGACAGGTAACACTAACGAACATAAACACACACAGGTGAGGCTGAGACAGAGACAGGTAACACTAACGAACAGAAACACACACAGGTGAGGCTGAGACAGAGACAGGTAACACTAACGAACAGAAACACACACAGGTGAGGCTGAGACAGAGAGACAGAGCCTGAGGCAGAGAGACAGCGAGCGAGACAGACAGACAGGCACACAAACACCCAACATAAAGTGATTTGATCAGCCCCACGCCTGCAGCAAGGACCTCAAAATGACAGCCACACAAATGCCCAGGTTGTGAAAACAGGCCCATCTCCAAAACCCAACCAAGCCTCATCCATCACCTGTTGTGTTGAAATGCGCGTGCAATGTTTATTAACAGTGAGAATTGCAGAATGGTGAACTTAACTAAACGACTGAGAGTTTGACTGTGTGATATTAGATTGCTTCTTGTGTAAATATTTTATGTCTGGATTTTAATGATTTGTTGCATAACGTTGCACAGTATACCGAAACATATATATATATATTTTAATTTACCGTTTGATACTAGAATTTTTGGTACTTCCTTTAAATGTGTCTCAGGTGATCGAGAGGATCAACTCTGTATCAGCCTCTTTAAAGCACGAAGAGCAAAGAGCCTGCTCCACTTCCTGATTCATTACTAGAGCCATCTGTCCACTTCCTGATTCATTACTAGAGCAGTCTGTCCACTTCCTGATTCATTACTAGAGCCATCTGTCCACTTCCTGATTCATTACTAGAGCCATCTGTCCACTTCCTGATTCATTACTAGAGCCATCTGTCCACTTCCTGATTCATTACTAGAGCTGTCTGGCTGTGTTGTTAGCTCCCTGCTCATCATGTTGAATACAGCTCCATTCTTCCCATCTGATTCATTCATTACTAGAGCCATCTGTCCACTTCCTGATTCATTACTAGAGCAGTCTGTCCACTTCCTGATTCATTACTAGAGCCATCTGTCCACTTCCTGATTCATTACTAGAGCCGTCTGTCCACTTCCTGATTCATTACTAGAGCCATCTGTCCACTTCCTGATTCATTACTAGAGCCATCTGTCCACTTCTTGATTCATTACTAGAGCTGTCTGGCTGTGTTGTTAGCTCCCTGCTCATCATGTTGAATACAGCTCCACTTCCTGATTCATTACTAGAGCAGTCTGTCCACTTCCTGATTCATTACTAGAGCAGTCTGTCCACTTCCTGATTCATTACTAGAGCAGTCTGTCCACTTCCTGATTCATTACTAGAGCCTTCTGTCCACTTCCTGATTCATTACTAGAGCCGTCTGTCCACTTCCTGATTCATTACTAGAGCCGTCTGTCCACTTCCTGATTCATTACTAGAGCCTTCTGTCCACTTCCTGATTCATTACTAGAGCCGTCTGTCCACTTCCTGATTCATTACTAGAGCCGTCTGTCCACTTCCTGATTCATTACTAGAGCCGTCTGTCCACTTCCTGATTCATTACTAGAGCCGTCTGTCCACTTCCTGATTCATTACTAGAGCCGTCTGTCCACTTCCTGATTCATTACTAGAGCCGTCTGTCCACTTCCTGATTCATTACTAGAGCTGTCTGGCTGTGTTGTTAGCTCCCTACACATCATGTTACACAGCTCCAGGGATCTATCAGCACCCATTTAACACAGCTCTGCTCCTAGGCAGACTTCCTCCATGAGGAGGGATCTATCAGCACCCATTTAACACAGCTCTGCTCCTAGGCAGACTTCCTCCATGAGGAGGGATCTATCAGCACCCATTTAACACAGCTCTGCTCCTAGGCAGACTTCCTCCATGAGGAGGGATCTATCAGCACCCATTTAACACAGCTCTGCTCCTAGGCAGACTTCCTCCACGAGGAGGGATCTAAGATTCCTATGAAACAAAACAAGAAACACTTTGGAAAAAGCAGAATGATTCTAAGCCTAACTCATACTTCACTTATCACTATTTTTATCCTCGAATGTAATGTCCTACAAAAATATATATATATTATTTCACCTTTATTTAACCAGGTAGGCTAGTTGAGAACAAGTTCTCATTTACAACTGCGACCTGGCCAAGATAAAGCATAGCAGTGTGAACAGACAACAACACAGAGTTACACATGGAGTAAACAATAAACAAGCCAATAACACAATAAACAAGCCAATAACACAATAAACAAGCCAATAACACAATAAACAAGCCAATAACACAATAAACAAGCCAATAACACAATAAACAAGCCAATAACACAATAAACAAAAGGCATGATGAGGTGGGCAATAAATAGGCCATAGGAGCGAATAATTACAATTTAGCAGATTAACACTGGAGTGATAAATGAGCAGATGATGATGTGCAGGTAGAGATTCTGGTGTACAAAAGAGCAGAAAAGTAAATCAAATAAAAAACAGTATGGGTATGAGGTAGGTAGATTGAGTGGGCTATTTACAGATGGACTACGTACAGCTGCAACGATCGGTTAGCTGCTCAGATAGCAGATGTTTAAAGTTGGTGAGGGAAAATTTACCATCCGCCAATGTGGCGGGTGAAATATACATTCTTACACGCCAATACCTACATCTACCTGCATTGGACAGGGAGGATAGAACCAGCTGGGTTAGACTCAGCCTGAATCCACTAGCCAATACCTACATCTACCTGCATTGGACAGGGAGGGAGGATAGAACCAGCTGGGTTAGACTCAGCCTGAATCCACTAGCCAATACCTACATCTACCTGCATTGGGCAGGGAGGATAGAACCAGCTGGGTTAGACTAGCTAGCATGTTCTTTCTGTGTGCTAGTCCATTGTGGAGGGAAGCTAGCATGTTCTTTCTGTGTGCTAGTCCATTGTAGAGGGAAGCTAGCATGTTCTTTCTGTGTGCTAGTCCATTGTGGGGGGAAGCTAGCATGCTCTTTCTATGTGCTAGTCCATTGTGGAGGGAAGCTAGCATGTTCTTGCTGTGTGCTAGTTCATTGTGGGGGGCAGCTAGCATGTTCTTGCTGTGTGCTCGTCCATTGTGGAGGGAAGCTAGCATGTTCTTGCTGTGTGCTCGTCCATTGTGGAGGGAAGCTAGCATGTTCTTTCTGTGTGCTAGTCCATTGTGGGGGGAAGCTAGCATGCTCTTTCTGTGTGCTAGTCCATTGTGGGGGGAAGCTAGCATGCTCTTTCTATGTGCTAGTCCATTGTGGAGGGAAGCTAGCATGTTCTTTCTGTGTGCTAGTCCATTGTGGAGGGAAGCTAGCATGTTCTTTCTGTGTGCTAGTCCATTGTGGGGGGAAGCTAGCATGCTCTTTCTATGTGCTAGTCCATTGTGGAGGGAAGCTAGCATGTTCTTTCTGTGTGCTAGTCCATTGTGGAGGGAAGCTAGCATGTTCTTTCTGTGTGCTAGTCCATTGTGGAGGGAAGCTAGCATGTTCTTTCTGTGTGCTAGTCCATTGTGGAGGGAAGCTAGCATGTTCTTTCTGTGTGCTAGTCCATTGTGGAGGGAAGCTAGCATGTTCTTTCTGTGTGCTCATCCATTGTGGGGGGAAGCTAGCATGCTCTTTCTATGTGCTAGTCCATTGTGGAGGGAAGCTAGCATGTTCTTTCTGTGTGCTAGTCCATTGTGGAGGGAAGCTAGCATGTTCTTTCTGTGTGCTCATCCATTGTGGGGGGAAGCTAGCATGCTCTTTCTATGTGCTAGTCCATTGTGGAGGGAAGCTAGCATGTTCTTTCTGTATGCTAGTCCATTGTGGAGGGAAGCTAGCATGTTCTTTCTGTGTGCTAGTCCATTGTGGGGGGAAGCTAGCATGCTCTTTCTATGTGCTAGTCCATTGTGGAGGGAAGCTAGCATGTTCTTTCTGTGTGCTAGTCCATTGTGGAGGGAAGCTAGCATGTTCTTTCTGTGTGCTCGTCCATTGTGGGGGGAAGCTAGCATGCTCTTTCTATGTGCTAGTCCATTGTGGAGGGAAGCTAGCATGTTCTTTCTGTGTGCTAGTCCATTGTGGAGGGAAGCTAGCATGTTCTTGCTGTGTGCTCGTCCATTGTGGGGGGAAGCTATAGCATGTTCTTTCTGTGTGCTCATTCATTGTGGGGGGAAGCTAGCATGTTCTTTCTATGTGCTCGTCCATTGTGGAGGGAAGCTAGCATGTTCTTTCTGTGTGCTTGTTCATTGTGGGGGGAAGCTATAGCATGTTCTTTCTGTGTGCTAGTTCATTGTGGGGGGAAGCTAGCATGTTCTTGCTGTGTGCTCGTCCATTGTGGAGGGAAGCTAGCATGTTCTTTCTGTGTGCTTGTTCATTGTGGGGGGAAGCTAGCATGTTCTTTCTATGTGCTCGTCCATTGTGGGGGGAAGCTAGCATGTTCTTGCTGTGTGCTAGTCCATTGTGGGGGGAAGCTAGCATGTTCTTGCTGTGTGTTAAGAGGGATTTTAGGCCTATTTTCTTGCCAAACCTCTGTTTTACTGGTAATATAGACATTGAATTGTTCAGACGTCCTCTTCACTTGGACCTTGACCTTTCTGGTGGAATATTTATTTTGCGTCTGGATTCTGTTGGAGTTTCCTTTTTGTTGGCTTTTCTTTGGATAACTTTGGACTTGGAATTTCATACCAGGACTGAAAGGCTCAACCAGAGGTGGTAGGACTTTCTAACAGTGATGTTGACTCATTTGTTGTTGATCATTGAATTATTATTCTGTTGTTTTTATGCTGAGCCCTGAATACGTTTCCTAATCTTTATTTCTGACCAGGTTGTGTGGTTTACTCAGGTTTGTTACAGAAAATGGCACCCCAGATGGGTCAATCCGGCTGCAAGACTGACTTCAATGTGGTCCACAGGAAGGGAAAGCCCAACACTGTACCTGATGCCTTGTCCTGCTCTCTCTCACCACCTGACTCGATAGGTGCTGCCTGTATAAGGAGTGAGACTGCAGATGCTCAAGCCACTGACAAGGAGATGCAAGTTGTCATAGACGAGGTCAAGAAGGGAAGTCAAGACCAGGCCGAAACCCCTGCATCCTGGAAAATGACGACCTGTTCAGACAGATACCAGGACAGAGCTTTGGTTACCTGTCCTAGAGACCTCCTGTTCAGACAGATACCAGGACAGAGCTTTGGTTACCTGTCCTAGAGACCTCCTGTTCAGACAGATACCAGGACAGAGCTTTGGTTACCTGTCCTAGAGACCTGTTCAGACAGATACCAGGACAGAGCTTTGGTTACCTGTCCTAGAGACCTGTTCAGACAGATACCAGGACAGAGCTTTGGTTACCTGTCCTAGAGACCTCCTGTTCACAGGACGGCTGAAAAGACTGTTGAGGCTGGATGTAGCTCACTGGCCACAAGTCAGAAACGAGGTATACAGCAGTAACATTCAATCCCCTCCAGGATCAAGTACTCTGTTGCCTAAACGGTTGTGTGAGTCATAAAACAAACTACAAATTACCGGAAGTGTTTTCCCCCAGGTATGGTACAGAAATGATATAAACATCTGGATACCACACACACACCCCTAACACACACACACACACACACACACACACACACACACACACACACACACACTACTAATAGGCCTTATCACTTGCAGTGCTGATCATTGTGGGTGAAACACCTGTTCCTCTGCCTTCATCCAAAATGGCGCCCTTATTTAGTGCACTACTTTAAATAGGGAAAAGGGTTCCATTCAGGACTCTTTTTCTTTCTGTATTAAGTCATCTCAAACAGCCAGGACTAGTTAGACCCAGACAACAATCAAGACACATTTCACCTGACGGACCAACTCCGGGCCGTAGTCACCTGACGGACCAACCCCGGGCCGTAGTCACCTGACGGACCAACCCCGGGCCGTAGTCACCTGACGGACCAACTCCGGGCCGTAGTCACCTGACGGACCAACTCCGGGCCGTAGTCACCTGACGGACCAACTCCGGGCCGTAGTCACCTGACGGACCAACTCCGGGCCGTAGTCACCTGACGGACCAACCCCGGGCCGTAGTCACCTGACGGACCAACTCCGGGCCGTAGTCACCTGACGGACCAACCCCGGGCCGTAGTCACCTGACGGACCAACTCCGGGCCGTAGTCACCTGACGGACCAACTCCGGGCCGTAGTCACCTGACGGACCAACTCCGGGCCGTAGTCACCTGACGGACCAACTCCGGGCCGTAGTCACCTGACGGACCAACTCCGGGCCGTAGTCACCTGACGGACCAATAGAAACTCTTGTTTTAGTAAAAGAAAACATCAAACCGGTGCAGGCCAAAGGGTTGAATAGGTTCAGTTAGTATTGTTTCACCATTCATCTGATAGCATCTGGTTACTTCATGTTGGGAACACAGACACCGGTGTGTGGGTGTAGACTAGCGTTTTCTCCACTAATTTACATTCATTGTAATGTACACTGACTGACAGACCCAGCAGAGACATAGTGAGACAGCAGCTGAAACCAGCCAACTAGGCCCCTTCAACAATTCCATAGGCAGCATCCCAAATGGCACCCTATCCCACGTAGTGCACTACATAGGGAATAGGGCCCTGGTCTAAAGTAGTGCACTATATAGGGAATAGGGCCCTGGTCTAAAGTAGTGCACTATATAGGGAATAGGGCCCTGGTCTAAAGTAGTGCACTATATAGGGAATAGGGCCCTGGTCTAAAGTAGTGCACTATATAGGGAATAGGGCCCTGGTCTAAAGTAGTGCACTATATAGGGAATAGGGTCCTGGTCTAAAGTAGTGCACTATATAGGGAATAGGGCCCTGGTCTAAAGTAGTGCACTATATAGGGAATAGGGCCCTGGTCTAAAGTAGTGCACTATATAGGGAATAGGGTCCTGGTCTAAAGTAGTGCACTATATAGGGAATAGGGCCCTGGTCTAAAGTAGTGCACTATATAGGGAATAGGGCCCTGGTCTAAAGTAGTGCACTATATAGGGAATAGGGCCCTGGTCTAAAGTAGTGAACTATATAGAGAATAGGGCCCTGGTCTAAAGTAGTGCACTATATAGGGAATATAGAAATTCAATCAGCTGCTGACGTCAGCCTGATGTCACATTGGAATCTGACGCTGGTACAATCACCACCCTGTTCTCTACAGGCCTTTACACATTCTCCTCCCTCCCACTCACCTGCACAATGCTGCCAACAGCACAGAGAGAGAGAGAGAGAGAGGAGAGAAAGACTGTCCTTCAGTTCATACATTACCTGATGTTAAGACTGAGAGGTGAGGTACAATTACACTCACTGGATGTAGCATCCCAAGACGAGCGAGAGAAAGAGAGCGAGAGCGAGAGAGAGAGAGCGAGAGAGAGAGACAGAGAGAAGACAGACAGAGAGAGAGAGAGAGAGAGAGCCAGAGAGTAAGAGAGAGAAAGACAGAGAGGATGACTCTCAGTGCGTAGGATATCGTGCAGTGAGTGGTACTAGTCATCACCCACTGGGCTTGTTAATAAATAAGCATGCTCTGTCTGAGCTCGGTCTCTCCCACACGTCTGTTGGGGTCTCTAAAGGATTGGTGAGATTCAATTCAAGCGCTCTACAGTGGCACCATTTTACTTGCGTAAGCGCCTAAATATTTTGTGTGCGACCGGGATTTTTAATTTAGGAGCACCAGTGTGCCAAGAAAAACATCACCCAGATGGTAATTGAATGATTACTTCCCTGTACAGCAGCCCCTGAGTGGAGAATACACTGAGCGTCGTTTCATGACCTTCATGCTTGCACCATTACAACAAATAAAATGGATTTTTCTATCTCATTTTTCATTGTGCTCCTAAAAAAAATGTTCTACATAAGCGCACACATGCTCCTTGTAAGAATAAAAATAAAGAAGGTCAGAGTAGAATCTTGAATACAGTTATTGTGCCAGCTTAGTAGGTCTGGTATGACTGTCAAAACTGGTCTTGTAAAATAAAATAGCCCACTAGTGGCTACCTTGACTGCATTGAGCATCAACAGCCTTTGAGCTGATAGCCCTTAGTGCCTGTCTATGCCACTACCTATGGCAATACAGTCAATCCATGGTGGTTTTTTCAATACAATGCTTTGAAGTAGGTAGAATCTGTTCATGATTGGATAGCTACTATTCACATGAAATATAGTCACAGCCTACTGGTCTGGTACATGAAAAGATCAACTGACATTCAAAAGGCAGAAAATAGCTAGCCATCTGCTTCCATAGTGTGTTCATCCACTGTTAGACATGATTGCTTTTGTTCTGGGGAGGATAGGCTTCATGCTATTAACTAGCTAGCTGGACACGACAAAAACAAACGAGTAACAGTCTGGGATCTGCTAGCTAGCTAATATTTGATTGATTGATTGATCATAGGTAACTTTAGCTACCCACCGTTTTTTAAAATCAGAGTTAGCTAGCTAGTTACATCCTCAATCGCTAACAGCTAATGTTTTAGCATTTAACTATCTAACGGCTATCAAGGAACTGCAAATACCTTAGTCTCCTCTTTTGATTGTGCTGCTTTCGATGACTTTTGACTGAAGCGAACTCAGCTAAAAGCAAGACAATCGTTCACGTTGCAACACCATATCTTCTTAACCGCTGTTAAATAACCTGTATCTGTTTATTTCTGTCCATTGTGAATGAATTTATCCTGAAGGCTAGCTAACTAGATAGCAACCTGACATGTTGTCAAATGAAAAGTGCTGTGCTCATTGGCTGTTCCAGTATCATATGACCACGCCCCGCTTCAGTAGTAGGATGCGTTCCAGGATGACTGCATTTCGGCGCTGCGCTAAAAGAGATTTCAATTTCAAATAGACGGCTCGAATTCTTTACTCTTCCTGGCAATGTTTTTGCAATCGACTTGTTCACTTTAAAATATAGAGAGTGGTACTCAGATATGTGTTGTATTGGATTTCCCCCAAACCTAACACCTGCCCCATTGACCTTATCCCTGGCATAATCCAAAATGCACCTCAAAACAGGTATAGAATGGAAAATATTAAACAAACTTGGAAATAGTAGGGTATCTCGTCAATTAAACTAACAATAATCATTGCCATTACAATAAATACTTTTCTATAATTTAATTATCAATGGACAATACATGTCACATTCCGTAATATCAGGACATAACAAATAAAATAATTTGGAAAATATAACCAACACCAAAATGGAACAGACAGACCTAATTCATATCATAGAAAATCAAATGTATTTGCCAAATGCACTGAATACAACAGGTGAAGACTTGCAATGCAGTGAAATGCTGAATACAACAGGTGTAGACTTGCACTGCAGTGAAATGCTGAATACAACAGGTGTAGACTTGCACTGCAGTGAAATGCTGAATACAACAGGTGTAGACTTGCAATGCAGTGAAATGCTGAATACAACAGGTGTAGACTTGCACTGCAGTGAAATGCTGAATACAACAGGTGTAGACTTGCACTGCAGTGAAATGCTGAATACAACAGGTGTAGACTTGCACTGCAGTGAAATGCTGAATACAACAGGTGTAGACTTGCACTGCAGTGAAATGCTGAATACAACAGGTGTAGACTTGCACTGCAGTGAAATGCTGAATACAACAGGTGTAGACTTGCAATGCAGTGAAATGCTGAATACAACAGGTGTAGCCTTGCACTGCAGTGAAATGCTGAATACAACAGGTGTAGACTTGCACTGCAGTGAAATGCTGAATACAACAGGTGTAGACTTGCACTGCAGTGAAATGCTGAATACAACAGGTGTAGACTTGCACTGCAGTGAAATGCTGAATACAACAGGTGTAGACTTGCACTGCAGTGAAATGCTGAATGCAACAGGTGTAGACTTGCACTGCAGTGAAATGCTGAATACAACAGGTGTAGACTTGCACTGCAGTGAAATGCTGAATACAACAGGTGTAGACTTGCACTGCAGTGAAATGCTGAATGCAACAGGTGTAGACTTGCACTGCAGTGAAATGCTGAATCAACAGGTGTAGACTTGCAATGCAGTGAAATGCTGAATACAACAGGTGTAGACTTGCACTGCAGTGAAATGCTGAATACAACAGGTGTAGACTTGCACTGCAGTGAAATGCTGAATACAACAGGTGTAGACTTGCACTGCAGTGAAATGCTGAATACAACAGGTGTAGACTTGCACTGCAGTGAAATGCTGAATACAACAGGTGTAGACTTGCACTGCAGTGAAATGCTGAATACAACAGGTGTAGACTTGCACTGCAGTGAAATGCTGAATACAACAGGTGTAGACTTGCACTGCAGTGAAATGCTGAATACAACAGGTGTAGACTTGCACTGCAGTGAAATGCTTACTTACTAGTCGTTTCCCAACAATGCAGAATTTCAAAAGTAAGACATTTGCTAATGAAAAAAGGACATAAGACAATAAAATAGCAATAACAAAGGCCATTGTCGAGGTTTTCATTCCCTTGACTTCAATGCCCCTTGACTTCAATGCCCCTTGACTTCAATGCCCCTTGATTTGGTTGTTACAGTCTGAATTCAAAATGGATTAAATGTACATTTTTTCTCACCCATCTACACATAATACCCCCAAAATGACTACATGAAAACATATATATATATATATATTTATATATATATATATATATATATATATATGTGTTTTTTGTTGTTTTTTTTGCAAGTTTATTCAAATTTAAATACAGAAATATCACATTTACATAATTATTCACACCCCTGAGTCAATACTTTGTAGAAGCACCTTTGGCAGTGATTACAGCTGTGAGTCTTTCTGGGTAAGTCTCTAAGAGCTTTCCACATCTGGATTGCGCAACATTTGCTCATTATTCTTTTCAAAATTCTCCAAGCTCTGTCAAACCGGTTGTTGATCATTGCTAGACAACCATTTTCAGGTCTTGCCATGGATTTTGAAGTAGATTTAAGTCAAATCTGTAACTCAGCCACTCAGGAACATGCACTGTCTTCTTGGTGAGCAACTCCAGTGTAGATTTGGCCTTAAGTTATTGTCCTGCTGAGAGGTGAATTAATCTCCTAGTGTCTGGTGCAAAGCAAACTGAACCTGGTTTTCCTCTAGGATTTTGCCTGTGCTTAGCTCCATCCCATAAACATAACACTTTCTATTCAGGACAATACGTGAATTGCTTTGCTACATTTTTGATGTGTTGCAAACAGTATGCATGTATTGGAATACTTTTATTCTGTACAGACTTCATTCTTTTCACTCTGTCAATTTGGTTAGTGTTGTGGAGTAAGACCATGTTTTGATCCATCCTCAGTTTTCTCCTATAAGAGCCATTAAACTCTGTGACTGTTTTAAAGTCACCATTAGCTTCCTTTCCAACTGAGTTAAGAAGGACGCATGTATCTTTGTAGTGACTGGGTGTATTGATAAACGACAACAACCCTAAGCACACAGACAAGACAAAACAGGAGTGGCTTCAGGACAAGTCTTTGAATGCCCTTGAGTGGCCCAGCCAGAGCCCGATTGAACATCTCTGGAGAGACCTGAAAATAACTGTGCAGCAACGCTCCTCATCCAACCTGATAGAGTTTGAGAGGATCTGCAGAGAAGAATGGGAGAAACTCCGCAAATACAGGTGTCCCAAGCTTGTAGCGTCATATCCAAGAAGACTCGAGGCTGTCATACCCAAGAAATGTGATATTTCAGTATAAAAAAATATATATATATATAAATTTGCAAACATTTCTAAAAATCTGTTTGTGCTTCATCATTATGGGGTATTGTGTGTAGATTGATGAGGGGGGAAAACATTGTAATCCGTTTTAGAATAAGGCTGTAACATTACAAAATGTGGAAAAAGCCAAGGTTTGAATACTTACGGAATGCACCGTAAATCAGCCACTGACAAAGCACATGCCTACTATCGTTACATCGTAGCTCAGCAACAAAGACTGGTTTCATCACAGTAACACATTCAGAGATCGATTTATAGCCATTATTCTAAAATAATTCATAGATTTTAAACAATCAATTTCTGTTTCTCATAGACAGGCAATATTCATTTGAGATGAAAGGCGAGTTCCTAACGACTTCAGAAAGCCAAGCTAGAGCTCTGTGAGAAGTCCACAGCAATGGAGGTAGACATTTTCTAATATGTATTTTTCCGTTATAAGGACGGTGAAATCTTATACTTAGTCGTTTTATAATTTGATTATGCAATATTTAGAAAGTTTATCAGTCATTTCAAGCCTTATTCATAAAGTGTATTTTTAATTTGTTACATCTTATAAAAAAATGTCACACTTGTATCGTACTGCGTACTTGAGCTTGTTTCGTCAGAAGTGACTAGACCTCAGCAATGTGTAACTATTTTCACCCGAAAAGTGAGATTTGATTTGAACCTTTCATGGATTATGCAGCATTACTAGTTATTGTTTATGGCCCTCGTGATAAATAATATATTTTGGGGATTTACGTAAATTACATTTTCGATTACATTTAGTGAATGCTACCATGATTACGAATAATCATTGAATTAATCATGAATAACGAGTGAGAAAGTTACAGAGAAAGTTACCCCAAGATATGCTAACCCCCCTGTATTTGTATCATAATCATGGTAGCATCCACATTAATGTAGACAAGTTTAGAAATATATTCGACTCTTATTTACCAAAAAAGTGACTCCAAAATGACACAATACATTATTTATCATGAATCTCTATTGGTCACGACATGATCTGAAACTCAACCAAAACAAACAGCAGATGCATCCACCATGTTTGCGTTCTATGAACATGGCATCAAATACAACCTTCTGACTACTTTAATACACATATAAGTGAATGTGTCCCGAATAGTTTTGGTTCCCTAAAATGGGGCGGATTATGTACAAAAATGGTGTAATTTCTAAACGGTTCACCCGATATGGATGAAAATACCCTCAAATTAAAGTCTGCACTTTAAACTCAAAGTCATTGAATAATTTAAAATCCAAAGTGATGAAATACAGAGGCAAAACAACAACCAATACTTTTGTAGCTCATTGTAAATACAGTACATGTATGTATGTATGTATGTATGTATGTATGTATGTATGTATGTATGTATGTATGTATGTATGTATGTATGTATGTATGTATGTATGTATGTATGTATGTATGTATGTATGTATAAGTGAGGGAGTGGTAGAGTGAGGTAGTGGTAGAGTGAGGTAGTGGTAGAGTGGTATAGTGAGGCAGTGGTAGAGTGAGGTAGTGGTATAGTGTGGTAGTGGTAGAGTGAGGTAGTGGTAGAGTGAGGCAGTGGTAGAGTGAGGTAGTGGTAGAGTGAGGCAGTGGTAGAGTGTGGTAGTGGTAGAGTGAGGTAGTGGTATAGTGTGGTAGTGGTAGAGTGAGGTAGTGGTATAGTGTGGTAGTGGTAGAGTGAGGTAGTGGTAGAGTGAGGTAGTGGTAGAGTGGTATAGTGTGGTAGTGGTAGAGTGAGGTAGTGGTATAGTGTGGTAGTGGTAGAGTGAGGTAGTGGTAGAGTGAGGTAGTGGTAGAGTGAGGTAGTGGTAGAGTGAGGTAGTGGTATAGTGTGGTAGTGGTAGATTGAGGTAGTGGTAGAGTGAGGTAGTGGTACAGTGTGGTAGTGGTATAGTGTGGTAGTGGTAGAGTGAGGTAGTGGTAGAGTGAGGTAGTGGTAGAGTGAGGTAGTGGTAGAGTGAGGTAGTGGTATAGTGTGGTAGTGGTAGAGTGAGGTAGTGGTAGAGTGAGGCAGTGGTAGAGGTAGTGGTAGAGTGGTATAGTGTGGTAGTGGTAGAGTGAGGTAGTGGTATAGTGTGGTAGTGGTAGAGTGAGGTAGTGGTAGATTGAGGTAGTGGTAGAGTGAGGTAGTGGTAGAGTGAGGTAGTGGTAGAGTGAGGTAGTGGTATAGTGTGGTAGTGGTAGATTGAGGTAGTGGTAGAGTGAGGTAGTGGTACAGTGTGGTAGTGGTATAGTGTGGTAGTAGTAGAGTGAGGTAGTGGTAGAGTGAGGTAGTGGTAGAGTGAGGTAGTGGTATAGTGTGGTAGTGGTACAGTGTGGTAGTGGTATAGTGTGGCAGTGGTAGAGTGAGGTAGTCGTATAGTGAGGTAGTGGTAGAGTGAGGTAGTGGTAGAGTGGTATAGTATGGTAGTGGTAGAGTGAGGCAGTGGTAGAGTGAGGTAGTGGTAGAGTGGTATAGTGTGGTAGTGGTAGAGTGAGGTAGTGGTAGAGTGAGGTAGTGGTAGAGTGAGGTAGTGGTATAGTGTGGTAGTGGTAGATTGAGGTAGTGGTAGAGTGAGGTAGTGGTACAGTGTGGTAGTGGTATAGTGTGGTAGTGGTAGAGTGAGGTAGTGGTAGAGTGAGGTAGTGGTAGAGTGAGGTAGTGGTATAGTGTGGTAGTGGTAGATTGAGGTAGTGGTAGAGTGAGGTAGTGGTAGAGTGAGGTAGTGGTATAGTGGTATAGTGTGGTAGTGGTAGAGTGAGGTAGTGGTATAGTGTGGTAGTGGTAGAGTGAGGTAGTGGTAGAGTGAGGCAGTGGTAGAGTGAGGTAGTGGTAGAGTGGTATAGTGTGGTATTGGTAGAGTGAGGTAGTGGTATAGTGTGGTAGTGGTACAGTGTGGTAGTGGTATAGTGTGGTAGTGGTAGAGTGAGGTAGTGGTAGAGTGAGGTAGTGGTAGAGTGAGGTAGTGGTAGAGTGAGGCAGTAGTAGAGTGAGGTAGTGGTATAGTGTGGTAGTGGTAGAGTGAGGTAGTGGTAGAGTGAGGTAGTAGTAGAGTGAGGTAGTGGTAGAGTGAGGCAGTGGTAGAGTGAGGTAGTGGTATAGTGTGGTAGTGGTACAGTGTGGTAGTGGTATAGTGTGGCAGTGGTAGAGTGAGGTAGTCGTATAGTGAGGTAGTGGTAGAGTGAGGTAGTGGTAGAGTGGTATAGTGTGGTAGTGGTAGAGTGAGGTTGTGGTAGAGTGGTATAGTGAGGTAGTGGTAGAGTGGTATAGTGAGGTAGTGGTAGAGTGGTATAGTGTGGTAGTGGTAGAGTGAGGTAGTGGTAGAGTGAGGTAGTGGTAGAGTGGTATAGTGAGGCAGTAGTAGAGTGAGGCAATGGTAGAGTGAGGTAGTGGTAGAGTGGTATAGTGAGGTAGTGGTAGAGTGGTATAGTGAGGTAGTGGTAGAGTGAGGTAGTGGTAGAGTGGTATAGTGTGGTAGTGCTGTAGTGAGGTAGTGGTAGAGTGAGGTAGTGGTAGAGTGGTATAGTGTGGTAGTGGTAGAGTAAGGTAGTGGTAGAGTGAGGTAGTGGTAGAGTGGTATAGTGTGGTAGTGGTAGAGTGGTATGTTGAGGTAGTGGTAGAGTGGTAGAGTGAGGTAGTGGTAGAGTGGTATAGTGTGGTAGTGCTATAGTGAGGTAGTGGTAGAGTGAGGTAGTGGTATAGTGTGGTAGAGGTAGAGTGAGGTAGTGGTAGAGTGAGGTAGTGGTATAGTGTGGTAGAGGTAGAGTGAGGTAGTGGTAGAGTGAGGCAGTGGTAGAGTGAGGTAGTGGTATAGTGTGGTAGTGGTATAGTGAGGCAGTGGTAGAGTGAGGTAGTGGTAGAGTGAGGTAGTGGTAGAGTGTGGTAGTGGTAGAGTGGTATAGTGTGGTAGTGGTAGAGTGAGGTAGTGGTAGAGTGAGGTAGTGGTAGAGTGAGGTAGTGGTAGAGTGGTATAGTGTGGTAGTGGTAGAGTGAGGTAGTGGGTCAGTTTGTTATATCTGGAGTACTTCTCCTGTCCTATCCGGTGTCCTGTGTGAATTTAAGTGTGCTCTCTAATTCTCTCCTTCTCTCTTTCTTTCTCTCTCGGAGGACCTGAGCCCTAGGACCATGCCCCAGGACTACCTGACAGGATGACTCCTTGCTGTCCCCAGTCCACCTGGCTGTGCTGCTGCTCCAGTTTCAACTGTTCTGTCTGTGATTATTATTATTTGACCATGCTGGTCATTTACGAACATTTGAACATCTTGGCCATGTTCTGTTATAATCTCCACCCGGCACAGCCAGAAGAGGACTGGCCACCCCACATAGCCTGGTTCCTCTCTAGGTTTCTTCCTAGGTTTTGGACTTTCTAGGGAGTTTTTCCTAGCCACCGTGCTTCTACACCTGCATTGCTTGCTGTTTGGGGTTTTAGGCTGGGTTTCTGTACAGCACTTTGAGATATCAGCTGATGTACGAAGGGCTATATAAATACATTTGAATTGATTTGATTTGATTTGATTTGATTTGGTCGAGTGGTAGAGTGTGGTAGTGGTATAGTGTGGTAGTGGTAGAGTGAGGTAGTGGTAGAGTGAGGTAGAGGTAGAGTGGTATAGTGTGGTAGTGGTAGAGTGAGGCAGTGGTAGAGTGAGGTAGTGGTATAGTGTGGTAGTGGTAGAGTGAGGCAGTGGTAGAGTGGTAGAGTGAGGTAGTGGTAGAGTGAGGTAGTGGTAGAGTGAGGTAGAGTGGTATAGTGTGGTTGTGGTAGAGTGAGGTAGTGGTAGAGTGAGGTAGTGGTAGAGTGAGGTAGAGGTAGAGTGGTATAGTGTGGTTGTGGTAGAGTGAGGCAGTGGTAGAGTGAGGTAGTGGTAGAGTGAGGTAGTGGTAGAGTGGTATAGTGAGGCAGTGGTAGAGTGAGGTAGTGGTAGAGTGAGGTAGTGGTAGAGTGAGGTAGTGGTAGAGTGAGGCAGTGGTAGAGTGAGGTAGTGGTAGAGTGAGGCAGTGGTAGAGTGAGGTAGTGGTAGAGTGAGGTAGTGGTAGAGTGAGGTAGTGGTAGAGTGAGGTAGTGGTAGAGTGGTATAGTGAGGCAGTGGTAGTGAGGTAGTGGTAGAGTGAGGTAGTGGTATAGTGTGGTAGTGGTATAGTGAGGTAGTGGTAGAGTGAGGTAGTGGTAGACTGAGGTAGTGGTAGAGTGAGGTAGTGGTAGAGTGAGGTAGTGGTGTAGTGGTAGAGTGAGGCAGTGGTAGAGTGAGGCAGTGGTAGAGTGAGGCAGTGGTAGAGTGAGGTAGTGGTAGAGTGAGGTAGTGGTAGAGTGAGGTAGTGGTACAGTGTGGTAGTGGTGCCTTACTATTATTCAACCATGCTGGTCATTTATGAACATTTGAACATCTTGGCCACGTTCTGTTATAATCTCCACCCGGCACAGCCAGAAGAGGACTGGCCACCCCACATATGCTCTCTCTAATTCTCTCTTTCTTTCTCTCTCTCGGAGGACCTGAGCCCTAGGACCGTGCCCCAGGACTACCTGACATGATGGCTCCTTGCTGTCCCCAGTCCACCTGACTGTGCTGCTGCTCCAGTTTCAACTGTTCTGCCTTATTATTATTTGACCATGCTGGTCATTTATGAACATTTGAACATCTTGGTCATTTTCTGTTATAATCTCTACCCGGCACAGCCAGAAGAGGACTGGCCACCCCACATAGCCCGGTTCCTCTCTAGGTTTCTTCCTAGGTTTTGGCCTTTCTAGGGAGTTTTTCCTAGCCACCGTGCTTTTACACCTGCATTGTTTGCTGTTTGGGGTTTTAGGCTGGGTTTCTGTACAGCACTTTGAGATATCAGCTGATGTACGAAGGGCTATATAAATAAATTTGATTTGATTTGATTTGATTTAGAGTGAGGCAGTGGTAGAGTGAGGTAGTGGTAGAGTGAGGTAGTGGTAGAGTGAGGTAGTGGTACAGTGTGGTAGTGGTAGAGTGAGGCAGTGGTAGAGTGAGGTAGTGGTAGAGTGAGGCAGTGGTAGAGTGAGGTAGTGGTAGAGTGAGGTAGTGGTAGAGTGGTATAGTGAGGCAGTGGTAGAGTGAGGTAGTGGTAGAGTGAGGTAGTGGTAGAGTGAAGTAGTGGTAGAGTGAGGCAGTGGTAGAGTGAGGTAGTCACCTCTCACAGTTCTGGGCGACTTTAACCTCCCCACGTCTACCTTTGACTCATTCTTCTCTGCCTCCTTCTTTCCACTCCTCTCCTCTTTTGACCTCACCCTCTCACCTTCCCCCCCTACTCACAAGGCAGGCAATACGCTCGACCTCATCTTTACTAGATGCTGTTCTTCCACTAACCTCATTGCAACTTCCCTCCAAGTCTCCGACCACTACCTTGTATCCTTTTCCCTCTCGCTCTCATCCAACACTTCCCACACTGCCCCTACTCGGATGGTATCGCGCCGTCCCAACCTTCGCTCTCTCTCCCCCGCTACTCTCTCCTCTTCCATCCTATCATCTCTTCCCTCTGCTCAAACCTTCTCCAACCTATCTCCTGATTCTGCCTCCTCAACCCTCCTCTCCTCCCTTTCTGCATCCTTTGACTCTCTATGTCCCCTATCTTCCAGGCCGGCTCGGTCCTCCCCTCCCGCTCCGTGGCTTGACGACTCAATGCGAGCTCACAGAACAGGGCTCCGGAAGGCCGAGCGGAAATGGAGGAAAACTTGCCTCCCTGCGGACCTGGCATCCTTTCACTCCCTCCTCTCTACATTTTCCTCCTCTGTCTCTGCTGCTAAAGCCACTTTCTACCACTCTAAATTCCAAGCATCTGCCTCTAACCCTAGGAAGCTCTTTGCCACATTCTCCTCCCTCCTGAATCCTCCTCCCCCTCCCCCCCTCCTCCCTCTCTACAGATGACTTCGTCAACCATTTTGAAAAGAAGATCGACGACATCCGATCCTCGTTTGCTAAGTCAAACAACACCGCTGGTTCTGCTCACACTGCCCTACCCTGTGCTCTGACCTCTTTCTCCCCTCTCTCTCCAGATGAAATCTCGCGTCTTGTGACGGCCGGCCGCCCAACAACCTGCCCGCTCGACCCTATCCCCTCCTCTCTTCTCCAGACCATTTCCGGAGACCTTCTCCCTTACCTCACCTCGCTCATCAACTTATCCCTGACCGCTGGCTACGTCCCTTCCGTCTTCAAGAGAGCGAGAGTTGCACCCCTTCTGAAAAAACCTACACTCGATCCCTCCGATGTCAACAACTACAGACCAGTATCCCTTCTTTCTTTTCTCTCCAAAACTCTTGAACGTGCCGTCCTTGGTCAGCTCTCCCGCTATCTCTCTCAGAATGACCTTCTTGATCCAAATCAGTCAGGTTTCAAGACTAGTCATTCAACTGAGACTGCTCTTCTCTGTATCACGGAGGCGCTCCGCACCGCTAAAGCTAACTCTCTCTCCTCTGCTCTCATCCTTCTAGACCTATCGGCTGCCTTCGATACTGTGAACCATCAGATCCTCCTCTCCACCCTCTCCGAGTTGGGCATCTCCGGCGCGGCCCACGCTTGGATTGCGTCCTACCTGACAGGTCGCTCCTACCAGGTGGCGTGGCGAGAATCTGTCTCCTCACCACGCTCTCACCACTGGTGTCCCCCAGGGCTCTGTTCTAGGCCCTCTCCTATTCTCGCTATACACCAAGTCACTTGGCTCTGTCATAACCTCACATGGTCTCTCCTATCATTGCTATGCAGACGACACACAATTAATCTTCTCCTTTCCCCCTTCTGATGACCAGGTGGCGAATCGCATCTCTGCATGTCTGGCAGACATATCAGTGTGGATGACGGATCACCACCTCAAGCTGAACTTCGGCAAGACGGAGCTGCTCTTCCTCCCGGGGAAGGACTGCCCGTTCCATGATCTCGCCATCACGGTTGACAACTCCATTGTGTCCTCCTCCCAGAGCGCTAAGAACCTTGGCGTGATCCTGGACAACAAACTGTCGTTCTCAACTAACATCAAGGCGGTGGCCCGTTCCTGTAGGTTCATGCTCTACAACATCCGCAGAGTACGACCCTGCCTCACACAGGAAGCGGCGCAGGTCCTAATCCAGGCACTTGTCATCTCCCGTCTGGATTACTGCAACTCGCTGTTGGCTGGGCTCCCTGCCTGTGCCATTAAACCCCTACAACTCATCCAGAACGCCGCAGCCCGTCTAGTGTTCAACCTTCCCAAGTTCTCTCACGTCACCCCGCTCCTCCGCTCTCTCCACTGGCTTCCAGTTGAAGCTCGCATCCGCTACAAGACCATGGTGCTTGCCTACGGAGCTGTGAGGGGAACGGCACCTCAGTACCTCCAGGCTCTGATCAGGCCCTACACCCAAATAAGGGCACTGCGTTCATCCACCTCTGGCCTGCTCGCCTCCCTACCACTGAGGAAGTACAGTTCCCGCTCAGCTCAGTCAAAACTGTTCGCTGCTCTGGCTCCCCAATGGTGGAACAAACTCCCTCACGACGCCAGGACAGCGGAGTCAATCACCACCTTCCGGAGACACCTGAAACCCCACCTCTTTAAGGAATACCTAGGATAGGATAAAGTAATCCTTCTCACCCCCTCCCCCCTTAAAATATTTAGATGCACTATTGTAAAGTGGTTGTTCCACTGGATGTCATAAGGTGAATGCACCAATTTGTAAGTCGCTCTGGATAAGAGCGTCTGCTAAATGACTTAAATGTAAATGTAAAGGTAGTGGTAGAGTGAGGTAGTGGTAGAGTGAGGTAGTGGTAGAGTGAGGTAGTGGTATAGTGAGGCAGTGGTAGAGTGAGGTAGTGGTAGAGTGAGGTAGTGGTAGAGTGAGGCAGTGGTAGAGTGAGGTAGTGGTAGAGTGAGGTAGTGGTAGAGTGAGGCAGTGGTAGAGTGAGGTAGTGGTAGAGTGAGGTAGTGGTAGAGTGAGGTAGTGGTATAGTGAGGTAGTGGTAGAGTGAGGTAGTGGTAGAGTGAGGTAGTGGTAGAGTGAGGTAGTGGTAGAGTGAGGTAGTGGTACAGTGTGGTAGTGGTAGAGTGAGGCAGTGGTAGAGTGAGGTAGTGGTAGAGTGAGGTAGTGGTAGAGTGAGGCAGTGGTAGAGTGAGGCAGTGGTAGAGTGAGGTAGTGGTAGAGTGGTATAGTGAGGCAGTGGTAGTGAGGTAGTGGTAGAGTGAGGTAGTGGTAGAGTGAGGTAGTGGTAGAGTGAGGTAGTGGTAGAGTGAGGCAGTGATAGAGTGAGGTAGTGGTAGAGTGGTATAGTGTAGTGCCACACTGTAGCTCAGTTGGTAGAGCATGGCGCTTGTAACACCAGGGTAGTGGGTTTGATCCCCGGGACCACCCATACGTAGAATGTATGCACACATGACTGTAAGTCGCTTTGGATAAAAGCGTCTGCTAAATGGCATATATAAGTATAGTGAGGCAGTGGTAGAGTGAGGTAGTGGTAGAGTGAGGTAGTGGTAGAGTGAGGTAGTGGTAGAGTGAGGTAATGGTAGAGTGAGGTAGTGGTAGAGTGAGGTAGTGGTAGAGTGACGTAGTGGTAGAGTGAGGTAGTGGTAGAGTGAGGTAGTGGTAGAGTGAGGTAGTGGTAGAGTGAGGTAGTGGTAGAGTGAGGTAGTGGTAGAGTGAGGTAGTGGTAGAGTGAGGTAGTGGTAGAGTGAGGCAGTGGTAGAGTGAGGTAGTGGTAGAGTGAGGTAGTGGTAGAGTGAGGTAGTGGTAGAGTGAGGTAGTGGTAGAGTGTGGTAGTGGTAGAGTGAGGTAGTGGTAGAGTGAGGTAGTGGTAGAGTGAGGTAGTGGTAGAGTGGTATAGTGAGGTAGTGGTAGAGTGAGGCAGTGGTAGAGTGAGGTAGTGGTAGAGTGAGGTAGTGGTAGAGTGAGGTAGTGGTAGAGTGAGGCAGTGGTAGAGTGAGGCAGTGGTAGAGTGAGGCAGTGGTAGAGTGAGGTAGTGGTAGAGTGAGGTAGTGGTAGAGTGAGGCAGTGGTAGAGTGAGGCAGTGGTAGAGTGAGGCAGTGGTAGAGTGAGGTAGTGGTAGAGTGATGTAGTGGTAGAGTGAGGTAGTGGTAGAGTGAGGTAGTGGTAGAGTGAGGTAGTGGTAGAGTGAGGTAGTGGTAGAGTGAGGTAGTGGTAGAGTGAGGTAGTGGTAGAGTGAGGCAGTGGTAGAGTGAGGTAGTGGTAGAGTGAGGTAGTGGTAGAGTGAGGTAGTGGTAGAGTGAGGTAGTGGTAGAGTGAGGTAGTGGTAGAGTGAGGTAGTGGTAGAGTGAGGTAGTGGTAGAGTGAGGTAGTGGTAGAGTGAGGTAGTGGTAGAGTGAGGTAGTGGTAGAGTGAGGCAGTGGTAGAGTGAGGTAGTGGTAGAGTGAGGTAGTGGTAGAGTGAGGTAGTGGTAGAGTGAGGCAGTGGTAGAGTGAGGCAGTGGTAGAGTGAGGTAGTGGTAGAGTGAGGTAGTGGTAGAGTGAGGTAGTGGTAGAGTGAGGTAGTGGTAGAGTGGGGGATTCATCTTATTGAACCAAACAAAGAGATTGATGCTCCTCTGGCCATCAGTGCATATTTCTACACACTTTTGCATGACCTGATTTGTTGATGTATTTGGGTGTGTGACTGAATTGCATGTCTATAAATAGATTCCAGAATATATATTTTTATATTTATTTGATCAAAATATTTACTTTCTACCCCTAAAAAATTGAACATTCATTGTAAATGCATATCAAAGACGTATATACGCCATGGGCCCTTCAAATGGACGAGCATTCCTTTCCTTCAACATTGTGCAAAATAAATCCTTTTATCTCTCGCTCTCTTTCTTCCTCAGAGTAGGGAGGTAGGCTAATTTGGCCTAACCAAATTTCGTAATTTGTTTAAAGAATTATTTTAGCATGCAAATTCATGTTAATCGATGTTTCCTTCCTCTCGGTCTGAGAGACTGGCTGGTCTGAAGAGAGGAGGGGCATAGAGAGCGTGCTCTTATAAACCTTCAACTGCATATCTTCCTCAATCGATAAACACCGTGATGCTAGTCTACTGGTGTAAACAGGGGTACGCTTCATTATGCTTCTCGATATTGGCCGGAAATTAAACGTGTTGATGAAACGTTTTGGACGTTTGGTTCCATACTGAATTCGAAAGCAAAATTGGGATTCAACAGCAAAGAAAAGGTTGGAGAAGTTTACGTCTAAGGCGAATAGAAGAAGAGGACGCATCGGATTCTGCAACAGCAAAGGACTGTTTGTTATTTACTTCAGTGTCCTTTTCAGGATGTTATTAACTTCCTTCATCAGAGTGTCTTCTTCTCTCCCCGTGTTCTAGAATAAGGAAGGACGTATTGTTAATGTGAATGCCTGTCTCTACGGTAGAGAGAGATTAAACCCAAGGAGGAAGAAACAGTGAAGCTTGTATTGCGCTCCGCCTTTCCCGCGTGCTGAACTGAACCATGCAGCATCCCTTGGACTTGGGGGCTCACTATTATCCCCCGGAGGTTCACCCCGACCACCGCTCCCACTCACACCGCTACCGAAGCTTTATGATCGAAGAGATTCTCACCGACCACCCGGACCATAAGGTGTCTACCCCGGCAGGGGAGCTGCTCAAATTCGGAGTACAAGCTCTGCTCTCGGCGCGGCCATACCACAATCACCTGGGTAAAACTGCTATGCTTTTGGTACTAACTTGTATTTAGAGGGGAGATGTAGCCTACTCAACTTTGTATTCAAAATGACTCAAATTATTATATTGTCTTTTATATTAGTCTTTGTTAGTCTTCTCTTGAGGACTGCTTATGGTTTTCCACTCAAAACAACTCGTTCTGTCATAAACCTAATTGTCCTAAATGGCGAGCGTAAAACATTGATTTAAAACATATTTGCATATTATTTACATTCGTTTCCTTCGTATTATTTTCTTATACAAAGTGCACAATCTAGATGATTAAAAAAATGTATGTCGAAACCTAGGCAATAGGGCAGGCTTGCCAACGGGTTCCTTTTATGCTTCCCAAAATAAGTAATCGACAAAAGTGCGTTGAAAAATAGCTCAATATTCAACATACTTTTTTGGGGGGAAAACAAGATTCCAATTCCATTGGACTTTCAACAAGGGTTCTATATAGTCATATAAACTGTAGTCTATCGAAATGTATAGACAAGTCTGAGTCATTTGTGAATATTTCCACTCATGGAGCGAATGGTCACAATGGGTCACCAAACTTCAGAAAAGACGATGCGGGCCGTCTTCTTCTTTGCGCAGCCAGGTCTCTCCAGGGTATTGGGCTCATCTCTATGTACAATTACCATAGTATTAGCATTTTGTTAAAGCTGTTTACATTGATTGGCCATACAATTTGTAAAACGAGGCCTTGTTTATCGAATACCACTATGTTTTGCATATCAGCAGTCATGGGCCATATGAATTTGGCTCAGGGAAATTGTATTGGTGGAGGGAAAAACAGACCAATTCAAACATTTCATGAAGTATATGCATAATAGGTTTGCTTATCAACATTTCAACCAAGTTATTACATTTCTACATTTCCTGACTGAATTTAGCATTTAATTGTTATTAATTCCAATATAATAAACTATTTATAAGCATGATAATAATCAAATAATTACAATTACATTCAACAATTCAATAATTATTATTTGTAGTAGGTCTATGTCTCGTCTAATAGACCTAATAAAAACAACGACAATATATATGTATCACTACTAGTACTATACTACCACTTAAATACTATCATAATAACTCATAAAATAATATTTGTTCTTATAATTATAGAATAAAATGTTTCTGTATTTATTTTAACCTATATTTTACTAGAACATATGTAATCATCACGTAGAACCAATTAAGAAAATAGCCAAGTGTGTAGCCTATAGGCGTTGTTAAATGTATTATTTTCGTGTTGGAGTTCAATGGGGGATAATCACATTTATACGTGAAATTGTTTGATTTACAGTTTTGAAGGCAGACCAATCGGGTATCCTGAAGTTCCCGATGTCGCCACTCTCCTGCTCACTGGGATCACCGTTAGGCTCCGCTCTTCTATCCGGGGCTCCGGGGCTCCACGGCGGCTCAGCTTCCCACCATCTCCCGTTGGACCTCCACCTCCGGAGCAAGCTGGAGCACGGCGGAGACGGCAACAGCAAGATCAAGAAAGGCCGCCGGAGCAGGACGGTCTTCACTGAGCTACAGCTAATGGGCTTGGAGAAAAGATTTGAGAAACAGAAGTACCTTTCAACACCAGACAGGTATTTAAATAAATTAAACCATTCAATTAACCTTATTTATCCCCAGGGGGCTATTATTGCTGTGGGTAAAAGTGACTCGCAAATTAGTCAGATATACAACACAACACAATAACATAGGCCTACAATCAGTCATATCTCTCTCTAAAACGGATGACACGAATGCAAGATATTGACACCAATGTAATATATATCTTAACATTTTAGATATTGACTCAAATGTTGTTTAGTGCGCGATGTGAAATTGGATTGAAATGAAAGAAAATCTGTCATCGCCACTTTGTCCCCATACAGAATAGATCTGGCTGAGTCTCTGGATCTGAGTCAACTACAAGTCAAGACCTGGTACCAGAACAGACGAATGAAATGGAAGAAAATAGTAAGTTCTTATTTCTTATTATGAACAATATGACAAGGAGGCGAGTGGTTTTGATAAATAATAATATTAGTTTACTTGTCCATTAACATAGTTTTATGGTAGGCCTAAACAGTTCAATTGTAGATTATGTTTTTGTCGTTTTAAAACTTGAATTGTTTCTACTGTACAGGTCCTACAAGGAGGAGGATTGGAATCTCCAACCAAACCAAAAGGCCGTCCTAAGAAGAATTCCATCCCGTCGAGCGAGCAGCTTTCGGAGCAGGAGAGGTCTGGAGACGTCGACCGTCAATCGGACGGTTCCACCTCGTCACATTCAGACACTAACCAAGAGGAATAATAATGTTGGTGCTCCGACTAACTGACAACTCTCTGAAGACGTTCACCAGACGTTCATACAGCCTCTGGGATGCGTAATGGTGGTCGACGGTTGAATCGAAGTGCCTTGCCCTTGACTTCGATATTTTTGGCACTTATATAGAGAGACTGATGTTGGCCTCCCGTAGGAGAGGCGGAACTCTATTTTTATTACTAGTATCGTCCTCCAGACACTTCCTCCTTGGGACGAGGTTACTTTTTTTATGCTATTGTCACATCTTCTTTCGTAATCAATGTGTTGTCAATACCTATGCTTCCATCCGCGTCACGCCGAACTAACCGTTATGGAGCGGTTGCGGAGGGAGGGAGGGAGGGAGGGACACACATCGAGCAGTAGGTGCACTCTTTCATTGCCTCCGTTCAAATGACCCACTTTACCAATACGTCTTCTGTTCTGCTTTTGTTTAGCATATTTACATGTTTTATTAGGCTGTTTTTATTATAAGGACATTTTTGGATGTAATTAAATATTTTTTCACTTACACTTAATCGTTCTTTTATTTTTTTTATATTGAAAGGAAATTAGACCAAATTTGCTATTTCCTGCAATCACATGAGAATGTTGATGTTGTTGGCAGCAGGGGGGTAATTTTACCCCCAAAGCATTTCCCTTCACCGACACATATAGTTTATATTCCAGCGCTGTGAAGTAAATCGTTTACTTGTAACATTTTACCAGTGCTACAATTTCTTGGTAGGTAGTCCTAACATTACGCACAATTCTACATGATATGGAGCTCTGGGTTGAGTTGAACGAAAACTAAATATGACGACCAAAACGAAAGAGGAACCTTCAATTATATTACTTTACGGTAATTTGACACAAGTATAGTCTAACGCCATTACATGAGAGGCAACTTCTCGGTTCTTCAATGTGAAGACTCTCGGCCTAGAGGCAAATCCAATAGTCTAGCAATTAGTGTCGCCACTCCAATTGCACATGATACTGTCCCGTTGCAAATATTGCAAACATAACTATCTAATCACACCTGTTTAATTGGGAAACAAATAACCCTTCTGGTTAAATTACATCTCAACTAAATGCTGGCCTTTAGACTCGGAGTGCATTGTAATTCTCTTTCAACAATGGTGTTACCATAGTGCAGGGTATGCGTGAAGAACGCTCTACGAAATATGTCGTTTTTCAATACAACCGAATAGTATCCTCTCTCTCATATTCCCAATGGGCCCGATTCAGACTTAGGAAATGTATGCATTTCCTCCCCATTTCTCAGTAGTTGTTATTCAGACATGCCTTATGAAGGTGTGTAATTGGCTTTGCAGGCTGTGGTTCTCTTGCTCACACTGAATACATTTAATTCAACCGCTGAAAACCATGCCACTTGCTGGCCTATATATTTTCTTGTGGAGTTTTCATTCCATAGGGTTTTCAGGACATTTATGAAAATCCATCCCTTCAAATTTGGTGTAGCTTTAATTTGCTCTACAGACTCACTAGAATATATGGAGTGAACGTTCAGAATATTAGGGATGAACGAAAGATAGGCATGTAAATTCTTCTCCATTCCAGCTCCGGTTTGTAGATTTAAATATACCCTGATCTTGTATATGATGGGGGGTTAGGAAAGTATCTATGAATAATAATAATAAAAGCTAGTTTGGAGATCCTTAATGTAAGAAATATATTGATTAATAAAAAAAGTCCATGCTTTGATTAAACCTAAAAGTTGCCATATTTAATTGTTCAATCCATGAAATATTGGAAGGTGAGAAAAGTGTAGAATAAGGGGTTGACCAGTAGTCCTGTACATCTACCCTGATAATCCTCACTAGTCATGGAACTGTGATGCCAATAGTGCAGTCTTTGGGAACCGTGCTCCAGGCTCCAGGTTTAAACTGCTACATATGGTCTGCTGTACCATATTGATTCCAATAGGCCACATGTACCAAATTATTGCAGAAGTTGTAATACGTTAGTCTAATATGATCCACTATTGAATTATTGTTGCCAGCGATTTATAACGTGCAATAGATCTAAAATATTTATAATTTATATTTACAATTCCCTTCTCCAAACAGATTACTCATTTACCTAGCTCTTATCAATAACTCTCAAGTTGTAAATTACAGTGCATGGAGAATGGTGTTATTTACAGTGCGTGGAGAATGGTGTTATTTACAGTGCATGGAGAATGGTGTTATCTACAGTGCATGGAGAATGGTGTTATTTACAGTGCATGGAGAATGGTGTTATTTATAGTGCATGGAGAATGGTGTTATTTACAGTGCATGGAGAATGGTGTTATTTTCAGTGCATGGAGAATGGTGTTATTTTCATGGGTAAAAAAATAAGTAGATGTTTTTCCCGCTTGGAACCCACAGGTTGCTCAACATTATTCATGTTTCTCCTCGCATGTAAATGTGGTGGAATGACGAGGTAATTAAATCAAGGTAAGAATATGGCGTCTCTGTAGACATTCGATTCCCACCCCAAACGAATAGCGGGTGAATAGCATGCTATTCTCATGCGTAAAATAGTCAGAATATGTGTAGAGAGAAAAGTGCCTAAAAGGGAAATGATGTTCTACTTATGCAAGCCTAACTAGGGTCGGAATTCCCCCCAATAAGAATAATAAGCCATGTGCCTCAGCAGAGATCCGGTGTTCCTGACCAGGTTCCTGACCAGGTTCCTGACCAGGTTCCTGACCAGGTTCCGGGGCAGGTTCCTGACCAGGTTCCGGGGCAGGTTCCTGACCAGGTTCCTGACCAGGTTCCGGGGCAGGTTCCTGACCAGGTTCCTGACCAGGTTCCGGGGCAGGTTCCTGACCAGGTTCCTGACCATGTTCCTGACCAGGTTCCTGACCAGGTTCCTGACCAGGTTCCGGGGCAGGTTCCTGACCAGGTTCCTGACCAGGTTCCGGGGCAGGTTCCTGACCAGGTTCCTGACCAGGTTCCTGACCAGGTTCCTGACCAGGTTCCTGACCAGGTTCCGGGGCAGGTTCCTGACCAGGTTCCTGACCAGGTTCCTGACCAGGTTCCGGGGCAGGTTCCTGACCAGGTTCCTGACCATGTTGCTGACCAGGTTCCTGACCAGGTTCCTGACCAGGTTCCGGGGCAGGTTCCTGACCAGGTTCCTGACCAGGTTCCTGACCAGGTTCCTGACCATGTTGCTGACCAGGTTCCGGGGCAGGTTCCTGACCAGGTTCCTGACCATGTTGCTGACCAGGTTCCTGACCAGGTTCCGGGGCAGGTTCCTGACCAGGTTCCGGGGCAGGTTCCTGACCAGGTTCCTGACCAGGTTCCGGGGCAGGTTCCTGACCAGGTTCCGGGGCAGGTTCCTGACCATGTTGCTGACCAGGTTCCTGACCAGGTTCCTGACCAGGTTCCTGACCATGTTGCTGACCATGTTCCTGACCAGGTTCCTGACCAGGTTCCTGACCATGTTCCTGACCTTATACAGTAAGTCTAGTGTCCTACTCCTATCGTCCATTGAAGCTAAGGACAGTTCCACATTTTGTCCGGGTCCCGCAATCAAACAAGTATGTCCCGAATCTTATCAACAAATTCAAACGCCACTAATTTACAAAAAAAAGTAGTTTTGTCTCTTTCAGTCAGACATTATAACCTGTAGCTGTTCAAATCAAATCAAATCATATTCTATTGGTCACATACACATGGTTAGCAGATGTTAATGCAAGTGTAGTGAAAGGCCTGTGCTTCTAGTTCCGACAGTGCAGTAACATCTCACAAGTAATCTAACAATTCCACAACAACTACCTAATACACACAAATCTAAAGGGGTGGATCAGAATATGTACATATAAATAATTGGATGAGCGATGGCCGAGCGTCATAGACAAGATGCAATAGATGATATAGAGTACAGTTTATACATGTGATGTGTGTAATGTAAGATATGTAAATATTATTAAAGTGGCATTATTTACAGTGGCATTGTATAAAGTGACAAGTGATCCATTTAGTAAAGTGGCCAGTGATTTGGACTCAATGTTGGCAGCAGCCCCTCTGAGTTAGTGGTGGCTGTTTAGCAGTCTGATGGCCTTGAGATAGAAGCTGTTTTTCAGCCTCTCGGTCCCAGCTTTTGCAGTAGAGAGGAAGAGGCAAAGCTAGAGGTTTTAGAGGTTTCACTCTCGCCAAAATATGACAAAAATAAGACCAATGCGTTTCTATTGGCTTATTTAGGATCTAAACTTGTCGCTTGCCTTCATGCCTTTGGGACAGACTCGCATAGTTATGGCGGAGACATGAGCATCTCGTCATATGCATATCTTTGTTTGCAGTCACGTTGCCCGTTTGACAAGATATATATATCATAATGATGTTTTACTGGTGACGTTAAACATTTCTCCAATCATTGGTGAGATCTGATATTCTGTGCAGCGCAAGGCGACGCTTCATAGGCCAATGTATTATCGATCACATATGAAATCCTTTCGTTCTAAATTCGAGCTAAAGTTAGAGTACAATTAACTACTTACAAAAAAAGCATGCTCCTGACGAAGAGCTCTAAAAGTAAGTAAATGGCCGTTTTACACAGAATAGATATATGGTGATGAGACTGAAAAGATAGAAGCTGATTTCGTCAACCTTGTGATGCTCTCCGTGCTTGTTAGTGCCCATTCAACATATTTGCTGCTTCTTCACTCAATTCGGTATTTAAAGTCTCCCTTCCTGTTTTACATTCCCTGAGACCAACCAGATAGTATTCCCTTGGCCAAGTATTCCCAGCTTTGTATAAAACCGTCACACATTTGGTATCTAGTTTCTGCATGACCACATTTTGCACGAGGACAAAAACTATAGGCAAGCTTCAACAATCTCCATCCGTGCAGCGGGACGTTTTACTTGTCCCAAATGTCCAGCTAAATCATCCCTTTGTCCTGCATTTGGGTATTTTAAACGTGGTCCCCCTAATTGTAGCTCTAACAATCTTTGATAAGAAAGGACTGTCTGATGCATTCGTTCGCAATTAAACCTAAACGTTTTGCAAATGTAACAATATAGTGAAAATGAAGATTATTTAGGTTACAGTGTATCCACATATCAGATTGCAACAGTCTCTGAAAGATTATCAAACACGATGTAACAGGAACATCAACTATTTAGCATCTAACAAATATCACGGTAGCATTTTTATGTTTTTAGTCGCAGTGACATTATTGACATTTTCCTCCTTTTCAAAGTGATATATATTTATAGGTCTACAAACAGTATAACCTCAGCCTAGCGCTGGTGACGCTCTTCAAATAAAGCAGTTTGGTTGAACCACATCACACGACGATGGCTTTTTAAATGTTCAATTTCAGGGCGAAGTGTTTAGCAATAAAGTTGGTTGCGGGATATCTTCAATTTCCATGAAACCCTGCAGCTCTGTGAGGGAGGCTTTACACTGCCTGGTAAATATGTGGTAACACAAGAATAGTTTCAGAGATTCAAAGTTATTTATTCTTACAGAAATATTTACAGAAGTCTTCACATCAAAGGATTTGACTTAAATGAACTTCTGTTGATTTGAATATAGGCTAATTAGTGTAGATTCCAAGGCAACGGACGGATTGGTTAAATAACCTTGGTCGACATTTCTTCATAATGGCCTTCTCCAGAATCACTGGGTTGAAAAACTCTCAATGATGTTTATTGTCTTACGTGAGGAGTATTGTTTTTACATCGTCCTATAACACGTCCTCTCTGTCTCCATTAACCTGGGTTTTGACTAAGTGGATTACAGCTACGAACAGAAGTGACTTTTTCGTAGCAGGTTAGGAGAACTAATGTTGCAGGTTAGGAGAACTTACGCAGCAGGTTTGGATAATTAATGTAGCATGTTAGGATAATTAATGTAGCAGGTTAGGATAATGAATGTAGCAGGTTAGGATAATTAATGTAACATGTTAGGGTAATTAATGTAACATGTTAGGGTAATTAATGTAGCAGGTTAGGATAATTAATGTAGCAGGTTAGGAGAACTTACGCAGCAGGTTAGGAGAACTTACGCAGCAAGTTAGGATAATTAATATAGCAGGTTAGGATAATTAATGTAACAGGTTAGGGTAATTCATGTAACAGGTTAGGATAATTAATGTAGCAGGTTAGGATAATTAATGTAACAGGTTAGGGTAATTCATGTAACAGGTTAGGATAATTAATGTAGCAGGTTAGGAGAACTTACGCAGCAGGTTAGGATAATTAATGTAACAGGTTAGGGTAATTAATGTAGCAGGTTAGGAGAACATACGCAGCAAGTTAGGATAATTAATGTAACAGGTTAGGGTAATTAATGTAGCAGGATAGGAGAACTTACGCAGCAGGTTAGGATAATTAATGTAGAAGGTTATGGTAATTAATGTAGCAGGTTGGGATAATTAATGTAGCAGGTTTGGATAATTAATGTAGCAGGTTAGGATAATTAATGTAGCAGGTTAGGATAATTATTGTAGCAGGGTAGGATCATTAATTTAGCAGGTTAGGATAATTAATGTAGCAGGTTAGGATAATTATTGTAGCAGGTTAGGATCATTAATTTAGCAGGTTAGGATAATTAATGTAGCAGGTTAGGATAATTATTGTAGCAGGTTAGGAGAATTAGGTTACTGTAGATGTAATCCATCTAGTCACAACCATTTATGCCGCGTTCAAATGCTACTCAGAACTAGGAAACTCGGAAATGTCTGACTTGCTTTCGATGAACGCGGCACTTGTATAACTACAGCCAGTAGCAAGGCTGAAATCTCAGAGTTCTGACAAGCACTTGAACGTGGAATAACCTGACGTGCCGCGCACTTTTATGCACAGTTATGCGGTCTCTCCCGTGGCAGGTGTAATGGTGCTTTCAAGACAACTGGGAACTCGGAAAAAGTCAAATAAGGACATCATAACATCAGTGATCTTCAGGTCGTAAATTCGGAGTTTTAGAAAGATGTCCGAGTTGGATGACCGTTCAAAACGATTTTCCCAGTTGGAGCTTGTTTAAAAAAAAGTTATCAGTTGTTTTTAACCCGGCATAAGATAATTGAAGCTCACCTATCAGTCATTTTGCAGAAAGAATAGACCCTCCAATCACAGATATGTGATCCTGGCCCGTTTTCTACACTTGCAGGCAGCAGATTCATGCTGCATTCAAAAAAACTGGGAACTCGGATCTCAGAACTTGTAAATATCCGACTTCCGACTTCAGCGGTTTCAAAACAACTGGGTACTCGGAAAAAAACGAGCTCCGACTGGGAAAAATAATTTTGAACGGTCATCTAACTCGGAATTCCAAGTCGGGAATTCGGGCCTCTTTCTTGAGCTCCGACTTTCCGACCTGAAAACCATTGACGTCATGATTAGACTTTTATTTTTTATTTTTTTAACCTTGGTCCCATTTGCCTTGAAAGCACAAAATACCCGCTTGAAACACGTTGGCCCGTGACAATATGACATAGACTATAGTTGATTTGTGTTTACGTGAAATGAAAGTGTCTCATATTCAATCTACTCCTACGGTCCGACTAAGTAGCTATATAACATGCACTTTTCGGGGAACGATGTTGGATGCATACTAGCCTAATAAAATAGGCATGAATAGGCCCAAAACCAAACAATTCCAGAATACTATTGGAATTCCCAATTTTTACCCCAATGTTCCTGGTCAATAGGCCTATAACATTAATGCATTATGCTACAATTAAATACAATTCATAATTTAGGCCATAGCAAAATATTTAAGTTAAATTTAATTGCTTTTTGATAGCCTATACTTGTTTTATTTTTTAACATCGACATATTGTATCATATCACACCAAAAAACGTAAGCTTAGCCTATTAACTAGAACTGAACTTCTAGGCTAGGCTCTAGCCTACACTTCAATAAATATTATATTCTATAGGCTACTAATGTCAGTGTAAAACAAAATAGGGCGGTAAATAAAGGAAAGGCTCTTGTCAAATACAAAAACCTTAATGATCCATGTTTTACATAGCCTGCAGATACAGTATGTGTCTATAACAGTACTGATAGGAGGTACAAGGACAACACAGATTCAACATCTCAGACAAATAGGCCTAATCAGCCGACTACTATTACCGCCACGGTATAGTGTAGCGCTTTGTAGCCTACAGCGCTTTCGCTTAAGGAACTAAATCTTACAATATAAACTAAACTTTTTGATGACACCTAACCAAGAAAAACGAAAGGCCTAAATGGATTGTAATACAAAACAACAAGTCAATGCCACATGAATAAAACAATACATCGACATGCCATAAACCTATTTTTCTATCGCGCTTTTTGTTTATTTTTCTAGATTTTTCCGCACTACTAATGGGTTCCCTAATTTCAGAAAAACTTCATACACGAAGAACCGAAGAAACCTATGAGTCCCCTTTCCAAAATGTGATACAATTTAAAAAGCACTTTACGTGGCATTCAACAGGCCCAATTACATGACTGTTTGGATGTGAGGTTGCCTACCGGCCCAGGGACCCGTATCACTTTACCAAGATGGCTAGCCCTTATGGAAAAGTAGATTTATAATCTCTAGATGAATATCCAAAGAACCTCAAAATATAAACACCTGCAGGTTTTACCCTTCTGGAGACTCTGGGCCATTCACTGGTGTAGTGGGGATTGAAACAAACAAAATAAATAGCATCATTTATTCATATGGGATTGTTAAAAATGTCATTGATTTGTTTTGAACAAAATGCCAATATTTCTGTTAAATGACTATTGATGTTTGGCCTTGTACGTGGTCTGGAAGCAATAAGAATGCTGCAGATTGATCAGCAGGCTTGATTTGATTTAAATCATGTTTATACTAACCCAACACTCTATTATTATTGAACTCGTTCCCATGGCTACAGTGTCAAATACTGTGTTTACTTGAATTATAGTTGCCACTTAAATGTATAATCCTGTATCACTAATCCAAGGGTAAAGGCCTACTCATCTAACAGGCTATAGGAATCCAAGGGTAAAGGCCTACTCATCTAACAGGCTATAGGAATCCAAGGGTAAAGGCCTACTCATCTAACAGGCTATAGGAATCCAAGGGTAAAGGCCTACTCATCTAACAGGCTATAGGAATCCAAGGGTAAAGGCCTACTCATCTAACAGGCTATAGGAATCCAAGGGTAAAGGCCTACTCATCTAACAGGCTATAGGAATCCAAGGGTAAAGGCCTACTCATCTAACAGGCTATAGGAATCCAAGGGTAAAGGCCTACTCATCTAACAGGCCATAGGAATCCAAGGGTAAAGGCCTACTCATCTAACAGGCCATAGGAATCCAAGGGTAAAGGCCTACTCATCTAACAGGCTATAGGAATCCAAGGGTAAAGGCCTACTCATCTAACAGGCTATAGGAATCCAAGGGTAAAGGCCTACTCATCTAACAGGCTATAGGAATCCAAGGGTAAAGGCCTACTCATCTAACAGGCTATAGGCAATTATGAATTATACTAATAGGCCATTCTGAATAAGGGTAAAGGCCTTTCTAACAGGCTATAGAATGAATTATCTACTCATCTAACAGGTTGGAATTAGGCCTACTCATCTAACAGGCTATAGGAAAATAAATGGCTGCTTCTAACAGGCTATAGGAATCCAAGGGTAAAGCCTACTCATCTAACAGGCTATAGGAATCCAAGAGAATACTCATCTAACAGGCTATAGGAATCCAAGGTGGCCTACTCATCTAACAGGCTATAGGAATCCAAGGGTAAAGGCCTACTCATCTAACAGGCTATAGGAATCCAAGGGTAAAGGCCTACTCATCTAACAGGCTATAGGAATCCAAGGGTAAAGGCCTACTCATCTAACAGGCTATAGGAATCCAAGGGTAAAGGCCTACTCATCTAACAGGCATAGGAATCTAACCTACTATCTAACAGGCTATAGGAATCATAAAGGCCTTCATCTAACAGGCTATTAAAGGCCTACTCATCTAACAGGCCATAGGCAATTATGAATTATACTAATAATTCTGATAAGTATGACATTTCTGATCTGAATGAATTATCTCTCCCTAAAGTGTTGGTTAGCCTCAGGGCCAGGCATAGGCAAAATAAATGGCTGCTTAGGGCCCCGGAGCTCAGTCAGGGTATATGAGAATATCAAAATACACCAGGTGCAATATCAACATTTTTCAAATAACAACAAGTAGGCCACTGACAGCTGTCAGGGTTGCTAGCTAGCCAGCATGCTAACCTTATCTAGCTAATTCATGTTATCTGTTGTTACTACACCATATGCAAGAGATTAGCCAACTGGCTAGGCTATGGCTGGTTCTTGAACTGGATTTGTCATAAGCACGTGGAGAAAACTTCACCACAGGTGGAAACCAGATGGACAGGAGAAACCAGATGGACAGGGGAAAGCAGATGGATAGGAGAACCAGATAGACAGGAGAAACCAGATGGACAGGAGAAACCAGATGGATAGAGGAAACCAGATGGACAGGGGAAACCAGATGGATAGGAGAACCAGATGGACAGGGGAAACCAGATGGACAGTGAAACCAGATGGATAGGAGAACCAGATGGACAGGGGAAACCAGATGGACAGTGAAACCAGATGGATAGGAGAACCAGATGGATAGGAGAACCAGATGGATAGGAAACCAGATGGATAGGAGAACCAGATGGATAGGAGAACCAGATGGATAGGAGAACCAGATGGATAGGAGAACCAGATGGATAGGAGAACCAGATGGATAGGAGAACCAGATGGATAGGAGAACCAGATGGATAGGAGAACCAGATGGACAGTGAAACCAGATGGATAGGAGAACCAGATGGATAGGGGGAACCAGATGGACAGGAGAAACCAGATGGATAGGGGGAACCAGATGGACAGGAGAAACCAGATGGATAGGAGAACCAGATGGACAGGGGGAACCAGATGGACAGGGGGAACCAGATGGACAGGGGAACCAGATGGATAGGAGAACCAGATGGACAGGGGAAACCAGATGGATAGTAGAACCAGATGGATAGGAGAACCAGATGGACAGGGGAAACCAGATGGATAGGAGAACCAGATGGATAGGAAAACCAGATGGATAGGGGGAACCAGATGGATAGGAGAACCAGATGGATAGGAGAACCAGATGGACAGGGGGAACCAGATGGACAGGGGGAACCAGTATCTTTGACTTCATCATCTATTGTTATCTCCAAAGTTGTGCATCTTCCATAAATTGCGGCTGTGAATCTCCCATAGACATGGAATGACTAAGACGATAATAAGAAAATATAATTAGGCGTGTGCTCATATTTGTCCTATTTCAGACCACAGTGTGACAACATTATAACTGACTCCATATCCCACTCCCCCTGAGACACCCTCGCAGAGTGGGGTCAGAGCCAGGGATCAGCCATTATTGACGGCGACCCTGGAGCAATTAGGGTTAAGTGCCTTGCTCAAGGGCACAACAACACATTTTTCACCTAGGAAATGAACTTTAAAACTTAAATGTTTCTCTCCGCCATCAGGAGAGGGACCACTAAAATGTTTTGCTGCGAGGTAGGGGGCCCCCACAACCAAATCTCTCTTAGGGCCAACGAAATGCTAGAGCCGGCCCTGGTTAACCAACAACAATACCACTATGGCAGAAAGACCATGACGACAGAAATAACACTTGTTTTATGAGTATAGTAACAAGGGACTTACAGGCCGTTTAAATAGGCTAGCTAGCCTGTGAGGTGGATATTTAATCCCCAGTGTACCAGCCTAACGGTAACGGTGGAAATCCATCCATGTTGCTCTCTATCCCCTTCTAATAAAACAAGTGATGCATCGTGAAATGTGTTGTCGTTTTTTTGGCATCTGACCACTTTCAACAGGAGCCAGGAGATGCCAACGCCTAACATGCAAATAAATACCTCCTGTATTTCATCATAATAATGTGTTGTTAATGTTTCGTTATAAAATGTAAGGAACAAGGAGTTTAATACAAATGTAACAGACACAAACCACTGGGCAAAAACTGGTCGAATCAACGTTGGTTCCACAAATGTCTACTTTGTGTTATATCTGTGATGACATTGAATCAACATGAAAAACTGATTGGATTTTTTTTTTTAAGTCATCAACTAAGAGAATTTTGTATTTTCTTCACCCTACTGTTACCCTAAATCCAATGTCATGGGTGAAATGTTTTGTTGATTTCATGTTGAATTCAGGTTACCAAATGTAAATCAAAAATAGACGTTGAACTGACGGCTGTGCCCAATGGGAAGCGTTTATTTCATGCAAGCAAACGTCCATATGCGCCAACCACTATCATTATTAGCCTGCATGTCATCTATATCATTACTGTAAAAAAAGAAAAAAAGAACATGTTAGAACATGTTTTTACATTCTTGTGGAATTGATAAAGAATGGATAAAAAACATGTATTCTGCTTATAGCTGGCAATGCTATTAGTTTGAATGTAGACAACGTCGTACTTCTAGACACCCCAGAGGTAGAATAATATTGGCCTGTAACTGTGAGCAGTACATGATCATGAAAAGGTCATTAGTATGTTGTGGTACAGTAATTAGGCTAAGCTATGCCTCAGGTAACGTATAGCGCCACCATTGAGGCTCGCTACCAACAGAAGCCTCTCTCATTATGCAGTATTTAATCAATCATTTATGAGTAATCAATCCTTTGAACTGGGTCACCTTTTCCTTCAACTCATTCTCTCAGTTGATGACTTGTGGTAACGCTCATTTACCACCCGACCTTGACTCTCCAACGCGCACCTCCTTCAAGCGCAGCACAGCTTCGCTCCCTCTACACAGCGTAATTACGCATAATCACTTCCTGATGTTAATCGATAGTTGGCCAGATACTCAGAGGAAAATAGAAATTACATCGAAGTAGTTTAATGTGTTTTGTTATTGTGTTAATTTCTCAAGAAGTCAGGATGCTGGCTAGGGACGTCAAACGTTCAGCCTGCTGCACAGACCGTATGGTCGCTCTAGACTGGAGCTCCTGGTTTAGTTGGGCTTAGAAATATATGTTAAAGTCGTGAATTTTCTTAATTTACTATAATTCTATGTTAAATGCCTAATATAAGTTTCATGTCCAAAGTGAATACATTTGATTTCATGTTTATCATACAGGTGTTTGAACTAAAACATATATCTCAGACAAGATTAAAGAATGGGACAAAGTGAATATGGGCCCGTGTTTGAACTAAAACATATATCTCAGACAAGATTAAAGAATGGGACAAAGTGAATATGGGCCCGTGTTTGCGTTCATAGCAGTTGGTATGAATTCTAGTGGTTATGTACTATACATGTTGATGGAATGGCTGTGAGACAGACAGTGACTTTTGCTGTACTCCCAGGTGAGGCCCAAGCTTCCAGAACTCATGAAGACTATTTGAAGCCTATCCCAAACCTTAACCCAAACCTTAACCCAAACCTTAACAATTCGGAATTAATGCCTATCATTTTCTTTCTGACTCCCAGTGTAAAAGACCCAACTAACTCCCAGTGTAGAGACCCAACTGACTCCCAGTGTAAAAGACACAACTGACTCTCAGTGTAAAGACCCAACTAACTCCCAGTGTAAAGACCCAACTAACTCCCAGTGTAAAGACCCAACTGACTCCCAGTGTAAAAGACCCAACTGACTCCCAGTGTAAAAGACCCAACTGACTCCCAGTGTAAAAGACCCAACTGACTCCCAGTGTAAAAGACCCAACTGACTCCCAGTGTAAAAGACCCAACTGACTCCCAGTGTAAAAGACCCAACTGACTCCCAGTGTAAAAGACCCAACTGACTCCCAGTGTAAAGACCCAACTGACTCCCAGTGTAAAAGACCCAACTGACTCCCAGTGTAAAAGACCCAACTGACTCCCAGTGTAAAAGACCCAACTGACTCCCAGTGTAAAAGACCCAACTGACTCCCAGTGTAAAAGACCCAACTGACTCCCAGTGTAAAAGACCCAACAGACTCCCAGTCTAAAGACCCAACAGACTCCCAGTGTAAAGACCCAACTGACTCCCAGTGTAAAAGACCCAACTGACTCCCAGTGTAAAAGACCCAACTAACTCCCAGTGTACAAGACCCAACTAACTCCCAGTGTAAAAGACCCAACTGACTCCTAGTGTAAAAGACCCAACTGACTCCCAGTGTAAAGACCCAACAGACTCCCACTGTAAAGACCCAACTGACTCCCAGTGTAAAAGACCCAACTGACTCCCAGTGTAAAAGACCCAACTGACTCCCAGTGTAAAAGACCCAACTAACTCCCAGTGTAAAAGACCCAACTGACTCCCAGTGTAAAAGACCCAACTGACTCCCAGTGTAAAAGACCCAACTGACTCCCAGTGTAAAAGACCCAACTAACTCCCAGTGTAAAAGACCCAACTGACTCCCAGTGTAAAGACCCAACTAACTCCCAGTGTAAAAGACCCAACTGACTCCCAGTGTAAAAGACCCAACTGACTCCCAGTGTAATAGACCCAACTTCGTAGTCAATTTTTTTGTTACACAGAAATAACAAAACATGCCGAAATGCTGCTGTGTTGTTCAATATACATGTAACCAGGTCAAAAATCCCGACCTACGGTTCACAGTGCTCCCAGGTATGGAAATAGAGCCTGCGAGAAGAGCCCTGTGGCTTCAGGCTATTCGGTGTGGGAGAACGGGAAAGGTTGTGACGTGGTGTCCAAGTACACGCAGGTAGTTATATGTGTGGAGAACATCACCTCTATGATAATATGGCAAAACATTTGCTAGTTAACTAACCAAAAACGGTAGCAAGGTATTTGAGAGACAAGTGCTCATTGTGCAACTTTATTTAGGTTTTCAATAACTTTGGACATTAAATACAGTTCACATGATATCAACAAGCTAAGCCGACCACGACTGTTTTGACCAATGCTTGCTCACGTGTCGGTTTTGTTACTAAACAACCCAACCCGTCTATAAAAGTTGCTGGCCACACACCAAACCACGGATTTGACAGTCAAACTATTACTGAAATAGCAACCAACCGTTGTCCCTGTTGATATCCTATGCCGCGTTGTGATTGGTGAAGTTATTAACTAACAGAACAAGTGGATTGTTCCCTGTTCTGTGATGGCAGCCTGCCGAAATCAACATTCGACATCCCAAAATATACATAGAAGCCTTCTACAAATTCGTATCTAACCAATCATGTATATCAAATCAAATGTATTTATATAGCCCTTCGTACATCAGCTGATATCTCAAAGTGCTGTACAGAAACCCAGCCTAAAACCCCAAACAGCAAGCAATGCAGGTGTAGAAGCATAGTGGCTAGGAAAAACTCCCTAGAAAGGCCAAAACCTAGGAAGAAACCTAGAGAGGAACCAGGCTATGTGGGGTGGCCAGTCCTCTTCTGGCTGTGCCGGGTGGAGATTATAACAGAAGGCCAATATGTTTTTTTTCTAAGTTTCACTGTGGCCTTTGAATAGTGTTAAACAGCACTACACCCCAAACATTTGCCCCCTGTTCTATTTTTATTTTTTTACCTTTATTTAACCAGGCAAGTCAGTTAAGAACATATTCTTATTTTCAATGACGGCCTAGGAACAGTGGGTTAACTGCCTGTTCAGGGGCAGAACGACATATTTGTACCTTGTCAGCTCGGGGGTTTGAACTCACAACCTTCCGGTTACTAGTCCAACGCTCTAACCACTAGGCTACGCTGCCGCCCCCTGTTCTATTGTTAAGTAATATCAATGGAAGTGATGAACAAAAACAGTGTTGCTTTACACCTACCGTGTTGGTGACTCACTTTAATCAAAATGCACCATGTAAAATGTAGCTAGCTGTCTTCTAAGAATTGTCCTCTAACCAGTGATGTACATATTATTCACAGATTCTGTGTGGTTTTTGAGCTGTTATTTTATCAGGACTTGCAACCTCATCCCCCTCTTACACACTTGATTTCAACACGATATCGATATGACTGATTGACAAAACAGTGACCCTCATATAAAAAGGCAACATTCCAACATGTATCTGACTGTGTTCTGCAGATTGTCTTCTAACCGATGTAAAAATATCTCCAGTTTCCATGTGGTTTTTGAGTTGTGGTAGTTTCAACACATCTCACTGGGCAAAAACTGGTTCAATCAACATTGTCATTTCAACACAAATAAATCAATGTGATGACATTGAATCAGCATGGAAAAACGAATGGAATTTGCAAGAAGACATCAATCTAAGGGCTTTATTTTCCACCCAACCTTTAATCCATTTATTTTCCACCCAACCTTTAATCCATTTATTTTCCACCCAACCTTTAATCCATTTATTTTCCACCCAACCTTTAATCCATTTATTTTCCACCCAACCTTTAATCCATTTATTTTCCACCCAACCTTTAATCCATTTATTTTCCACCCAACCTTTAATCCATTTATTTTCCACCCAACCTTTAATCCATTTATTTTCCACCCAACCTTTAATCCATTTATTTTCCACCCAACCTTTAATCCATTTATTTTCCACCCAACCTTTAATCCATTTATTTTCCACCCAACCTTTAATCCAATGACATGGTGAATTTGTTGTTGTTGATTTAACGTTGACAACTCAACCAAATTTAAATCAAAACTAGACGTTGAACTGATGTCGGTGCCCAGTGGGATATTCTCCTATTTTCAACATTTCAATCAGAAAGAAGTCAAATATTATGTTGATCTGACCCAAAGATGAAAGTGGAAAACGGAAGTTTATCGGATTTAATTATCAAAGGATAATGAAGAGATATCACACCTTGTCACAGTGTTATCCACAACTTTAACAAAACAATCTGTATCTGTTCACTGGAAAGCAGTCTGAACCAGGTTTTCCTCTAGGATTTTGCCTGTACTTAGCTCCATTCTGAAAAACTCCCCAGTTCTTAACGATTACAAGCATACCCATAACATGATGCAGCCACCACTATGCTTGAAAATATGGAGAGTGGTACTCAGTAATGTGTTATATTGGATTTGCCTCAAACATAACACTTTGTATTTAGGACAAAACATTTACTGCTTTGGCACATTTTTTTCAGTACTACTCCAGTGACTAGTTTCAAACAGGAAGCATGTTTCAGAATGTTTTTATTCTGTAAAGGCTTCCTTCTAATCCCTCCATCATTTATATTATTATTGTGGAGTAACTACAATGTTGTTGATCCATCCTCAGTTTTCTCCTGCCACAGCCATTAAACTCTGTAACTGTTTTAAAGTCACCATTGGCTTCTTGGTGAAATTCTTGAGCAGTTTCCTTCCTCTCCGGCAACTGAGTTAGGAAGGACGCCTGTATCTTTGTAGTGACTGGGTGTATTGACACACCATCCAAAATGTAATGAATAACTTCACCCTGCTCAAAGGGATAGTCAATGTCTAATTTGTATTTTTACCCATCTACCAATAGGTGCCCTTCTTTGTGAGGCATTGGAAAACCTCCATGGTCTTTGTGGTTGAATCTGGGTTTGAAATGCACTGCTCGATTGAGGGACCTTACAGATAATTGTATTTGTGGAGTACAGGGATGAGGTAGTCATTAAAAAATCAAATTATTGCACACAGAGTGAGTCCATGTGACTTGTTAAGCACATTTGACTCCTGAACTTATTTAGCCTTGCAACAACAAAGGAGTTGAGTACTTATTGCCTTTTAATTTGTAATTAATTTGTAAAAATGTCTGAAATCATAATTCCACCTTGACATTATGGGGTATTGTGTGTAAGTCAGTGACACAAAATCTCATTTTAATCCATTTTAAATTCAGGCTGTAACACAACAACATGTGGAGAAGGTCCAGGGGTCTGAATACTTCCTGAAAGCACTGTAACTATTAAATACTTCAGGAGTTAAGAATGAGCATCATTATTTTGTCTAGTATGAGATAATAGTTCAGAAAAAAAAGAAAAAAAAGCTTTGTCTCGAGTCTCGACCACAATGAAAAGTCATATTATACATTTGTTCTGTGTAGTTTTATGTGGGATACTGCCAAGTTTAATTTAATGCTCGAGTCAATCATACCCAGAACATTCATTTTCATAGCTGTTATTTCCGACTGGTTAAAACAAGAATGGAACTTCCTATTTGAACCGTTTCCAGTTGGAATGTTGTACACAGTAGAGACCGTTCTAGAATCCTCTCAATTATCTGGGATCGGAATCATTGGATGCTTGGAATTCCTCCTAATCATCCAAGAAGGGCTCCGTTTTGCCAAATGCACCTTTCTGAAGCCTGGTGGTCCATCCACGCTCGGCAACATGATCAGTTTCACTTAAAGAGCTCTCTGTGACTTGTACATCTGCTGTACCCCGCCCTCCCTCTCTCCCTCCCTCCCTCCCTCCCTCCCTCCCTTCTTCTGAGGCACACAGCTAATCAGTCCCCCCCCCCCCCCCCCCCAGTATGTCAGGCTAATGTTAGGGACTAATCATATGCAGATTAATGACAGGTCAGTGTAAACAGCAGCCTGGTGTGGTCATATGGCCGTGAGCCCTCACATTACATACAGAAGAAGAAAAACACCCCCATTCATAACTTCAATTGGCTTTTTCTTTCTGAAAGGCACTTATAGTTAGTCCGAGATTGTATGATGCAGACTGAGCAGTACTGAAGATGGTTATGTCCCAATTATCTATCCTCTCTCATGTAGTGTGCACTTGTTCACTTCCCCTCATCGATTTGTAAGGACGTATTGTGGAGCCCATGCCAGCACAATACAATGTTTTTTAAATATTGTGGGGAGTAGTGAACGAGTGCACACTTCAGGAGGAAAGGAGAGATTATTGGGGCGCAAACCTATATGATGCTATAGGAAGGATCCACATACCAGGGTCCTCTCAAACCTATATGATGCTATAGGAAGGATCCACATACCAGGGTCCTCTCAAACCTATATGATGCTATAGGAAGGATCCACATACCAGGGTCCTCTCAAACCTATATGATGCTATAGGAAGGATCCACATACCAGGGTCCTCTCAAACCTATATGATGCTATAGGAAGGATCCACATACCAGGGTCCTCTCAAACCTATATGATGCTATAGGAAGGATCCACATACCAGGGTCCTCTCAAACCTATATGATGCTATAGGAAGGATCCACATACCAGGGTCCTCTCAAACCTATATGATGCTATAGGAAGGATCCACATGCCGGGGTAAACCTATATGATGCTATAGGAAGGATCCACATGCCGGGGTAAACTTATATGATGCTCCTACAGGAAGGATCCACATACCGGGGTCCTCTCAAACCTATATGATGCTATAGGAAGGATCCACATGCCGGGGTCCTCTCAAACCTATATGATGCTATAGGAAGGATCCACATGCCAGGGTCCTCTCAAACCTATATGATGCTATAGGAAGGATCCACATGCCAGGGTCCTCTCTGGGGTATTTGGAACAGGCAGAGTTGTTGGATAGCTAAGACTTATGACATAAATTACAATCAGTGGGAAGAGAAAAGTCAGCCGCCAGGAATCTGCTGCCCTGGAACACTCCTGTTGGAACCAATTCAACCATTAAAGTGGAAGGGGACACTTTGTGGTGGTGGCATGATAGGAGAGGTGGTGTATGAGATGGAGGATGGGGAGGAGGAGGGGGGAGGAGGGGGAGGAGGAGGGGAGAGAGGAAAAGGAGGAGGGGAGAGGGGAGGAGGAGAGGGGAGGAGAGGTAGAGGAGAGGGGAGGAGAGGTAGAGGAGACAGGAGAAGGAGAAGGGAGGAGTAGAGGAGGAGAGAGGAGAGGAGAGTGGAGGAGGAGAGGTGAGGGAAGGAGAGGGGAGAGGAGAGAAGTAGAGGAGAGGGGAGGAGAAGGAAGGAGAGGTAGAGGAGAAGGAAGGAGAGGTAGAGGAGACAGGAGAAGGAGAGGGGAGGAGTAGAGGAGGAGAAAGGGGAGGAGGAAGAGGGGAGGGGAGGAGGAAGAGGGGAGGAGGAGAGGTGAGGGAAGGAGAGGGGGAGAGGAGAGTAGAGAAGAGAAGTAGAGGAGAGGGGAAGAGAGGTAGAGGAGAAGGAAGGAGAGGTAGAGGAGAAGGAAGGAGAGATAGAGGACACAGGAGAAGGAGAGGAGAGAAGAGATAGAGGAGATGAGGAGAGGAGAGGGGAGAAGAGAGAGGAGGGGAGAGGAGAGAAGGAGAGGAGAAGAGAGAGGGGGAGAGAAGGAGAGGAGAAGAGAGAGGGGGAGAGAAGGAGAAAGATTAAGAGAAAGAGGAGGAGAGGCTAACCCTAAGTCAAAAGGTGAGTCTTAAACAAAACAGTGGACTGGAGAATGAACACACACACACACACACACACACACACACACACACACACACACACACACACACACACACACACACACACACACACACACACACACACACACACACACACACACACACACACACACACACACACACACACACAGTTAATTTCTCCACGATTAGAGCCTTGCTGATTAATCTAGCGTATGTGCCAGAAGTGCGTATGATCCTCATTATAGTGAAACCCAACTCTGTCCAGACGCAGCTCTCTCTCTCTCACACACACAGCGCTACACTGGTAAATAAACACCCTCTGTGTGTGTCCTAGACCTCACAATTATGAATTATTATGAATGATTTACTATACATGTTAGCTGCCATATCTGTCTACTGCGGGCACGTTAGCAAATTGCAGCATTTTTTGGCAAAATACACCCCTGGGAACATGATGAAGATCTCTATGTATTTACTACGGTCAACTACCATTACTGTTGTGTTAATGATGGTAATTCATGGGAGTTAACCAATAGAGTTAGTATACAGGGACCACATCCTGCTATGTATTTACTACGGTCAACTACCATTACTGTTGTGTTAATGATGGTAATTCATGGGAGTTAACCAATAGAGTTAGTATACAGGGACCACATCCTGCTATGCATTTACTACGGTCAACTACCATTACTGTTGTGTTAATGATGGTAATTCATGGGAGTTAACCAATAGAGTTAGTATACAGGGACCACATCCTGCTATGTATTTACTACGGTCAACTACCATTACTGTTGTGTTAATGATGGTAATTCATGGGAGTTAACCAATAGAGTTAGTATACAGGGACCACATCCTGCTAGTATAATTTGATTTGACCAGGTTTAGTCTCGTTCGGATTAAAATCTATACTGAACAAAATGAGGAATTCAACATGCAACAATTTCAACGATTTTACTGAGTTACAGTTCATTTAACAAAATCAACCAATTTAAATCAATTCAATAGGGCCTAATCTATGGATTTCACATGACAGGGGCACAGCCATGGGTGGGCTTGCCAGACCCAGCCAATCAGAATACATTTTTCCCCACAAAAGGGCTTTATTACAGACAGAAATACAGCTGTCCAGGTGGCTTGTATCAGACGATCCCGCAGGCGAAGAAGCCGGTTGTGGAGGTCCTGGGTTGGCGTGGTTACACGTGGTCTGGCGTGGTTACACGGTTATGACGCCAGTTGGATGTACTGCCAAATTCTATAAAATAATGTTGGAGGCGGCTTATGGTAGAGAAATGAACATTTAATTTTCTTGCAAAAGCTATGTTGGACATTTCTGCAGTCAGCATGCCAAATGCTCGCTCCCTCAAAACTAGAAACATCTTTGGCATTGTGTTGTGTGACAAAACTGCACATTTTAGAGTGGCCTTTAATTGTCCCCAGCACAAGGTGCACCTGTGTAATGATCATGCGGTTTAATCAGCTTCTTGATATGCCACAACTGTCAGGTGGACGGATTATCTTGGCAAAGGAGAAATGCTCACTAACGGATGATGTAAAAAAAAAAAATCGACACAAAATTTGAGAGAAATACGCTTTTTGTGCAAATTTAAAGTTTCGGGGATCTTTTATTTCAGGTCGAAACATGGGACCAACACTTTACATGTTGCGTTTATATTTTACTCTTGTCTCAACAAGAAGAGTTTAATGAAACAATGGACGTCTGCACTCTTTATATAGAAAATAATGTCAATCAGGAGGAGGGGCGTAGGTTTTAAAAAATGAGTTAGAGCACACTGTTGGAAACATGGAAACAATGAGGCTCATATACAACAAGTATACATTAGTTATTTGTTGAGCAGTCTGTCTGTCTGTCTGTCTGTCTGTCTGTCTGTCTGTCTGTCTGTCTGTCTGTCTGTCTGTCTGTCTGTCTGTCTGTCTGTCTGTCTGTGTGTCTGTCTGTCTGTCTGTCTGTCTGTCTGTCTGTCTGTCTGTCTGTCTGTCTGTCTGTCTGTCTGTCTGTCTGTCTGTCTGTCTGTCTGTCTGTCTCTGTGTCTGTGTCTGTGTCTGTGTCTGTCTCTGTGTCTGTGTCTGTGTCTGTCTCTGTGTCTGTCTCTGTGTCTGTGTCTGTCTCTGTGTCTGTGTCTGTGTCTGTCTCTGTCTCTGTGTCTGTCTCTGTCTCTGTGTCTGTGTCTGTCTCTGTCTCTGTCTCTGTCTCTGTGTCTGTCTCTGTGTCTGTGTCTGTCTCTGTGTCTGTGTCTGTGTCTGTGTCTGTGTCTGTGTCTGTGTCTGTCTCTGTGTCTGTGTCTGTGTCTGTGTCTGTCTCTGTGTCTGTGTCTGTCTCTGTGTCTGTCTCTGTGTCTGTCTCTGTGTCTGTGTCTGTCTCTGTGTCTGTGTCTGTGTCTGTCTCTGTCTCTGTCTCTGTCTCTGTCTCTGTGTCTGTCTCTGTCTCTGTGTCTGTGTCTGTCTCTGTCTCTGTCTCTGTCTCTGTGTCTGTCTCTGTGTCTGTGTCTGTCTCTGTGTCTGTCTCTGTCTCTGTCTCTGTCTCTGTGTCTGTTGTTGAGGCTTCTCCTTTTCAATGATGACCGTTCTCCACTATCATCAGTCGGTCTGTCTCAGTCTGTTGCCAACCTTTTAATGGGTCTCCTCAAAAAAATCCACATTGTTTTCTGTCACAGAGATGTGTTGTGTTCAGGAAGATATTCTGGGCAGCTTCAGTGTTTTCACATTACATTCTGTGGCTTATTGGTTAATGTCCAATCATTTATTTTTGAAAAGTAACAGCAAAACTGAAAGGTGCCACTTTGGCCAGCAGGGTGGCCCTCGCTTGGAACAAAAACACCTTCAACCTTTTTTTCACTTCAAACATCACGGCTCCGTTTATAGCCAGCTCTTGAAATGTGGTTTGGCATTTTGGCTGCAGGAATTTATGAATTGATTCATTCATTTCTCTCTCAGAAAAATATTATGTCTCACAGAGTGGCTTTATAAATATAACATTACAGTCATTATAGAGGAGTCAGTAAGCCTTCTAATGGTTTTCCATTGAGACAGTTAGCTGGTTACATTTTTTACAGGGACAGTGCACATTAATCAACGTTTCAGTAAAAGTGGCGGTTTTAGCCAGCCGGCTAATTTTAAAAGGTAGTCCCTGGGCAGGTTATTAAAAACAATTACACTAACACTACAGCCAATCAATGAGCAGTGAGACCATGCAGAGCAACATAGAACAAGCATCACATAGCACGCAGACAGATTAACATAGAGCAAGCAACACGTAGCATGCAGACAGAGCAACATAGAACAAGCAACAAAACAAAATACATAGCAACAAGTGTTTCCACACCTCAAGTGTTTCCACACCTCACCAGCTACAGACAACATGGAAAGCGACACTGGCCCCCCAATGGTGGAACAAACTCCCTCACGACGCCAGGACAGCGGAGTCAATCACCACCTTCCGGAGACACCTGAAACCCCACCTCTTTAAGGAATACCTAGGATAGGATAAGTAATCCCTCTCACCCCCCCCCCTTTAAGATTTAGATGCACTATTGTAAAGTGACTGTTCCACTGGATGTCATAAGGTGAATGCACCAATTTGTAAGTCGCTCTGGATAAGAGCGTCTGCTAAATGACTTAAATGTAAAATGTAAATACACAGCTAGGGATTATATGTTCACTAGTCTGATTGGTCTTTATGTTCACTAATCTGATTGGTCTTTATGTTCACTAGTCTGATTGGTCTTTATGTTCACTAATCTGATTGGTCTTTATGTTCACTAGTCTGATTGGTCTTTATGTTCACTAATCTGATTGGTCTTTATGTTCACTAGTCTGATTGGTCTTTATGTTCACTAATCTGATTGGTCTTTATGTTCACTAGTCTGATTGGTCTTTATGTTCACTAGTCTGATTGGTCTTTATGTTCACTAATCTGATTGGTCTTTATGTTCACTAGTCTGATTGGTCTTTATGTTCACTAATCTGATTGGTCTTTATGTTCACTAGTCTGATTGGTCTTTATGTTCACTAATCTGATTGGTCTTTATGTTCACTAGTCTGATTGGTCTTTATGTTCACTAATCTGATTGGTCTTTATGTTCACTAGTCTGATTGGTCTTTATGTTCACTAATCTGATTGGTCTTTATGTTCACTAGTCTGATTGGTCTTTATGTTCACTAATCTGATTGGTCTTTATGTTCACTAGTCTGATTGGTCTTTATGTTCACTAATCTGATTGGTCTTTATGTTCACTAGTCTGATTGGTCTTTATGTTCACTAATCTGATTGGTCTTCATGTTCACTAATCTGATTGGTCTTTATGTTCACTAGTCTGATTGGTCTTTATGTTCACTAGTCTGATTGGTCTTTATGTTCACTAATCTGATTGGTCTTTATGTTCACTAGTCTGATTGGTCTTTATGTTCACTAATCTGATTGGTCTTTATGTTCACTAGTCTGATTGGTCTTTATGTTCACTAATCTGATTGGTCTTTATGTTCACTAGTCTGATTGGTCTTTATGTTCACTAATCTGATTGGTCTTTATGTTCACTAATCTGATTGGTCTTTATGTTCACTAGTCTGATTGGTCTTTATGTTCACTAGTCTGATTGGTCTTTATGTTCACTAATCTGATTGGTCTTTATGTTCACTAGTCTGATTGGTCTTTATGTTCACTAATCTGATTGGTCTTTATGTTCACTAGTCTGATTGGTCTTTATGTTCACTAGTCTGATTGGTCTTTATGTTCACTAGTCTGATTGGTCTTTATGTTCACTAGTCTGATTGGTCTTTATGTTCACTAGTCTGATTGGTCTTTATGTTCACTCGTCTGATTGGTCTTTATGTTCACTAGTCTGATTGGTCTTTATGTTCACTAGTCTGATTGGTCTTTATGTTCACTAGTCTGATTGGTCTTCATGTTCACTAGTCTGATTGGTCTTTATGTTCACTAGTCTGATTGGTCTTCATGTTCACTAGTCTGATTGGTCTTTATGTTCACTAGTCTGATTGGTCTTTAGCCATGTCTTTATGTTCACTAGTCTGATTGGTCTTTATGTTCACTCGTCTGATTGGTCTTTATGTTCACTAGTCTGATTGGTCTTTATGTTCACTAGTCTGATTGGTCTTTATGTTCAGTAGTCTGATTGGTCTTCATGTTCACTAGTCTGATTGGTCTTTATGTTCACTAGTCTGATTGGTCTGTATGTTCACTAATCTGATTGGTCTTTATGTTCACTAGTCTGATTGGTCTTTATGTTCACTAGTCTGATTGGTCTTCATGTTCACTAGTCTGATTGGTCTTTAGCCATGTCTTTATTGATTTATTTTACATTTTAAATGTAACCTTTATGTAACTAGGCAAGCCTGTTAAAGAACAAATTCTTATTTACAATGATGACCTACCAAAAGGCCTCCTGCGGGGACGGAGGCTGGGATTAAAAATAAATGACAAGTAAAATATGAATATAGGATAAAACACACATCACGACAGGACAGACAACACAACAATACATAATGAGAGACCTAAGACAACAACATAGCAAGGCAGCAACACATGAAAACACAGTATTATAGCAACACAACATAAAGAGAGGCCTAAGACAACAACATAGCAAGGCAGCAACACATGAAAACACAGTATTATAGCAACACAACTTGACAACAACATGGTAGCAACACAACATGGTAGCAGCACAAAACATGGTACTAACATTATTGGGCACAGACAACAGCACAAAGGGCAAGAAGGTAGAGACAACAATACATCACACAAAGCAGCCACAACTGTCAGTAAGAGTGTCCATGATTGAGTCTTTGAATGAAGAGATTGAGATAAAACTGTCCAGTTTGAGTGTTTGTTGCAGCTCGTTCCAGTCGCTAGCTGCAGCGAACTGAAAAGAGGAGCGACCCAGGGATGTGTGTGCCTTGGGGACCTTTAATAGAATGTGACTGGCAGAACGGGTGTTGTATGTGGAGGATGAGGGCTGCAGTAGATATCTCAGATATGGGTGAGTGAACAGGTGTTGTATGTGGAGGATGAGGGCTGCAGTATATATTTCAGATAGGGGGGAGTGAACAGGTGTTGTATGTGGAGGATGAGGGCTGCAGTAGATATCTCAGATAGGAGGGAGTGAGGCCTATGAGGGCTGCAGTAGATATCTCAGATAGGGGGGAGTGAATAGGTGTTGTATGTGGAGGATGAGGGCTGCAGTAGATATCTCAGATAGGGGGGAGTGAACAGGTGTTGTATGTGGAGGATGAGGGCTGCAGTAGATATCTCAGATAGGGGGGAGTGAACAGGTGTTGTATGTGGAGGATGAGGGCTGCAGTAGATATCTCAGATAGGGGGAGTGAACAGGTGTTGTATGTGGAGGATGAGGGCTGCAGTAGATATCTCAGATAGGGGGAGTGAATAGGTGTTGTATGTGGAGGATGAGGGCTGCAGTAGATATCTCAGATAGGGGGAGTGAACAGGTGTTGTATGTGGAGGATGAGGGTGTTGTATGTGGAGGATGAGGGCTGCAGTAGATATCTCAGATAGGGGGAGTGAACAGGTGTTGTATGTGGAGGATGAGGGCTGCAGTAGGTATCTCAGATAGGGGGAGTGAACAGGTGTTGTATGTGGAGGATGAGGGCTGCAGTAGATATCTCAGATAGGGGGGAGTGAACAGGTGTTGTATGTGGAGGATGAGGGCTGCAGTAGATATCTCAGATAGGGGGGAGTGAACAGGTGTTGTATGTGGAGGATGAGGATGAGGGCTGCAGTAGATATCTCAGATAGGGGGGAGTGAACAGGTGTTGTATGTGGAGGATGAGGGCTGCAGTAGATATCTCAGATAGGGGGGAGTGAACAGGTGTTGTATGTGGAGGATGAGGATGAGGGCTGCAGTAGATATCTCAGATAGGGGGGAGTGAACAGGTGTTGTATGTGGAGGATGAGGGCTGCAGTAGATATCTCAGATAGGGGGGAGTGAACAGGTGTTGTATGTGGAGGATGAGGGCTGCAGTAGATATCTCAGATAGGGGGGAGTGAATAGGTGTTGTATGTGGAGGATGAGGGCTGCAGTAGGTATCTCAGATAGGGGGGAGTGAACAGGTGTTGTATGTGGAGGATGAGGGCTGCAGTAGATATCTCAGATAGGGGGGAGTGAACAGGTGTTGTATGTGGAGGATGAGGGCTGCAGTAGATATCTCAGATAGGGGGGAGTGAACAGGTGTTGTATGTGGAGGATGAGGGCTGCAGTAGATATCTCAGATAGGGGGGAGTGAACAGGTGTTGTATGTGGAGGATGAGGGCTGTATTCAAACCCTTTGTTTACACTCTCTGTGGAGTCCCGTCGCCATGACTACAACAGGTTAGTTTGACTGGAGTCAGAGCCACACAATGACTTCAGAAAGGTTTTCACACCCCTTGACTTTTTCCACAATTTGTTGTGTCAGCCTGAATGTAAATGGATTCAAATACAGACGTTGTGTCTCTGGCCTACACACAATACCCCACCAAGTCAAGGTGGAATGAATTAAAGATGAAAAGCTGAAATGTCTTCAGTCAATAAGTATTCAAACCCTTTGGCAAGCCTACATAAGTTCAGGGGTAAAAATGTGCTTGACAAGTCACATAAAATGTTGGATGGACTCACTCTGTGTGCAATAATAGTGTTTAACATAATTTATTTATGACTACATATACAATTATTTGTAAGGTCCCTCAGTCGAGCAATTCATTTAAAACACAGATTCAATCACCAGGAAGGTTTTCCAACGCCTCGCAAAGAAGGGCACCCATTGGTAGATGGGTAAAAAAGTATTATTATGCTTTGGATGGTGTATCAATACACCCAGTCACTACAAAGATATAGGCATCCTTTCTAACTCAGTTGCCGGAGAGGAAGGAAACCGCTTAGGGATTTCACCATGAGGTCAATGGTGACTTTAAAACAGTTACAGAGTTTAATGGCTGTGATAGGAGAAAACTGAAGATGGATCAACAACATTGTAGGTACTCCACAATACTAACCTAAATGACAGAGTGAAAATAAGGAAGCCTGTACAGAATTAAAATATTCCAAAACTTGCAACAAGGCACTAAAGTATTACATGTGGAAAAGCAAATAACTTTTGTCCTGAATAGAAAGTGTTGTGTGTTATGTGTTGTGTTATGGCAAAATACAATACAACACATCACTGAGTACCACTCTCCATATTTTCAAGAATATTGGTGGCTACATGTTGTGGGTATGCTTGTAATCGTAAAGGACTGGAGAGTTTTCCAGGATAAAAAAAAGAAATGGAATGGGGCTAAGCACAGGCAAAATCCAAGAGGAAAACCTGGTTCAGTCTGCTTTCCACCAGACACTGGGATTCACCTTTCAACTGGACAATAACTTAAAATACAAGGCCAAATCTACACTGGAGTTGCTTACCAAGAAGACAGTGAATGTTCCTGGGGCCGAGTTACAGTTTTGACTTAAATGGCAAGACATGAAAATAAGACATGAAAATAGTTGTCTTGCAATGATCAACAACCAATTTGACAGAGCTTGAAGAATTTTGAAAAGAGTAATGGGCAAATATTGCACAGTCCAGGTGTGGAAAGCTCTTAGAGACTTACCCAGAAAGACTCACAGCTGTAATTGCTGCCAAAGGGGATTCTAATGCAGGGAAACTGAAATGAGGCCCTCAGGTCCCTGTGCCTGTGGACCAATATTAAACACATATTAAAAAACGAAATGTTGTTGGGGTCTCAACTTTTTATTTCATTTTTTACCTTTATTTAGCTAGGCAAGTCAGTTAAGAACAAATTCTTATTTCCAATGACGGCCTACCAAAAGGCAAAAGGCCTCCTGTGGGGACGGGGGATTAAAAATACAAATAAATGACATGAAAATATAGGACAAAACACATATTACGACAAGAGAGACAAACACAGCAGTACATAAAGAGAGACCTAAGACAACGACATAACATGGCAGCAACACATGACAACACAGCATGGCAACAACATGGCAGCAGCACAACATGGTAGCAGACCAAAACATGATCAAATCAAAGTTTATTTGTCACGTGCGCTGAATACAACAGGTGCAGACCTTACAGTGAAATGCTTCAATACATAAATATGGCTAGCTAACAAGCTAATAACATATCACGTCAATATGGCTAGCTAACAAGCTAATAACAGATCACATCAATATGGCTAGCTAACAAGCTAATAACAGATCACGTCAATATGGCTAGCTAACAAGCTAATAACAGATCACATCAATATGGCTAGCTAACAAGCTAACTTTCAGGCGATAAACTAGATGGCTATATTTACTTTCCATCTATAGTGATAATAGTCTGACTGACAACTTTACCACAAAGAGGACCTGCCGAAGCTCTTTCCAAAAGTCTAATCTCTGATGAAGCAAACTAAATGGTACATGTTGTTTTCTTAGCTAGCTAGCTACATGCTAAATGGATAGGCAACCCTCAATTATCTGACAATACATGATCAAGCGCTTGGCTGTGCTGTTTACATGTGTGAGCACCAGGGCAATACACATTGAAGTCATTGAGTCAATGGACTCCTCAAGCTTCATAAATACTCTGCGGTGGTTCTTTTCTATCAGAGGACCAGTCAAACAAATCAGGTCTGACTGTGGCTTAAATTTCATCGTGGCTTGCAGAGAGCTGAAGATGGAGGCCGTTCAGAGTGACAAGGGGTGTACTTGGGTCTTCAACCCACCACACTCATTTCACATGGGAGGCAGCTGGGAGAGAATGATTGGAGTCATGAGGCGCATCTTGGATTTCATGTTGCTGAAGGAGGGTCCATCCTTCCTTACAAAGTCTTGACTCCATTCATGGTTGAAGTCTCAGCCATTATGAACGCTCGGTTCCTGTGTCTACGGATCCAGACTCCACCCATCTTGACACCAGCGACACTCCTCACCCAAAAGGTCGCTGCAATTCCCCATCCAACGAGAATGACCTCTTCAGCCGTCAATGGAAGCAAGTACAGAGCCTTGCCGACACCTTCTGGCACCATTGGAAGACATTTTTTATTTTAATTTTTTTATTTCACCTTTATTTAACCAGGTAGGCTAGTTGAGAACAGGTTCTCATTTGCAACTGCGACCTGGCCAAGATAAAGCATAGCAGTGTGAACAGACAACACAGAGTTACACATGGAGTAAACAATTAACAAGTCAATAACACAGAGAAAAAAAGGGGAGTCTATATACAATGTGTGCAAAAGGCATGAGGAGGTAGGCGAATAATTACAATATTGCAGATTAACACTGGAGTGATAAATGATCAGATGATCATGTACAGGTAGAGATATTGGTGTGCAAAAGAGCAGAAAAGTAAATAAATAAAAACTGTGGGGATGAGGTAGGTGAAAATGGGTGTGCTATTTACCAATAGATTATGTACAGCTGCAGCGATCGGTTAGCTGCTCAGCTAGCTGATGTTTGAAGTTGGTGAGGGAGATAAAAGTCTCCAACTTCAGCGATTTTTGCAATTCGTTCCAGTCACAGGCAGCAGAGTACTGGAACGAAAGGCGGCCGAATGAGGTGTTGGCTTTAGGGATGATCAATGAGATACACCTGCTGGAGCGCGTGCTACGGATGGGTGTTGCCATCGTGACCAGTGAGCTGAGATAAGGCGGAGCTTTGCCTAGCATGGCCTTGTAGATGACCTGAAGCCAGTGGGTCTGGCGACGAATATGTAGCGAGGGCCAGCCGACTAGAGCATACAAGTCGCAGTGGTGGGTAGTATAAGGTGCTTTAGTGACAAAACGGATGGCACTGTGATAAACTGCATCCAGTTTGCTGAGTAGAGTGTTGGAAGCAATAATATATTCCTTCCCTGCAGAGTTGTCATAAGTGGCAAAATGAGAAGCCCAACCTACAGGCAGGAGACATTGTGGTGCTGAAAGACAGCCAAGCAAAAAGAAACGACTGGCGCACGGGCATCGTCAGAAAGTCCTTTCCAGGCAGAGATGGAAAGGTGAGAGAGGTAGAAGTCAAGACAGCATCCAGTCTCAGAGACTATCCTACCCCTCTCTCCCGAGACTGATAAGTAACATTGAAGTTCTAGCCTTTAGTCAGATATACTTGGATGTGTAGTGTCAGGGTTTGATGCTGGCATGTCATCCCTAAGTTTGCTAATCTTGCCAATGAAAAAAAAATCATTAGTTGGCATTATCACTGGGTTTTGTAATGAATGAATCATCTGATTCAATGAATGAAGGAGCTGAGTTTGCCTTTTTTGCCCAAAATTTAATTTAAACGTGCTCTAAAGCTTTTTTACTATCATTATTTATGTCATTTATCTTTGTTTCATAGTGTAGTTTCTTCTTTTTATTCAGTGTAGTCACATGATTTCTCAAGTTGCAGTACGTTTGCCAATCGGTTGTGCAGACAGACTTATTTGCCATTCCTTTGGCCTCAACCATACAATGTTTCAATTCCATCCATGTTTTAAATTCAGTATCAGTATCTCTAACAACCTAATAACATATTTAGCTGCCAATTTACTGTTAGTTCCTATCAGTTGGTATAGCCTAACATTTAATATCATTCCTCTGTAAATGTCGTCAAGGTTGCTGAGGATCAATAATAGTTAATAATATTGAAATGTAAAAAGAAATTTGGTTAGGACATCTACTTTGTGCATGACAGAAGTCATTTTTCCAACATTTGTTTATAGACAAATTATTTAGCTTATAATTCACTGCATCACAATTCCAGTGGGTCAGAGGTTTGCATACACTAAGTTGACTGTGCCTTTAAACAGCTTGGAAAATTCCAGAAATGATGTCATGGCTTTAGAAGCTTCTGATAGGCTAATTGACATCATTTGAGTCAATTGGAGATGTACCTGTGGATGTATTTCAAGGCCAACCTTCAAACACAGTGCCTCTTTGCTTGACATCATGGGAAAATCGAAAGAAATCAGCCAAGACCTATAAAATAAATTGTAGACCTCCACAAGTCTGGTTCATCCTTGGGAGCAATTTCCAAAAACCTGAAGGTACCATTCATCTGTATAAACAATAGTAAGCAAGTATGAACACCATGGGACCACGCAGCCGTCATACCGCTCAGGAAGGAGACGCGTTCTGTCTCTTAGAGATGAACGTACTTTGGTGCGAAAAGTGCAAATCAATCCCAGGAAAACAGCAAAGGACCTTGTGAAGATGATGGAGGAAACAGGTACAAAAGTATCTATATCCACAGTAAAACGAGTCCTATATCGACATAACCTGAAAGGCCGCTCAGCAAGGAAGAAGCCACTTCTCCAAAACCGCCATAAAAAAGCCAGACTACAGTTTGCAACTGCACATGGGGACAAAGATCGTACTTTTTGGAGAAATGTTCTCTGGTCTGATGAAACAAACATAGAACTGTTTGGCCATAATGACCATCATTATGTTTGGAGGAAAAAGGGGGAGGCTTGCAAGCCAAAGAATACCATCCCAACCTTGAAGAACAGGGGTGGCAGCATCATGTTGTGAATGTGCTTGCTGCTGGAGGGACTGGTGCACTTCACAAAATAGATGGCATCATGAGGGCGGAAGATTATGTGGATATATTGAAGCAGCATCTCAAAACATCAGTCAGGAAGTTAAAGCTTGGTCGCAAATTGGTCTTACAATGACCCCAAGCATATTTCCAAAGTTGTGGCAAAATGGCTTTAAGGACAACAAAGTCAAGGTATTGGAGTGGTCATCATAAAGCCCTGACCTAAACCCTATAGAACATTTGTGGGCAGAACAGAAAAAGTGTGTGCGAGCAAGTAGGCCTAAAAACCTGACTCAGTGACACCAGCTCTGTCAGGAGGAATGGGCTGAAATTCACCCAACTTATTGTGGGAAGCTTGTGGAAGGCTACCCGAAACGTTTGACCCAAGTTAAACAATGTAAAGGCAATGCTACCAAATTCTAATTGAGTGTATGTAAACTTCTGACCCACTGGGAATGTGAGGAAAGAAATAAAAGCTGAAATAAATCATTCTCTCAACTATTATTCTGACATTTCACATTCTTAAAATAAAGTGGTGATCCTAACTGACCTAAAACAGGGAATTTTTCATAGGATTAAATGTCAGGAATGATGAAAAACTGAGTTTAAATGTATTTGGCTAAGGTGAATGTAAACTTCAGACTTACGTGTGTGTGTGTAGATGTGTGAGGAAACACTGAGAAACTACGAGAATGGAAAGGTTTAGAACGTTTGTGAAACATGTTGGGAGGGGTTGAGGGCAACTGAAGTGTGGGATTGGATGGTTTTCAGACAGTAGATGGGAGGGGTTGAGGGCAACTGAAGCGTGGGATTGGATGGTTTTCAGACAGTAGATGGGAGGGGTTGAGGGGAGCTGAAGGGTGGGATTGGATGGTTTAAAGACAGTAGATGGGAGGGGTTGAGGGCAACTGAAGCGTGGGATTGGATGGTTTTCAGACAGTAGATGGGAGGGGTTGAGGGCAACTGAAGCGTGGGATTGGATGGTTTTCAGACAGTAGATGGGAGGGGTTGAGGGCAACTGAAGCGTGGGATTGGATGGTTTTCAGACAGTAGATGGGAGGGGTTGAGGGGAGCTGAAGGGTGGGATTGGATGGTTTTCAGACAGTAGATGGGAGGGGTTGAGGGGAGCTGAAGGGTGGGATTGGATGGTTTTCAGACAGTAGATGGGAGGGGTTGAGGGGAGTTGAAGGGTGGGATTGGATGGTTTTCAGACATACAGTAGATGGGAGGGGTTGAGGGGAGCTGAAGGGTGGGATTGGATGGTTTTCAGACAGTAGATGGGAGGGGTTGAGGGGAGCTGAAGGGTGGGATTGGATGGTTTTCAGACAGTAGATGGGAGGGGTTGAGGGGAGCTGAAGGGTGGGATTGGATGGTTTTCAGACAGTAGATGGGAGGGGTTGAGGGGAGTTGAAGGGTGGGATTGGATAGTTAAGAACAATATAACAATATGGATGAAACTGAAACATATTCTACAAGAACCAATATCACTCCCTGAAAATAAAAACCTATGAAATAATCCTAAAATAGCTTCCAGAATTCACCAATAACTTGGTCTACATGGAAAACTAAAGGCATATAAACTGTAAATGACTAGTCAAATCAAGGTACTAGGGATGGAGGTGTGACTAGGTACTAGGGATGGAGATGTGACTAGGTACTAGGGATGGAGATGTGACCAGGTACTAGGAATGGAGGTGTGACTAGGTACTAGGGGTGGAGGTGTGATTAGGTACTAGGGATGGAGATGTGACTAGGTACTAGGGATGGAGGTGTGACTAGGTACTAGGGATGGAGGTGTGATTAGGTACTAGGGATGGAGATGTGACCAGGTACTAGGGATGGAGATGTAACCAGGTACTAGGGATGGAGGTGTGACTAGGTACTAGGGATGGAGGTGTGATTAGGTACTAGGGATGGAGGTGTGACCAGGTACTAGGGATGGAGATGTGACTAGGTACTAGGGATGGAGGTGTGACCAAGTACTAGGGATGGAGATGTGACTAGGTACTAGGGGTGGAGATGTGACTAGGTACTAGGGATGGAAATGTGACCAGGTACTAGGGATGGAGATGTGACTAGGTACTAGGGATGGAGATGTGACTAGGTACTAGGGATGGAAATGTGACCAGGTACTAGGGATGGAGATGTGACTAGGTACTAGGGATGGAGATGTGACTAGGTACTAAGGATGGAGATGTGACTAGGTACTAGGGATGGAGGTGTAACTAGGTACTAGGGATGGAGATGTGACTAGGTACTAGGGATGGAGATGTGACCAGGTACTAGGGATGGAGGTGTGACTAGGGATGGAGATGTGACTAGGTACTAGGGATGGAGATGTAACCAGGTACTAGGGATGGAGATGTGACTAGGTACTAAGGATGGAGATGTGATTAGGTACTAGGGATGGAGGTGTAACTAGGTACTAGGGATGGAGATGTGACTAGGTACTAGGGATGGAGATGTGACTAGGTACTAAGGATGGAGATGTGACTAGGTACTAGGGATGGAGGTGTAACTAGGTACTAGGGATGGAGATGTGACTAGGTACTAGGGATGGAGATGTGACTAGGTACTAGGGATGGAGATGTGACTAGGGATGGAGATGTGACCAGGTACTAGGGATGGAGATGTGACCAGGTACTAGGGGTGGAGATGTGACCAGGTACTAGGGATGGAGGTGTGACTAGGTACTAGGGATGGAGATGTGACTAGGTACTAGGGATGGAAATGTGACCAGGTACTAGGGATGGAGATGTGACCAGGTACTAGGGATGGAGGTGTGACTAGGTACTAGGGATGGAAATGTGACCAGGTACTAGGGATGGAGATGTGACTAGGTACTAGGGATGGAGGTGTGACTAGGGATGGAGATGTGACCAGGTACTAGGGATGGAGATGTGACTAGGTACTAGGGATGGAGGTGTGACTAGGGATGGAGATGTGACCAGGTACTAGGGATGGAGATGTGACCAGGTACTAGGGATGGAGATGTGACTAGGTACTAGGGATGGAGGTGTGACCAGGTACTAGGGATGGAGATGTGACTAGGTACTAGGGATGGAGATGTGACTAGGTACTAGGGATGGAGATGTGACCAGGTACTAGGGGTGGAGATGTGACCAGGTACTAGGGATGGAGATGTGACTAGGGATGGAGGTGTAACTAGGTACTAGGGATGGAGATGTAACCAGGTACTAGGGATGGAGATGTGACTAGGTACTAGGGATGGAGATGTGACTAGGTACTAGGGATGGAGATGTGACCAGGTACTAGGGATGGAGATGTGACCAGGTACTAGGGATGGAGATGTGACTAGGGATGGAGGTGTAACTAGGTACTAGGGATGGAGATGTGACTAGGTATGGATGGAGATGTGACTAGGTACTAGGGATGGAGATGTGACTAGGGATGGAGATGTGACCAGGTACTAGGGATGGAGGTGTGACCAGGTACTAGGGATGGAGATGTGACCAGGTACTAGGGATGGAGATGTGACTAGGGATGGAGATGTGACCAGGTACTAGGGATGGAGATGTGACCAGGTACTAGGGATGGAAATGTGACCAGGTACTAGGGATGGAGATGTGACCAGGTACTAGGGATGGAGATGTGACTAGGTACTAGGGATGGAGATGTGACTAGGTACTAGGGATGGAGATGTGACTAGGTACTAGGGATGGAGATGTGACCAGGTACTAGGGATGGAGATGTGACCAGGTACTAGGGATGGAGATGTAACCAGGTACTAGGGATGGAGATGTGACCAGGTACTAGGGATGGAGATGTAACCAGGTACTAGGGATGGAGATGTGACTAGGTACTAGGGGTGGAGATGTGACTAGGGATGGAGATGTGACCAGGTACTAGGGATGGAGGTGTGACCAGGTACTAGGGATGGAGATGTGACTAGGTACTAGGGATGGAGATGTGACTAGGGATGGAGATGTGACCAGGTACTAGGGATGGAGATGTGACTAGGTACTAGGGATGGAGATGTGACTAGGTACTAGGGATGGAGATGTGACTAGGGGGATGGAGATGTGACTAGGTACTAGGGATGGAGATGTGACTAGGTACTAGGGATGGAGATGTGACTAGGGATGGAGATGTGACTAGGTACTAGGGATGGAGATGTAACTAGGTACTAGGGATGGAGATGTGACTAGGGATGGAGATGTGACTAGGTACTAGGGATGGAGATGTGACTAGGTACTAGGGATGGAGGTGTGACTAGGGATGGAGATGTGACTAGGTACTAGGGATGGAGATGTGACTAGGGATGGAGATGTGACTAGGTACTAGGGATGGAGGTGTGACTAGGGATGGAGGTGTGACCAGGTACTAGAGATGGAGATGTGACTAGGGATGGAGATGTGACCAGGTACTAGGGGTGGAGGTGTGACTAGGTACTAGGGATGGAGATGTGACCAGGTACTAGGGATGGAGGTGTGACTAGGTACTGGGGATGGAGATGTGACCAGGTACTAGGGATGAAGATGTGACCTGTCATGCAGGTGAAAGAGGACCCAAACGCGACTTAACAGAAACAGAGTTTATTAAAGTCCAAAACGGAATAACAGAAATCCTCTCGATTTGTAGAGGGGAAAACAACTGGAGAAGCGGCCACAGACTGCAGGTCGCTTCGGGTAGGCGCAGGCCGTAGTCGACTGAGACACCTGCTCACACGCAGCGTCTGATGAAGGCACAAAACACGACAGGACAGGGTGATACACAATCACGGCAAAAACACGACAGGACAGGGCGAAACGCAATCACAGCATGGTGAAATCAATACAAGGAACCGACGGCACAGGAACGGATCACAAAGGAATAAATAGGGACTCTAATCAGGGGAAAGGATCGGGAACAGGTGTGGGAAGACTAAATGATGATTAGGGGAATAGGAACAGCTGGGAGCAGGAACGGAACGACAGAGAGAAGAGAGAGCGAGAGAGTGAGAGAGGGAGGGGGAGAGAGAAGGATAGAACCAAACAAGACCAGCAGAGGGAAACGAATAGCATGGGGAGCACAGGGACAAGACATGACAATAAATGACAAACATGACAGTACCCCCCCACTCACCGAGCGCCTCCTGGCGCACTCGAGGAGGAATCCTGGCGGCAACGGAGGAAATCATCGATCAAACGGTCCAGCACGTCCCGAGAAAGAACCCAACTCCTCTCCTCAGGACCGTAACGAAAAACGATAAAAAGGGAAACTAGGGTACTACTCTAAAAAAAAAATGAGAACTAGGGACAGACTGAGACACAGCAAGGGCAGGGACAAGAACAGGAGAGATGCGATGGCAGGGAACAGACTGAGACCCAGCAAGACCAGGAGCAGAAGCAGAAAAAAATTACCAGACTTCTTCTGCGCGCAGTCTGAACACGCAGCCACGAAACGGCGCGTGTCACGCTCCTGAGTCGGCCACCAAAAGCGCTGGCGAATAGACGCAAGAGTGCCTCGAACACCGGGATGACCAGCTAACTTGGCAGAGTGAGCCCACTGAAGAACAGCCAGACGAGTGGAAACAGGAACGAAAAGGAGGTTACTAGGACAAGCGCGCGGCGACGCAGTGTGCGTGAGTGCTTGCTTAACCTGTCTTTCAATTCCCCAGACTGTCAACCCGACAACACGCCCATAAGGAAGAATCCCCTCGAGATCAGTAGAAGCCACAGAAGAACTAAACAGACGGGATAAGGCATCAGGCTTGGTGTTCTTGCTACCCGGACGGTAAGAAATCACAAACTCGAAACGAGCGAAAAACAACGCCCAACGAGCTTGACGGGCATTAAGTCGTTTGGCAGAACGGATGTACTCAAGGTTCTTATGGTCTGTCCAAACGACAAAAGGAACGGTCGCCCCCTCCAACCACTGTCGCCATTCGCCTAGGGCTAAGCGGATGGCGAGCAGTTCACGGTTACCCACATCATAGTTGCGCTCAGATGGCGACAGGCGATGAGAAAAATAAGCGCAAGGATGAACCTTATCGTCAGACTGGAAGCGCTGGGATAGAATGGCTCCCACGCCTACCTCTGAAGCGTCAACCTCGACAATAAATTGTCTAGTGACGTCAGGAGTAACGAGGATAGGAGCGGACGTAAAACGTTCTTTTAGAAGATCAAAAGCTCCCTGGGCGGAACCGGACCACTTAAAACACGTCTTGACAGAAGTAAGAGCTGTGAGAGGGGCAGCAACTTGACCGAAATTACGAATGAAACGCCGATAGAAATTAGCGAAACCTAAAAAGCGCTGCAACTCGACACGTGACCTTGAACGGGCCAATCACTGACAGCTTGGACCTTAGCGGAATCCATCTGAATGCCTTCAGCGGAAATAACGGAACCGAGAAAAGTAACGGAGGAGACATGAAAAGAGCACTTCTCAGCCTTTACGTAGAGACAATTCTCTAAAAGGCGCTGTAGAACACGTCGAACGTGCTGAACATGAATCTCGAGTGACGGAGAAAAAAAATCAGGATATCGTCAAGATAGACAAAAACAAAAATGTTCAGCATGTCTCTCAGAACATCATTAACTAATGCCTGAAAAACAGCTGGCGCATTGGCGAGACCGAACGGCAGAACCCGGTACTCAAAATGCCCTAACGGAGTGTTAAACGCCGTTTTCCACTCGTCCCCCTCTCTGATGCGCACGAGATGGTAAGCGTTACGAAGGTCCAACTTAGTAAAGCACCTGGCTCCCTGCAGAATCTCGAAGGCTGATGACATAAGGGGAAGCGGATAACGATTCTTAACCGTTATGTCATTCAGCCCTCGATAATCACGCAGGGCGCAGAGTACCGTCCTTCTTCTTAACAAAAGAACCCCGCCCGGTCGGAGAAGAAGAAGGCACTATGGTACCGGCGTCAAGAGACACAGACAAATAATCCTCGAGAGCCTTACGTTCGGGAGCCGACAGAGAGTATAGTCTACCTCGAGGAGGCGTGGTCCCTGGAAGGAGATCAATACTACAATCATACGACCGGTGAGGAGGAAGGGAGTTGGCTCGGGACCGACTGAAGACCGTGCGCAGATCATGATATTCCTCCGGCACTCCTGTCAAATCGCCAGGTTCCTCCTGAGAAGTAGGGAGAGAAGAAACGGGAGGGATGGCAGACATTAAACACTTCACATGACAAGAAACGTTCCAGGATAGGATAGAATTACTAGACCAATTAATAGAAGGATTATGACATACTAGCCAGGGATGACCCAAAACAACAGGTGTAAACGGTGAACGGAAAATCAAAAAGAAATAGTCTCACTGTGGTTACCAGATACTGTGAGAGTTAAAGGTAGTGTCTCAAATTTGATACTGGGAAGATGACTACCATCTAAGGCAAACATGGGCGTAGGCTTGTCTAACGGTCTGAAAGGAATGTTATGTTTCCGAACCCATGCTTCGTCCATGAAACAACCCTCAGCCCCAGAGTCAATCAAGGCACTGCATGTAGCACCCGAACCGGTCCAGCGTAGATGGACCGACATAGTAGTACAAGATCTAGATGAAGAGGACTGAGTAGTAGCGCTCACCAGTAGCCCTCCGCTTACTGATGGGCTCTGGCCTCTTACTGGACATGAATTAACAAAATGTCCAGCAACTCCGCAATAGAGGCACAGGCGGTTGGTGATCCTCCGTTCCCTCTCCTTATTCGAGATGCGAATCCCTCCCAGCTGCATGGGCTCAGTCTCAAAGCCAGAGGAGGGAGATGGTTGCGATGCGGAGCAGGGAAACACCGTTGATGCGAGCTCTCTTCCACGAGCCCGGTGACGAAGATCTACCCGTCGTTCTATGCGGATGGCGAGAGCAATCAAAGAGTCCACATCTGAAGGAACCTCCCGGGAGAGAATCTCATCCTTAACCACTGCGTGGAGTCCCTCCAGAAAACGAGCGAGCAGCGCCGGCTCGTTCCACTCACTAGAGGCAGCAAGAGTGCGAAACTCAATGGAATAATCCGTTATGGACCGTTCACCTTGGCATAAGGAAGCCAGGGCCCTAGAAGCCTCCCACCAAAAACTGAACGGTCAAAAACCCGAATCATCTCCTCTTTAAAGTTCTGGAATTTGATAGAGCAATCAGCCCTTGCCTCCCAGATAGCTGTGCCCCATTCTCGAGCCCGGCCAGTAAGGAGTGAAATGACGTAAGCAACCCGAGCTCTCTCTAGAGTATGTGTTGGGTTGGAGAGAGAACACAATCTCACACTGCGTGAGAAAGGAGCGGCACTCAGTGGGCTGCCCGGAGTAGCAAGGTGGGTTATTAACCCTAGGTTCTGGAGGCTCGGCAGGCCAGGAAGTAACAGGTGGCACGAGACGTAGACTCTGGAACTGTCCAGAGAGGTCGGAAACCTGAGCGGCCAGGTTCTCCACGGCATGGCGAGCAGCGGACAATTCCTGCTCGTGTCTGCCGAGCATGGCTCCTTGGATCTTGACGGCAGTGTAACGAGCGTCTGAAGTCGCTGGGTCCATTCCTTGGTCGGTTCCTTCTGTCATGCAGGTGAAAGAGGACCCAAACGCGACTTAACAGAAACAGAGTTTATTAAAGTCCAAAACGGAATAACAGAAATCCTCTCGATTTGTAGAGGGGAAAACAACTGGAGAAGCGGCCACAGACTGCAGGTCGCTTCGGGTAGGCGCAGGCCGTAGTCGACTGAGACACCTGCTCACACGCAGCGTCTGATGAAGGCACAAAACACGACAGGACAGGGTGATACACAATCACGGCAAAAACACGACAGGACAGGGCGAAACGCAATCACAGCATGGTGAAATCAATACAAGGAACCGACGGCACAGGAACGGATCACAAAGGAATAAATAGGGACTCTAATCAGGGGAAAGGATCGGGAACAGGTGTGGGAAGACTAAATGATGATTAGGGGGAATAGGAACAGCTGGGAGCAGGAACGGAACGACAGAGAGAAGAGAGAGCGAGAGAGTGAGAGAGGGAGGGGGAGAGAGAAGGATAGAACCAAACAAGACCAGCAGAGGGAAACGAATAGCATGGGGAGCACAGGGACAAGACATGACAATAAATGACAAACATGACATGACCAGGTTGTTAGAGCCGATTTGGACATATTTGTATAAAAGACCGAACATATGGAGCTCCATGTATATTTGTGTAAATATATTAAATATGAATGTAAATGATGAAATATTAGGTACGTACCTTTATGATTTATATTTACCCGATTGAGATATATTAATTTGTTGTTAGTGTAACTCGGACATTTGGCCCCCCCTCTTGCCTGTTCATTGTATTGTGGTAAGTGTGTTAGGATAAAGGCAGGAAGTTGGGCCTTCGGGAGAGGGAGTCCTTGCTAGACGCGGGAGCGGTATAGTTTTTTGACCATACAGACATACAGATATACATACAGATATACATACAGACATAGACATACAGGTCATAATATGTATTTTCCATATCAAGTATTTTGTGCTTTAAGTTGATTGGAGACTCATTTATTTGTTAGATATAAGAAGAATAAACATTTTTGTTGCACCATATCCCTGGATGTCATGGAATGTTTGGCCGTTTGGAAACCTTGAGTGTGGACTGTATGCGTACCAAACAACCCCGCTTCAGGCTTGGGCAGTGGCTATGGTAAAGACGAAAGGAAGCCACTACACAGGTACTAGGGATGGAGATGTAACCAGGTACTAGGGATGGAGGTGTGACTAGGTACTAGGGATGGAGGTGTGACCAGGTACTAGGGGTGGAGATGTGACCAGGTACTAGGGATGGAGATGTGACTAGGTACTAGGGATGGAAATGTGACCAGGTACTAGGGATGGAGATGTGACTAGGTACTAGGGTTGGAGATGTGACTAGGTACTAGGGATGGAGATGTGACTAGGTACTAGGGATGGAGATGTGACTAGGTACTAGGGGTGGAGATGTGACTAGGGATGGAGATGTAACCAGGTACTAGGGATTGAGGTGTGACCAGGTACTAGGGATGGAGGTGTGACAAGGTACTAGGGATGGAGATGTGACTAGGTACTAGGGATGGAGATGTGACTAGGGATGGAGATGTTACCAGGTACTAGGGATTGAGGTGTGACCAGGTACTAGGGATGGAGGTGTGACAAGGTACTAGGGATGGAGATGTGACAAGGTACTAGGGATGGAGGTGTGACTATGGGTGGAGATGGGGATCTGGGCAGATCAGCTTTAGTCATTGTTTGTGTGCATCAGTAAACTGTTGTTCGTATGTTTATGTTTGTATCTTGTTTAAAATATATATATATTTTTATACAGCTGCACCATCGAGATCATCCTGACTGGTTGCATCACCACTTTGTATGGCAACTGCTTGGCATCCGACTGGAAGGTGCTACAGAGGGTATTGTATACAGCCCAATACATCACCGGGGCCAAGCTACCTGCCATCCAGGACCTCTATACCAGGTGGTGTCAGGTCGGTGTAAACTGTTGTTTGTATGTTTATGTTTGTATCTGGTGTGAAAAAAAAGTATTAGAAACAGAAAAAACTAACAAATATTCAGCGTGTGAAATGGAACCGGGCCTTTTATTTAACTCTGAACATATTATTCTGATTATGAGTTCGAACAGACCAGACGAACTGTTTCAAAACGAATTGGATGAAAATGACAAGTGGTAATATAGAAGTAAGTGAGATAACATCTAGGTTAATAAATTGCAGAGCAGAAACACAATTGTGTATTATTTCGTAGCTGCTTGACCAAATAGCTGTTACAGTCTGTAGATCCAAACCACAGTCAGAGCCTGAATCCCAAAATGGCACCCTAATCCCTATGTAGTGCACTTCTTTTCACCAGGGCCCATATGGTTCTGGTCAACCGTAGTGTACTATATAGGGAATAATAGGGTGCCATTTGGGATGAGGCCAGCATCAGGCTGACCAACAGACCAGCCTCGGGAGGTTTTAAACAATATAAGAGACAGGGATGATGCTGTTAACACGTTGAATAAACAGTCTGTAATGTGGGGTTTAAGAAAAAGAAAAAGAAAAACTGATTTCTTGTGAATTTTGAACCGTTTCAAAATTTTTAACAGTTGATTTTCAACACTTTACATTAGTGGATGCAGCAACAGCCTGTGTTAGGCAGTGTAGATGATATCATTACTGTACAATTATGATGGTGTAGTGTGTGAAAACAGACCATTTTTTGAGTGTTTAATTTAACACTATTAGAATTGACTTAAAATGTAAAACAATTCCTTGCAGCTTTTAATCAGATAAGAGGGTCAATGTGAAACCTCTGTGTTTGACACAGTAATAGACAGTGGTGGAACAGGACAGCACCAGACTATTCTAGGGGAGCTGGGTGAGTTGCCAACTAGAACAACACACTAATAGTATGTTATCCCCATTACATCTAAACCCAGTCAGCACTTTAATGCATATAATAGTATTAACATCCATCATTCATAATAATGTCAGATTAATCTGTTTGTATAAAATGGACAAGGATAAACTGTCTATGAACAGCTCAGAACTGCTCTTGAAACAGAGTTTAAGGTTGCAGTGTAATAACTGAGTGGGTCTGTGTTTAAGACAAACTCAAATGCCGTATGTTATATTTTAAAGACAGCCCCGTGGTGAGACAAAGAACAACAGCCCCGTAGTGAGACAAAGCACGACAGCCCCGTGGTGAGACAAAGAACGACAGCCCCGTGGTGAGACAAAGAACGACAGCCCCGTGGTGAGACAAAGAACGACAGCCCCGTGGTGAGACAAAGCACGACAGCCCCGTGGTGAGACAAAGAACGACAGCCCCGTGGTGAGACAAAGAACGACAGCCCCGTGGTGAGACAAAGAACGACAGGCCTCTGTGAGACAAAGAGAGACAGGCCTCTGTGAGACAAAGAGAGACAGGCCTCTGTGAGACAAAGAACGACAGCCCCGTGGTGAGACAAAGAACGACAGCCCCGTGGTGAGACAAAGAACGACAGCCCGGTGGTGAGACAAAGAACGACAGCCCCGTGGTGAGACAAAGAACGACAGCCCCGTGGTGAGACAAAGAACGACAGCCCTGTGGTGAGACAAAGAACGACAGCCCCGTGGTGAGACAAAGAACGACAGCCCCGTGGTGAGACAAAGAACGACAGCCCGGTGGTGAGACAAAGAGAGACAGCCCGTTGTGAGACAAAGAACGACAGCCCCGTGGTGAGACAAAGAACGACAGCCCCGTGGTGAGACAAAGAGAGACAGCCCGTTGTGAGACAAAGAGAGACAGCCCGTTGTGAGACAAAGAGAGACAGCCCGTTGTGAGACAAAGAACGACAGCCCCGTGGTGAGACAAAGAGAGACAGCCCCGTGGTGAGACAAAGAGAGACAGCCCGTTGTGAGACAAAGAACGACAGCCCCGTGGTGAGACAAAGAGAGACAGCCCGTTGTGAGACAAAGAACGACAGCCCCGTGGTGAGACAAAGAACGACAGCCCCGTGGTGAGACAAAGAACGACAGCCCCGTGGTGAGACAAAGACAGCCCGTTGTGAGACAAAGAGAGACAGCCCGTTGTGAGACAAAGAGAGACAGCCCGTTGTGAGACAAAGAACGACAGCCCCGTTGTGAGACAAAGAACGACAGCCCCGTTGTGAGACAAAGAGAGACAGGCCTCTGTGAGACAAAGAGAGACAGGTCTCTGTGAGACAAAGAGAGACAGGCCTCTGTGAGACAAAGAACGACAGCCCCGTGGTGAGACAAAGAACGACAGCCCCGTGGTGAGACAAAGAACGACAGCCCCGTGGTGAGACAAAGAACGACAGCCCCGTGGTGAGACAAAGCACGACAGCCCCGTGGTGAGACAAAGAACGACAGCCCCGTGGTGAGACAAAGAACGACAGCCCCGTGGTGAGACAAAGAACGACAGGCCTCTGTGAGACAAAGAGAGACAGGCCTCTGTGAGACAAAGAGAGACAGGCCTCTGTGAGACAAAGAACGACAGCCCCGTGGTGAGACAAAGAACGACAGCCCCGTGGTGAGACAAAGAACGACAGCCCGGTGGTGAGACAAAGAACAGCCCCGTGGTGAGACAAAGAACACAGCCCCGTGGTGAGACAAAGAACGACAGCCCGTGGTGAGACAAAGAACGACAGCCCTGTGGTGAGACAAAGAACGACAGCCCGTGGTGAGACAAAGAACGACAGCCCGTGGTGAGACAAAGAACGACAGCCCGGTGGTGAGACAAAGAGAGACAGCCCGTTGTGAGACAAAGAACGACAGCCCCGTGGTGAGACAAAGAACGACAGCCCCGTGGTGAGACAAAGAGAGACAGCCCGTTGTGAGACAAAGAGAGACAGCCCGTTGTGAGACAAAGAGAGACAGCCCGTTGTGAGACAAAGAACGACAGCCCCGTGGTGAGACAAAGAGAGACAGCCCCGTGGTGAGACAAAGAGAGACAGCCCGTTGTGAGACAAAGAACGACAGCCCCGTGGTGAGACAAAGAGAGACAGCCCGTTGTGAGACAAAGAACGACAGCCCCGTGGTGAGACAAAGAACGACAGCCCCGTGGTGAGACAAAGAACGACAGCCCCGTGGTGAGACAAAGAGAGACAGCCCGTTGTGAGACAAAGAGAGACAGCCCGTTGTGAGACAAAGAGAGACAGCCCGTTGTGAGACAAAGAACGACAGCCCCGTTGTGAGACAAAGAACGACAGCCCCGTTGTGAGACAAAGAGAGACAGGCCTCTGTGAGACAAAGAGAGACAGGTCTCTGTGAGACAAAGAGAGACAGGCCTCTGTGAGACAAAGAACGACAGCCCCGTGGTGAGACAAAGAACGACAGCCCCGTGGTGAGACAAAGAACGACAGCCCGGTGGTGAGACAAAGAGAGACAGCCCGTTGTGAGACAAAGAACGACAGCCCCGTGGTGAGACAAAGAGAGACAGCCCCGTGGTGAGACAAAGAACGACAGCCCCGTGGTGAGACAAAGAACGACAGCCCGGTGGTGAGACAAAGAACGACAGCCCCGTGGTGAGACAAAGAACGACAGCCCCGTGGTGAGACAAAGAACGACAGCCCCGTGGTGAGACAAAGAACGACAGCCCTGTGGTGAGACAAAGAACGACAGCCCCGTGGTGAGACAAAGAACGACAGCCCCGTGGTGAGACAAAGAACGACAGCCCGGTGGTGAGACAAAGAGAGACAAAGACAAAGAACGACAGCCCTGGTGAGACAAAGAGAGACAGCCCGTTGTGAGACAAAGAACGACAGCCCCGTGGTGAGACAAAGAGAGACAGCCCGTTGTGAGACAAAGCCAGCCCCGTGGTGAGACAAAGAGAGACAGCCCGTTGTGAGACAAAGAACGACAGCCCCGTGGTGAGACAAAGAGAGACAGCCCGTGGTGAGACAAAGAACGACAGCCCCGTGAGACAAAGCGACAGCCCGGTGGTGAGACAAAGAGAGACAGCCCGTTGTGAGACAAAGAACGACAGCCCCGTGGTGAGACAAAGAGAGACAGCCCGTGGTGAGACAAAGAACGACAGCCCGTGGTGAGACAAAGAACGACAGCCCGGTGGTGAGACAAAGAACGACAGCCCCGTGGTGAGACAAAGAGAGACAGCCCCGTGGTGAGACAAAGAACGACAGCCCCGTGGTGAGACAAAGAACGACAGCCCGGTGGTGAGACAAAGAACGACAGCCCCGTGGTGAGACAAAGAACGACAGCCCCGTGGTGAGACAAAGAACGACAGCCCCGTGGTGAGACAAAGAACGACAGCCCTGTGGTGAGACAAAGAACGACAGCCCCGTGGTGAGACAAAGAACGACAGCCCCGTGGTGAGACAAAGAACGACAGCCCGGTGGTGAGACAAAGAGAGACAGCCCGTTGTGAGACAAAGAACGACAGCCCCGTGGTGAGACAAAGAGAGACAGCCCGTTGTGAGACAAAGAACGACAGCCCCGTGGTGAGACAAAGAGAGACAGCCCGTTGTGAGACAAAGAACGACAGCCCCGTGGTGAGACAAAGAGAGACAGCCCGTTGTGAGACAAAGAACGACAGCCCCGTGGTGAGACAAAGAGAGACAGCCCGTTGTGAGACAAAGAGAGACAGCCCGTTGTGAGACAAAGAGAGACAGCCCGTTGTGAGACAAAGAACGACAGCCCCGTTGTGAGACAAAGAACGACAGCCCCGTTGTGAGACAAAGAGAGACAGGCCTCTGTGAGACAAAGAGAGACAGGTCTCTGTGAGACAAAGAGAGACAGGCCTCTGTGAGACAAAGAACGACAGCCCCGTGGGGAGACAAAGAACGACAGCCCCGTGGTGAGACAAAGAACGACAGCCCGGTGGTGAGACAAAGAGAGACAGCCCGTTGTGAGACAAAGAACGACAGCCCCGTGGTGAGACAAAGAGAGACAGCCCCGTGGTGAGACAAAGAACGACAGCCCGGTGGTGAGACAAAGAAGTGCTGTTCAGTTTTAGAGCAAACATTAACAGAAAACCATTTCATATGAATCCCAACATAATGCCTGATTAGGTCCACACATGGAAAGCATTTATTGGCTTCAGTCCCAAAAGGCACCCTATTCCCTATATGTAGTGCACTACTTTAGACCAGGGCCCTATTCCCTATATAGTGCACTACTTTAGACCAGGGCCCTATTCCCTATATAATGCACTACTTTATACCAGAGCCCTGTACCCTATATAGTGCACTACTTTATACCAGGGCCCTATTCCCTACATAGTGCACTACTTCAGGACAGGACCCTATTCCCTACATAGTGCACTCTTTTTGACTAGGGCCCTAGTAATAGATTACCATGTGGGACTCCATAGAAGCAGCATAAATGGTCTATGATGTGGCTTGATGGGAAACCCAGAGGTATAGCGGTGCTGCACAGACCAACAGCATGATGCTGCACAGACCAACAGAAAAACAGCAAGATGCTGCACAGACCAACAGCATGATGCTGCACAGACCAACAGCATGATGCTGCACAGACCAACAGCATGATGCTGCACAGACCAACAGAAAAACAGCAAGATGCTGCACAGACCAACAGCATGATGCTGCACAGACCAACAGCATGATGCTGCACAGACCAACAGCATGATGCTGCACAGACCAACAGAAAAACAGCAAGATGCTGCACAGACCAACAGCATGATGCTGCACAGACCAACAGCATGATGCTGCACAGACCAACAGCATGATGCTGCACAGACCAACAGCATGATGCTGCACAGACCAACAGCATGATGCTGCACAGACCAACAGCATGATGCTGCACAGACCAACAGCATGATGCTGCACAGACCAACAGCATGATGCTGCACATACCAACAGCATGATGCTGCACAGACCAACAGCATGATGCTGCACAGACCAACAGCATGATGCTGCACAGACCAACAGCATGATGCTGCACAGACCAACAGCAAGATGCTGCACAGACAAACAGACAAACAGCATGATGCTGCACAGACCAACAGTATGATGCTGCACAGACCAACAGCATGATGCTGCACAGACCAACAGCATGATGCTGCACAGACCAACAGCAAGATGGTGCACAGACAAACAGACAAACAGCATGATGCTGCACAGACCAACAGCATGATGCTGCACAGACCAACAGCATGATGCTGCACAGACCAACAGCATGATGCTGCACAGATCAACAGCATGATGCTGCACGGACCAACAGCATGATGCTGCACAGACCAACAGACAAACAGCAAGATGCTGCACAGACAAACAGACACACAGCATGATGCTGCACAGACCAACAGCATGATGCTGCACAGACCAACAGCATGATGCTGCACAGACCAACATCATGATGCTGCACAGACCAACAGCATGATGCTGCACAGACCAACAGCATGATGCTGCACAGACCAACAGCATGACGCTGCACAGACCAACAGCATGATGCTGCACAGACCAACAGCATGATGCTGCACAGACCAACAGTATGATGCTGCACAGACAAACAGCAATATGCTGCACAGACAAACATACAAACAGCATGATGCTGCACAGACCAACAGCATGATGCTGCACAGACAAACAGCATGATGCTGCACAGATAAACAGCATGATGCTGCACAGACAAACAGACAAACAGCATGATGCTGCACAGACCAACAGCATGATGCTGCACAGACCAACAGCATGATGCTGCACAGACCAACAGCATGATGCTGCACAGACAAACAGCATGATGCTGCACAGACCAACAGACAAACAGCAAGATGCTGCACAGACAAACAGACAAACAGCATGATGCTGCACAGACCAACAGCATGATGCTGCACAGACCAACAGCATGGAGCTGCACAGACCAACAGCATGATGCTGCACAGACCAACAGCATGATGCTGCACAGACCAACAGCACGATGCTGCACAGACAAACAGCAATATGCTGCACAGACAAACATACAAACAGCATGATGCTGCACAGACCAACAGCATGATGCTGCACAGACCAACAGCATGATGCTGCACAGACCAACAGACAAACAGCAAGATGCTGCACAGACCAACAGCATGATGCTGCACAGACCAACAGCATGATGCTGCACAGACCAACAGACAAACAGCAAGATTCTGCACAGACCAACAGCATGATGCTGCACAGACCAGCAGCATGATGCTGCACAGACCAACAGCATGATGCCGCACAGACCAACAGCATGATGCTGCACAGACCAACAGCATGATGCTGCACAGACCAACAGCAAGATGCTGCACAGACAAACAGACAAACAGCATGATGCTGCACAGACCAACAGCATGATGCTGCACAGACCAACAGCATGATGCTGCACAGACAAACAGACAAACAGCATGATGCTGCACAGACCAACAGCATGATGCTGCACAGACCAACAGCATGATGCTGCACAGACCAACAGCATGATGCTGCACAGACCAACAGCATGATGCTGCACAGACAAACAGCAATATGCTGCACAGACAAACATACAAACAGCATGATGCTGCACAGACCAACAGCATGATGCTGCACAGACAAACAGCATGATGCTGCACAGATAAACAGCATGATGCTGCACAGACAAACAGACAAACAGAATGATGCTGCACAGACCAACAGCATGATGCTGCACAGACCAACAGCCTGATGCTGCACAGACAAACAGCATGATGCTGCACAGACCAACAGACAAACAGCAAGATGCTGCACAGAAAAACAGCATGATGCTGCACAGAAAAACAGCAATATGCTGCACAGACAAACATACAAACAGCATGATGCTGCACAGACCAACGGCATGATGCTGCACAGACCAACAGCATGATGCTGCACAGATAAACAGCATGATGCTGCACAGACAAACAGACAAACAGCATGATGCTGCACAGACCAACAGCATGATGCTGCACAGACCAACAGCATGATGCTGCACAGACAAACAGCAAGATTCTGCACAGACAAACAGCATGATGCTGCACAGACCAACAGCATGATGCTGCACAGACCAACAGCATGATGCTGCACAGACCAACAGCATGATGCTGCACAGACCAACAGCATGATGCTGCACAGACCAGCAGCATGATGCTGCACAGACCAACAGCATGATGCTGCACAGACCAAAAGCATGATGCTGCACAGACCAACAGCATGATGCTGCACAGACCAACAGCATGATGCTGCACAGACAAACAGCAAGATTCTGCACAGACAAACAACATGATGCTGCACAGACCAACAGCATGATGCTGCACAGACCAACAGCATGATGCTGCAAAGACCAACAGCATGATGCTGCACAGACCAACAGCATGATGCTGCACAGACAAACAGCAATATGCTGCACAGACAAACATACAAACAGCATGATGCTGCACAGACCAACAGCATGATGCTGCACAGACAAACAGCATGATGCTGCACAGATAAACAGCATGATGCTGCACAGACAAACAGACAAACAGAATGATGCTGCACAGACCAACAGCATGATGCTGCACAGACCAACAGCCTGATGCTGCACAGACAAACAGCATGATGCTGCACAGACCAACAGACAAACAGCAAGATGCTGCACAGAAAAACAGCATGATGCTGCACAGAAAAACAGCAATATGCTGCACAGACAAACATACAAACAGCATGATGCTGCACAGACCAACGGCATGATGCTGCACAGACCAACAGCATGATGCTGCACAGATAAACAGCATGATGCTGCACAGACAAACAGACAAACAGCATGATGCTGCACAGACCAACAGCATGATGCTGCACAGACCAACAGCATGATGCTGCACAGACAAACAGCAAGATTCTGCACAGACAAACAGCATGATGCTGCACAGACCAACAGCATGATGCTGCACAGACCAACAGCATGATGCTGCACAGACCAACAGCATGATGCTGCACAGACCAACAGCATGATGCTGCACAGACCAGCAGCATGATGCTGCACAGACCAACAGCATGATGCTGCACAGACCAAAAGCATGATGCTGCACAGACCAACAGCATGATGCTGCACAGACCAACAGCATGATGCTGCACAGACAAACAGCAAGATTCTGCACAGACAAACAACATGATGCTGCACAGACCAACAGCATGATGCTGCACAGACCAACAGCATGATGCTGCAAAGACCAACAGCATGATGCTGCACAGACCAACAGCATGATGCTGCACAGACCAACAGCATGATCGGTAAAATCATCTTGCTGTTCACCATCAGTCCGCCTGAAACTTGTTACTGGAGAGGAACCGGGAAGGTCTATACACCTATTTATTTTATATTCTCTCTCTCTATCTCTTTTTCTCTCTCTCCTTTTCTCTCTCTCTTTTTCTCTCTCTCTTTTTCTCTCTCTTTTTTCTCTCTCTCTTTTTCTCTCTCTCTCTATCTCTTTTTCTCTCTCTCTATCTTTTTCTCTCTCTCTCTTTTTCTCTCTCTCTTTTTCTCTCTCTCTTTTCTTTTTCTCTCTCTCTATTTCTCTCTCTCTCTCTTTTTCTCTCATCTCTTTTTCTCTCTCTCTTTTTTCTCTCTCTCTTTTTCTCTCTCTCTCTCTCGATCTCTTTTTCTCTCTCTCTTTTTCTCTCTCTCTTTTCTCTCTCTCTCTCTTTTTCTCTCTCTCTCTCTCTCTCTCTCTCTCTCTCTCTCTCTCTCTCTCTCTCTCTCTCTCTCTCTCTCTCTTCTCTCTTTTTCTCTCTCTTCTCTCTCTCTCTCTCTCTCTCTCTCTTTTCTCTCTCTCTCTCTCTCTCTCTCTCTCTCTCTCTCTCTCTCTCTCTCTCTCTCTCTCTCTCTCTCGATCTCTCTCTTGCTCTCATCATGTCTTACTTCTAAAAAGCCCTAAAAGTTGGATTTACTTTTAAGCTGGATCTCTGTAGGAAAGGCTTTCTGAGGGATAATTACTATGTAATGAGGGTTTCTCTGACCTCTCGCCTAAACTCTACCATGTTTTCTTTATTTGCTCTCTCTCTCTCCTTCTCTCTCTCTCTCTTACTCTCTCTCTCACTCTCTCGACCTGACTGAAGGAATTTCATTTCTCAACGCAGTGAAAAGCTGTCTTTCTTTATACAAGCATGAAGTCCATCAGCCCCATCTCCAATCAGTCACCCACTGTCATTTCCTGCTCCAGATGGATGGACGGGCTGCATCCCAAATAGCACATTATTCCCTAGGGGCCCTGGTAAAACACAGTGCACTATGTAGGGAATAGGGTGCCATTTGTGACCGACAGCCTCCATTTGGTCTTATGGTGCAAAATTGGAAATGTTTTTTTTTTTACTGTGTTTGGCCCTCCTATGTTGAACATAATAAACGGCTCTCTATTCACCAGATGTGTACCAAACTCACTAAAAGTGGCAGTAATAAAGCCTCTCTTGAAAAAGCCAAACCTTGAAAATATAAAAAACTATCTGCCTATATTGAATCTTCCATTCCTCTCAAAATTTTAGAAAAGGCTGTTGCGCAGCAACTCACTGCCTTCCTGAAGACAAACAATGTATACGAAATGCTTCAGTCTGGTTTTAGACCCCATCATAGCACTGAGACTGCACTTGGAAAGCTGGTAAATTAGCTTTTAATGGCATCAGACTGAGGCTCTGCATCTGTCCTCGTGCTCCTAGAACTTAGTGCTGCTTTTGATACCATAGATCACCACATTCTTTTGGAGAGATTGGAAACCCAAATTGGTCTACATGGACAAGTTCTGGCCTGGTTTAGATCTTATCTGTCGGAAAGATATCAGTTTGTCTCTGTGAATGGTTTGTCCTCTGACAATTCAAATGTACATTTTGGTGTTCCTCAAGGTTCCGTTTTAGGACCACTATTGTTTTCACTATATATTTTACCTCTTGGGGATGTAATTCGAAAACATAATGTTAACTTTCACTGCTATGGGGATGACACACAGCTGTACATTTCAATGTAACATGGTGAATCCCTCGCTAGAAGCCTGTGTTTCAGACATAAGGAAGTGGATGGCTGCAAACTTTCTACTTTTAAACTTGGACAAAACAGAGATGTTTGTTCTAGGTCCCAACAAAGTGTCTCCTGACCCCTCCTGTCTCAGCCTCCAGTATTTATGCTACAGTAGTTTATGTGTCGGGGGGCTAGGGTCAGTTTGTTATATAAGTACGCTCTCTAATTCTCTCTTTCTCTCTTTCTTTCTCTCTCTAGGAGGACCTGAGTCCTAGGACCATGCCTCAGGACTACCTGGCATGATGACTCCTTGCTGTCCCCAGTCCACCTCGCCATGGTGCTGCTCCAGTTTCAACTGTTCTGCCTGCGGCTATGGAATCCTGACCTGTTCACATTTAATCTGGAGTGCCAGAGTGCGCTCTGGGCATTCCGTCGTCAGATTGTCCGTTCGTAAGTAAATTCAGAGCGTTTCGCATGGTTGATCTGAACGTTCTGACCTCACACTGGACGCTCTGGCTGAGGAGTAGGGTTGATCTGAACGTTCTAACATAACAACAGCATTCAAGCATCCAAGCTAACTGGCTAACATTGGCTAGCTTGCTAGCTACTGCCAGACACAAATGAGAGAACACCTCACTCTGACCATTTTACTCACCCTAGCAGAGCTGGTTATGCTGTTTTTATGCTACCCAGAGCATTGGTGACTGTAACTGTGCTGCTGGCAACAATTTTATTACTCTATTTTTGCCATGTTTAATGACACCGGCCGTATTCAACTGGTGTTGAGAATTTGTAAATTTGTCAGTTATTCTGATCTCTGGCAGACTCAGACGAGAGTGCTCTGAAATCAGTGTAGAAAGATGACGCAGTGACATCAAGAACACTCTATTGACATAGTTACTGGCATAGTGGAGTCTTTTGTTTAGACATGTAGCTGTCGAGGTAAACCATGAACCATAATCTCAATTTACAATGTTACTACCCTGCATGAATCTGCAGATCACTAACCAAGTCTTTTCTAGGTAAAGCCCTGCCTTATCTCAGGTCACTGGTCACCATACCAGCACCCACCCATAGCACGGGCTCCAGCAGGAATATTTCACTGGTCACCGCCAAAGCCAATTCCTCTGACTGGCACGAACTGCAAAAATCACTGAAGCTGGAGACACATATCTCCCTCACTAACTTTAAGCACCAGCTGTCAGAGCAGCTCACAGATCACTGCACCTGTACATAGCCTATCTGTAAATAGCCCATCCAACTACCTCATCCCCATATTGTTATTTATTATTTTGCTCCTTTGCACCCCAGTATCTCATATCATATCAAATTGATTTATATAGCCCTTCGTACATCAGCTGTGCTGTACAGAAACCCAGCCTAAAACCCCAAACAGCAAGCAATGCAGGTGCAGAAGCACGGTGGCTAGGAAAAACTCCCTAGAAAGGCCAAAACCTAGGAAGAAACCTAGAGAGGAACCAGGCTATGTGGGGTGGCCAGTCCTCTTCTGGCTGTGCCGGGTGGAGATTATAACAGAACATGGTCAAGATGTTCAAATGTTCATAAATGACCAGCATGGTCAAATAATAATAATCACAGGCAGAACAGTTGAAACTGGAATAGAAGCACGGCCAGGTGGACTGGGGACAGCAAGGAGTCATCATGTCACGCCTTGGTCATAGCGTTTTGTGTTTTCGTTATATATTTGGTCAGGCCAGGGTGTGACATGGGTTTATTGTTGTATTTCGTATTGGGGTTTTGTAGTTATTGGGATTGTGGCTGAGTAGGGGTGTTGTATGGGCTTGGCTGCCTGAGGCGGTTCTCAATCAGAGTCAGGTGATTCTCGTTGTCTCTGATTGGGAACCGTATTTAGGTAGCCTGAATTTCGCTTTGTATTTCGTGGGTGATTGTTCCTGTCTCTGTCTAGTTTCACCAGATAGGCTGTAATTAGGTTTCACGTTCCGTTTGTTGTTTTGTATTTTGTATCATTATTTCATGTGTCACTTTTTCTATTAAAGTCATGAGTAACCACCACGCTGCATTTCGGTCCGACTCTCTTTCTACAAACGAAGAACGCCGTTACACATCATGCCAGGTAGTCCTGAGACATGGTCCTAGGGCTCAAGTCCTCCGAGAATTAGAGGGAGCATACTTAAATTCACACAGGACACCGGATAGGACAGGAGAAGTACTCCAGATATAACAAACTGACCCTAGCCCCCCGACACATAAACTACTGCAGTATAAATACTGGAGGCTGAGACGGGAGTGCAAGTATGAATGTACAAGTATCTCTACTTGCACATTCATCTTCTGCACATCGATCACTCCCGTGTTTAATTGCTAAATTGTAATTATTTTGCCACTATGGCCTATTTCTTGCCTTACCTTCCTTATCTTCCCTCATTTTAACACACTGTATATAGACTTTGTTTTCTATTGTGTTATTGACTGTATGTTTGTTTATTCCATGTGTAACTCCGTGTTGTTGTTTGTGACTCACTGCTTTGCTTTATCTTGGCCAGGTCGCAGTTGTAAATGAGAACTTGTTCTCAACTAGCCTACCTGGTTAAATAAAGGTTAAATAAATAAAAAATAAAAGAAATAAAAAACAGGTTCAATGTTAGCTAACTAACAATGCAAATGGCTCTGAGATACAAACAATAATTCTACAGAGATCATACATGTAACATTAGCTAGCTAGCCAGACAGCTCACATTAGCTAGCTAGCTAACAGTACACATTAACTTGAAATGAAAAAGACTTTCTGACTAAAATAAAAAAGTGTAATATCTATGCAATATATATGTAGACTAGACTAGACTATTTTACCCATATACATGGATGGACACTTCTCCCTCTCTGTCACGGATGCCACGGTTGCCCTTTGATTGAAGATGTAATCAGTTTTATACAACTGCTGTGTTCCTGTTTCTCCTTAGCTATCACACTCTAATTCCACTGATTTAAAAATTCGTCCCTCCAAAAATTGGAGATCAACACTTCTGTAGTTCTGCTTCGCTGATATCTTTAAAAAAGCTGTTATAAAGGATTACCTAGACATACTAAGCAGCTCATGTTATAGACAGAAGCCTGCTACATGGCAGACCAATCCGAACTCATCTCTCGTTATGTCCAGCCCACTTATCTCAGCCAATCATTGCTAGCGGGAAGGTTGCTGACTTTTTCTGTGGCTTAACCAACTAGGCTTGTAATTGAACAATTTGATTCGTATTTACAGTTTGAATACAAGTTTGTTATTAAGGCATATGAAAATTCACATGTTCCAGAAGGCATTTCTGTCAAAAAACACATTTTGATTGAAAAAAAGTTTACATTCAAATGACTCTCCTGTGAAGTAGTGACGCACAACATACGCCTAGTTTCCTGATCTGTATGCATTCACAGTGTTCCTGGGTTGAAGGGGAGGGAGGGGTGGACAGAATCAGAACCCTGGCAGAGGATGGAGGAGTTCTGTCTGCTGTGTTCCTGTTTATGTCTTAATGCTTTCTCCCATTAGAGGACCTAAATCAACTGACACCTCACAGCAGGAAATGCTAACAGAACTCTAAAATAGAACTCCACTGAGATGAGGGACTTAGTTCACAGACTGCATTCCAAATGGCACCCTTTTCCCTATATGGTACACTACTTCTGACTTGGGCCCATAGGACTCTAGTCAAAATGTGTGTACTATATACTGTAGGAAATAAGGTGCCATTTGGAAAATGAAGAGTTTTCAAAACCTCCTGGTCTTTAGTTAGTAAATATAGAGCAGGGTCCACCGAGTTCTTCATCAGCATTGGTTGGGCTCCTAATACTTCTTACTCACGCTGGTTGAGCTCCACATCTTAAGTTGGATAAGCACCGTCCACTTACATTCTTGTAGTATTGTATATTAGTATATTAGTACATGATATATAATAGTATATTGTAGGAGTATTTTCGTCCATGAGGGGACTTTAGCCTGGTTTGCTAACTACGTCTCTCAAAGAGTGCATTGTGTAAAATCAGAACGTCTACTGTCTCAGCCACTGCCTGTCACCAAGGGAGTACCCCAAGGCTCGATCCTAGGTCCCACTCTCTTCTCAATTTACTTCAACAACGTAGCTCAGACAGTAGGAAGCTCTCTCATCCATTTATATGCAGATGACACAGTCTTATATTCACATGGCCCCTCCCCGGATTTTGTGTAAAATGCTCTACAACATAACTTCTTAGTGTCCAACATGCTCTCTCTGCCCGGTCATGTGGTTTGGAAAGAAGAATGCCCCTCTCCCCACAGGTGTGATTACTACCTCTGAGGGTTAAGAGCTTGAGGTAGTCACTTCATACAAGTACTTGGGAGTATAGCTAGATGGTACACTGTCCTTCTCTCAGCACATATCAAAGCTGCAGGATAAAATTAAGGTTTCCTCTATTGTAATCGCTCCTCTTTCCCCCCAGCTGCCAAACTAACCCTGATTCACATGACCATCCTACCCATGCTAGATTACGGAGACATAATTTACAGATCAGCAGGTAAGGGTACTCTCAAGCGGCTAGATGTTCTTTACCATTCAGTCATAAGATTTGCCACCAATGCTCCTTATAGGACACATCACTCTATACTCCTCTGTAAACTGGTCATCTCTGTATACCCGTCGCAAGACCCACTGGTTGATGATTATTTATAAAACCCTCTTAGGCCTCACTCCCCCCTATCTGAGATATCTACTGCAGCCCTCATCCTCCACATACAATGAGAAAGAAGTTGAGGGTATTCCACCAAGGTGAATAACAAGTGGAGGGAGCTCAACCAACGTGAGCAAGAATTTTGTTTAACTTTATTTAACTAGGCAAGTCAGTTATGAACAAATTCTTATTTACAATGACGGCCTACAAAAAGGCAACAGGCCTCCCGGGGGCTGGGATTAAAAATATAAATATAGGACAAAACAAACATCTCGACAAGAGAGACAACACAACATGACATAAAGAGAGACCTAAGACAACAACATAGACAGACCTAAGACAACAACATGGTAGACAGCAGACAGCAACACATGACATCACAGCATGGTAGCAACACACAACACATGACATAAAGAGAGACCTAAGACAACAACATAGACAGCAACACATGACATCACAGCATGGTAGCAACACAACATGACATAAAGAGAGACCTAAGACAACAACATAGACAGCAACACATGACATCACAGCATGGTAGCAACACAACATGACATAAAGAGAGACCTAAGACAACAACATAGACAGCAACACATGACATCACAGCATGGTAGCAACACAACATGACATAAAGAGAGACCTAAGACAACAACATAGACAGCAACACATGACATCACAGCATGGTAGCAACACAACATGACATAAAGAGAGACCTAAGACAACAATGACATCAGACAGCAACACAACATGACATAAAGAGAGACCTAAGACAACAACATAGACAGCAACACATGACATCACAGCATGGTAGCAACACAACATGACATAAAGAGAGACCTAAGACAACAACATAGACAGCAACACATGACATCACAGCATGGTAGCAACACAACATGACATAAAGATGAGAACTAAGACAAAAGAGAGACAACAACAGACAGACAACACATGACATCACAGCATGGTAGCAACACAACATGACATAAAGAGAGACCTAAGACAACAACATAGACAGCAACACATGACATCACAGCATGGTAGCAACACAACATGACATAAAGAGAGACCTAAGACAACAACATAGACAGCAACACATGACATCACAGCATGGTAGCAACACAACATGACATAAAGAGAGACCTAAGACAACAACATAGACAGCAACACATGACATCACAGCATGGTAGCAACACAACATGACATAAAGAGAGACCTAAGACAACAACATAGACAGCAACACATGACATCACAGCATGGTAGCAACACAACATGACATAAAGAGAGACCTAAGACAACAACATAGACAGCAAAAGAGAGACACATGACATCACAGCATGGTAGCAACACAACATGACATAAAGAGAGACCTAAGACAACAACATAGACAGCAACACATGACATCACAGCATGGTAGCAACAACAACATGACATAAAGAGAGACCTAAGACAACAACATAGACAGCAACACATGACATCACAGCATGGTAGCAACACAACATGACATAAAGAGAGACCTAAGACAACAACATAGACAGCAACACATGACATCACAGCATGGTAGCAACACAACATAGACAGCAACACATGACATCACAGCATGGTAGCAACACAACATGACATAAAGAGAGACCTAAGACAACAACATAGACAGCAACACATGACATCACAGCATGGTAGCAACACAACATAGACAGCAACACATGACATCACAGCATGGTAGCAACACAACATAGACAGCAACACATGACATCACAGCATGGTAGCAACAAAAACTAACAACAACATGGTAGCAACACAACATGGTAGCAGCATAACATGGTAGCAGAATAACATGGTACAAACATTATTGGACACAGACAACAGCACAAAGGTCAAGAAGGTAGAGACAACAATACATCACACAAAGCAGCCACAACTGTCAGTAAGAGTGTCCATGATTGAGTCTTTGAATGAAGAGATGGAGATAAAACTGTCCAGTTTGAGTGTTTGTTGCAGCTCGTTCCAGTCACTAGCTGCAGCGAACTGAAGAGACGAGCGACCCAGAGATGTGTGAGATTTGGGGACGTTTAACAAAATGTGACTGGCAGGTGTTGTATGTGGACACAGCTCCTTAAGCACTGTAATATTTAGAGAGTGTACAGTGCTTTAAGGAGCTGTGTCTGTAATATTTAGAGAGTGTACAGTGCTTTAAGGAGCTGTGTCTGTAATATTTAGAGTGTACAGTGCTTTAAGGAGCTGTGTCTGTAATATTTAAAGAGTGTACAGTGCTTTAAGGAGCTGTGTCTGTAATATTTAGAGAGTGTACAGTGCTTTAAGGAGCTGTGTCTGTAATATTTAAAGAGTGTACAGTGCTTTAAGGAGCTGTGTCTGTAATATTTAGAGAGTGTACAGTGCTTTAAGGAGCTGTGTCTGTAATATTTAAAGAGTGTACAGTGCTTTAAGGAGCTGTGTCTGTAATATTTAGAGAGTGTACAGTGCTTTAAGGAGCTGTGTCTGTAATATTTAAAGAGTGTACAGTGCTTTAAGGAGCTGTGTCTGTAATATTTAGAGAGTGTACAGTGCTTTAAGGAGCTGTGTCTGTAATATTTAGAGAGTGTACAGTGCTTTAAGGAGCTGTGTCTGTAATATTTAGAGAGTGTACAGTGCTTTAAGGAGCTGTGTCTGTAATATTTAGAGAGTGTACAGTGCTTTAAGGAGCTGTGTCTGTAATATTTAGAGAGTGTACAGTGCTTTAAGGAGCTGTGTCTGTAATATTTAGAGAGTGTACAGTGCTTTAAGGAGCTGTGTCTGTAATATTTAAAGAGTGTACAGTGCTTTAAGGAGCTGTGTTTGTAATATTTAGAGAGTGTACAGTGCTTTAAGGAGCTGTGTCTGTAATATTTAGAGAGTGTACAGTGCTTTAAGGAGCTGTGTCTGTAATATTTAGAGTGTACAGTGCTTTAAGGAGCTGTGTCTCTTCAACAGGATGATTATAAATTACAGATCTGTGTCTGACTGATTTAGTTATCTCAGCCTTCACACTTCAGCTGCCTCACACACACACACACACACACACACACACACACACACACACACACACACACACACACACACACACACACACACACACACACACACACACACACACACACACACACACACACACACACACACACACACACACACACACACACACACACGAACCTCAAACCACCCATACAGGTGGACTGTCAGCCTGACCCTCAAACCACCCATACAGGTGGACTCTCAGTCTGACCCTCAAACCACCCATACAGGTGGACTCTCAGCCTGAACCTCAAACCACCCATACAGGTGGACTCTCAGTCTGACCCTCAAACCACCCATACAGGTGGACTCTCAGTCTGACCCTCAAACCACCCATACAGGTGGACTCTCAGTCTGACCCTCAAACCACCCATACAGGTGGACTCTCAGCCTGACCCTCAAACCACCCATACAGGTGGACTGTCAGCCTGAACCTCAAACCACCCATACAGGTAGACTCTCAGCCTGAACCTCAAACCACCCATACAGGTAGACTCTCAGCCCATCCCTCAGCAGCCGTTGTGTTTATCTTTTCATTCATGTTTGGAATTTGTCATCATTGTTTAACTATGTGTCAATCAAACTCTGGGCTGCCAGATGGGTCTTTCTCTGAGAACATTGCCCTTGGCAATGCAGTCACACATGACATTTACTTTCTCTCTCTCTCTCTCTCTCTCTCTCTCTCTCTCTCTCTCTCTCTCTCTCTCTCTCTCTCTCTCTCTCTCTCTCTCTCTCTCTCTCTCTCTCTCTTTCTTTCTTTCTTTCTTTCTTTCTTTCTTTCTTTCTTTCTTTCTCTCTCTCTCTCTCTTTCTCTGTTTCCTTCTTTCCCTTCTCTTTCTTTCTCTCCTCACGTTGGTTGAGCTCACAATTTCACACACCAACTCATGAACGTATATTTTTATATTTTTCTTTGTTTGCTCTTTTCAGTATTACGTCTATCTCTGATCAGCTAACCAGGAAAGGGCTGAAAATAGCCAATATTAATGTGTGTAGCCTTAGAAATCAGATTAATGACATCGATAGCTTGCTAACATCAGATAACATTGATATATTAGACATTTCTGAGACTCACTTAGATCATTCCTTTGAGAATAGTCAAGGACCATATCACCTCCAACCTACCTGACACCCTAGACCCACTCCAATTTGCTTACCGCCCCAATAGGTCCACAGACGACGCAATCGCAACCAGACTGCACAATGCCCTAACCCATCTGGACAAGAGGAATAAAAATGTAAGAATTCTGTTCATCGACTACAGCTCAGCATTTAACACCATAGTACCCTCCAACCTCATCATTAAGCTTGAGACCCTGGGCCTGAACCCCGCCCTGTTCAACTGGGTCCTGGACTTCCTGACGGGTCGCCCCCAGGTGGTGAAGATAGGAAACATCATCTCCACTTCGTTGATCCTCAACACTGGGGCCCCACAAGGGTGCGTGCTCAGCCCCCTGCTGTACTCCCTGTTCACCTATGACTGCGTGGCCATGCACGCATCCAACTCAACCATCAAGTTTGCAGACGATACTACAGTGTAGGCTTGATTACCAACAACAACGAGACGGCCTACAGGGAGGAGGTGAGGGCCCTCGCAGTCCGGTGTTGGGAAAATAACCTCACACTCAACGTCAACAAATCAAAGGAGATGATCGTGGACTTCAGGAAACAGCAGAGGGAGCACCCCCCTATCCACATCAACGGAACAGTAGTGGAGAGGGTAGAAAGTTTTAAGTTTCTCGGCGTACACATCACGGACAAACTGAATTGGTCCACCCACACAGACAGCGTTGTGAAGAAGGCACAACAGAGCCTCTTCTACCTCAGGTGGCTGAAGAAATGTGGCTGTCACCGAAAGCACTCACAAACTTTTACAGATGCACAATCGAGAGTATCCTGTCTGGCTGTATCACCGCCTGGTACGGCAACTGCTCCGCCTACAACCTCTCCAGAGGGTAGTGAGGTTTGCACAACGCATCACCGGGGGCAAACTACCTGCCCTCCAGGACACCTACACCACCCGATGTTACAGGAAGGCCATAAAGATCATCAAACAACCAACCCGAGCCATTGCCTGTTCACCCCGCTACCATCCAGAAGGCGAGGTCAGTACAGGTGCATCAAAGCTGGGACCGAGAGACTGAATAACAGCTTCTATGTCAAGGCCATCAGACTGTTTGTCCTGTTGGGATAGGGCAGTGTGCAGAGTGATGGCAATTGAATAGTCTGTGGCTCTATTGGGGTGGTAAGAAAATTGAAGTGGGTCTAGGATGTTGGGTTGCAGTTGAGGTGATATGATCCTTGACTATGGACATGGGGATGGACATGGGGATGGATGGACATGGGGATGGATGGACATGGGGATGGACATGGGGATGGACATGGGGATGGATGGACATGGGGATGGACATGGGGATGGACATGGGGATGGACATGGGGATGGACATGGGGATGGATGGACATGGGGATGGATGAACATGGGGATGGATGGACATGGGGATGGACATGGGGATGGATGGACATGGGGATGGACATGGGGATGGACATGGGGATGGATGGACATGGGGATGGATGAACATGGGGATGGATGGACATGGGGATGGACATGGGGATGGATGGACATGGGGATGGACATGGGGATGGACATGGGGATGGACATGGGGATGGATGGACATGGGGATGGATGAACATGGGGATGGATGAACATGGGGATGGACATGGGGATGGACATGGGGATGGACATGGGGATGGACATGGGGATGGACATGGGGATGGATGGACATGGGGATGGACATGGGGATGGATGGACATGGGGATGGACATGGGGATGGACATGGGGATGGACATGGGGATGGATGGACATGGGGATGGATGGACATGGGGATGGACATGGGGATGGATGGACATGGGGATGGACATGGGGATGGATGGACATGGGGATGGATGGACATGGGGATGGATGGACATGGGGATGGACATGGGGATGGACATGGGGATGGACATGGGGATGGATGGACATGGGGATGGACATGGGGATGGATGGACATGGGGATGGATGGACATGGGGATGGACATGGGGATGGATGGACATGGGGATGGATGGACATGGGGATGGACATGGGGAAGGATGGACATGGGGATGGATGGACATGGGGATGGATGGACATGGGGATGGACATGGGGATGGACATGGGGATGGACATGGGGATGGATGGACATGGGGATGGATGGACATGGGGATGGACATGGGGATGGACATGGGGATGGACATGGGGATGGATGGACATGGGGATGGACATGGGGATGGACATGGGGATGGATGGACATGGGGATGGACATGGGGATGGACATGGGGATGGACATGGGGATGGATGGACATGGGGATGGACATGGGGATGGATGGACATGGGGATGGATGGACATGGGGATGGATGGACATGGGGATGGACATGGGGATGGATGGACATGGGGATGGATGGACATGGGGATGGACATGGGGATGGACATGGGGATGGACATGGGGATGAACATGGGGATGGACATGGGGATGGACATGGGGATGAACATGGGGATGGACATGGGGATGGATGGACATGGGGATGGATGGACATGGGGATGGATGGACATGGGGATGAACATGGGGATGGACATGGGGATGGACATGGGGATGAACATGGGGATGAAAATGGGGATGGACATGGGGATGGACATGGGGATGGACATGGGGATGGATGGACATGGGGATGGACATGGGGATGGACATGGGGATGGATGGACATGGGGATGGACATGGGGATGGACATGGGGATGGATGGACATGGGGATGGACATGGGGATGGACATGGGGATGGATGGACATGGGGATGGGGATGGACATGGGGATGGACATGGGGATGGACATGGGGATGGACATGGGGATGGATGGACATGGGGATGGATGGACATGGGGATGGACATGGGGATGGACATGGGGATGGACATGGGGATGGACATGGGGATGGATGGACATGGGGATGGACATGGGGATGGATGGACATGGGGATGGATGGACATGGGGATGGACATGGGGATGGATGGACATGGGGATGGACATGGGGATGGACATGGGGATGAACATGGGGATGGACATGGGGATGGATGGACATGGGGATGGATGAACATGGGGATGGACATGGGGATGGACATGGGGATGGACATGGGGATGGATGGACATGGGGATGGACATGGGGATGGACATGGGGATGGACATGGGGATGGACATGGGGATGGATGGACATGGGGATGGATGGACATGGGGATGGATGGACATGGGGATGGACATGGGGATGAACATGGGGATGGACATGGGGATGGATGGACATGGGGATGGACATGGGGATGGACATGGGGATGGATGGACATGGGGATGGATGGACATGGGGATGGACATGGGGATGGATGGACATGGGGATGGATGGACATGGGGATGGATGGACATGGGGATGGACATGGGGATGAACATGGGGATGGACATGGGGATGGATGGACATGGGGATGGACATGGGGATGGACATGGGGATGGACATGGGGATGGACATGGGGATGGATGGACATGGGGATGGATGGACATGGGGATGGACATGGGGATGGACATGGGGATGAACATGGGGATGGATGGACATGGGGATGGGCATGGGGATGGACATGGGGATGGACATGGGGATGGATGGACATGGGGATGGACATGGGGATGGATGGACATGGGGATGAACATGGGGATGGACATGGGGATGAACATGGGGATAAACATGGGGATGGATGGACATGGGGATGGGCATGGGGATGGACATGGGGATGGACATGGGGATGGATGGACATGGGGATGGACATGGGGATGGATGGACATGGGGATGGATGGACATGGGGATGGACATGGGGATGGACATGGGGATGGATGGACATGGGGATGGATGGACATGGGGATGGACATGGGGATGGACATGGGGATGGACATGGGGATGAACATGGGGATGGATGAACATGGGGATGGACATGGGGATGGACATGGGGATGGACATGGGGATGAACATGGGGATGGACATGGGGATGGACATGAGGATGGACATGGGGATGGACATGGGGATGAACATGGGGATGGACATGGGGATGGACATGGGGATGGACATGGGGATGGACATGGGGATGGACATAGGGATGAACATGGGGATGGACATGGGGATGGATGGACATGGGGATGGACATGGGGATGTACATGGGGATGGATGGACATGGGGATGGACATGGGGATGGACATGGGGATGGATGGACATGGGGATGGACATGGGGATGGACATGGGGATGGACATGGGGATGGATGGACTTGGGGATGGATGGACATGGGGATGGACATGGGGATGGATGGACATGGGGATGGATGGACATGGGGATGGATGGACATGGGGATGGACATGGGGATGGACATGGGGATGGATGGACATGGGGATGGATGGACATGGGGATGGATGGACATGGGGATGGACATGGGGATGGATGGACATGGGGATGGATGGACATGGGGATGGACATGGGGATGGACATGGGGATGGCCATGGGGATGGACATGGGGATGGACATGGGGATGGACATGGGGATGGACATGGGGATGGACATGGGGATGGATGGCCATGGGGATGGATGGACATGGGGATGGATGGACATGGGGATGGACATGGGGATGGACATGGGGATGGCCATGGGGATGGACATGGGGATGGACATGGGGATGGCCATGGGGATGGACATGGGGATGGACATGGGGATGGATGGACATGGGGATGGATGGACATGGGGATGGACATGGGGATGGATGGACATGGGGATGGACATGGGGATGGACATGGGGATGGACATGCGGATGGACATGGGGAGGAACTTTCAACCATCCCCTGGATGCTACCTGCGCATATTATAATCCAGCTTCACGTAACGATGCTGTACAGCTATAGTAACTACTAACTATGAAGAACAATATACAATATACAAATGCACACCATCCCACAAGTCCAGGAAAAATGTTAGTGAGTCCAGTTGTTGATGCACAGAGACACAGATGTTGCTCTCTGTCACTGCTTGCAGAGTCACGAGGATGGGCAGATGTCTGGCACCTTAGTAACCTCCCTAGTAACCTGTCAGGGCACAGGTCCCACAGGTCAGGGAGCGTTTGAGAGGCAGGTTTATGGTTCCCCCTAGACTCTAGGGCTCCGGTGGGGAGTGGCATCTCCAGGTTGTGAGATGAATCCTGGAACATAAGAAGAATGCCCCTCTCCCCACAGATGTGATTACTACCTCTGAGGGTTTAGAGCTTGAGGTAGTCACCTCATACACGTACTTAGGAATATGTTTAGAAGGTACACTGACCTTCTCTCAGCACATATCAAAGCTGCAGGCTAAAGTTAAGGTTTCCTCTATCGTAATCGCTCCTCTTTCACCCCAGCTGCCAAATTAATAATAATATAATAATAATATATGCCATTTAGCAATTAACCCTGATTCAGATGACCATCCTACCCATGCTAGATTACGGAGACGTGATTTATAGATCGGCAGGGAAGGGTGCTCTTGAGCGGCTAGATGTTCTTTACCATTCGGCCATCAGACTTTCCACCAATGCTCCTCATAGGACACATCACTGCACTCTATACTCATCTGTAAACTGGTTATCTCTGTATACCCGTCGCAAGACCCACTGGTTGATGCTTATTTATAAAACCCTCTTAGGCCTCACTCCCCCCTATCTGAAATATCGACTGCAGCCCTCATCCTCCACATACAACACCCGTTCTGTCAGTCACATTCTGTTAAAGGTCCCCAAGGCACACACATCCCTGGGTCATTCGCCTTTTCAGTTCGCTGCAGCTAGTGACTGGAACGAGCTGCAACAAACACTCAAACTGGACAGTTTTATCTCCATCTCTTCATTCAAAGACTCAATCATGGACACTCTTACTGACAGTTGTGGCTGCTTTGTGTGATGTATTGTTGTCTCTACCTTCTTGCCCTTTGTGCTGTTGTCTGTGCCCAATAATGTTTGTCCCATGTTTTGTGCTGCTACCATGTTGTGTTGCTAACTTGTTGTTGTTAAGTTGTGTTGCTACAATGCTGTGTTTTCATGTGTTGGTGCCTTGCTATGTTGTCTTAGGCCTCTCTTTATGTTGTGTTGTCTCTCTTGCTGTGATGTGTGTTTTGTCCTATATTTATATTGTATTTACTTTTATTTTTTTATCCCAGGCCCCCGTCCCCACAGTAGGCCTTTTGCCTTCTGGTAGGCCGTCATTGTAAATAAGAATTTGTCCTTAACTGACTTGCCTAGTTAAATAAACACATTTTGGTTTTAAACATTCCAGTCTGTGCTAGCGAAACAGTAGCATCTGCTCTATAGGATTAAAGTCACCAGCCACAAGGAGCTTCTGGGTGAGCAATTTCTTCTTTACTTATGACAGCTCGTTGACTGAGGTCTTATTGCCAGCATCGGTTTGTGATGGTAAATAGACAGCTATAATAAAACATATAGATGAAAACTCTCTGGGTAAATCGTGTGGTCTACAGCTTATCATCAGGTATTCTAACTCTTACCATGAGGTATTCTAACTCTTATCGTGAGGTATTCTAGCTCTTACCATGAGGTATTCTAGCTCTTATCATGAGGTATTCTAACTCTTATCGAGAGGTATTCTAACTCTTACCATCAGGTATTCTAACTCTTATCGTGAGGTATTCTAACTCTTATCATGAGGTATTCTAACTCTTATCGTGAGGTATTCTAACTCTTACCATGAGGTATTCTAACTCTTACCATGAGGTATTCTAGCTCTTACCATGAGGTATTCTAACTGTTATCATCAGGTATAACTCTTATCATCAGGTATTCTAACTCTTATCGTGTGGTCTACAGCTTATCATCAGGAATTCTAACTCTTATCGAGAGGTATTCTAGCTCTTACCATCAGGTATTCTAGCTCTTATCGTGAGGTATTCTAGCTCTTACCATGAGGTATTCTAGCTCTTATCGTGTGGTATTCTAGCTCTTACCATGTGTTATTCTAGCTCTTACCATCAGGTATTCTAGCTCTTACCATGTGTTATTCTAGCTCTTATCGTGAGGTATTCTAACTCTTATCATCAGGTATTCTAACTCTTATCATCAGCTATTCTAACTCTTATCATCAGGTATTCTAACTCTTATCATCAGGTATAACTCTTATCGTGAGGTATTCTAACTCTTATCATCAGGTATTCTAACTCTTATCATCAGGTATTCTAACTCTTATCATCAGGTATTCTAACTCTTATCATCAGGTATTCTAACTCTTATCATCAGGTATTCTAACTCTTATCATCAGGTATAACTCTTATCGTGAGGTATTCTAACTCTTATCGTCAGGTATTCTAGCTCTTATCATCAGGTATTCTAACTCTTATCGTGAGTTATTCTAGCTCTTATCGTCAGGTATTCTAACTCTTATCGTGAGGTATTCTAACTCTTATCGTCAGGTATTCTAACTCTTATCATCAGGTATAACTCTTATCGTGAGGTATTCTAACTCTTATCATCAGGTATTCTAACTCTTATCATCAGGTATTCTAACTCTTATCATCAGGTATTCTAACTCTTATCATCAGGTATTCTAACTCTTATCATCAGGTATTCTAACTCTTATCATCAGGTATTCTAACTCTTATCATGAGGTATTCTAACTCTTACCATGAGGTATTCTAACTCTTACCATGAGGTATTCTAGCTCTTACCATGAGGTATTCTAACTCTTATCATGAGGTATTCTAACTCTTACCGTGAGGTATTCTAACTCTTATCATGAGGTATTCTAACTCTTATCATGAGGTATTCTAACTCTTATCGTGAGGTATTCTAACTCTTATCGTGAGGTATTCTAACTCTTATCGTGAGGTATTCTAACTCTTATCATGAGATCATGAAGTTCCGGTTCCGGTTGGAGCGAGTGGTCGCATCTGCACGTCGCTCCAACGGGTAGTATAACTTTTTCATTATATTTCATTATATCATTATATCACAACGGTTTGATTTGTCTTATCTTAGCAATTTCTTCTCAGCTAGCTACATAGCCGTCTTTGTATCAAAGATAATTGCGTAATTATCGTATTTCGCCGTCCTAACGTAGTCTTCACTAGCCAGCTAGCTAACGTCCACTGATTAGCTGCACTGAGAAACTTTTACACTCAACTGAACGACTTGATTAGTTTAGTGTTAGCTACCTACATAGCTGTCTTTGCTGTCTTCGTATCATCGTATCATCGTATCCAAGATAATTGTGTTGTTTAGGTTTAGAGTGTGTAGTCTTAGAGTGATTATCTTAATTTACCGAGGTTAGCTAGCCAGCTATTTGTCGTCCTGTAACGTAGGTGACTCTGCTAGCTAGCCAACAGCTAGCCAACGCTAGCCAACGTCTTCTGTATAGAACTCAACTACCCGGTCGCATTCACAGGTTGTATCACATTTTCACTTCATTTCATTACAGTACAACGGTTTGATTTGTTTGATCGTAGCTAGCTACTTAGCTAGCTACATAGCCGTCTTTGTATCAAAGATAATTGTGTAGTCTAGAGCGATTTTCTAGGTTCGCTAGCCATCTATTGTCGTTCTTTTAACGCAACGTAACGTAAACAACACTGCTAGCTAGCCTGCTAGCCCCGAATAGCAACACTGCAGAAACTATTACACTCAACGGAATGACTTGATTAGTGTAGTGTCAACAACGCACCCACTGCCAGCTGGCCTACTTCAGCAGTACTGTATCATTTTAATCATTTTAGTCAATAAGATTCTTGCTACGTAGCTTAACTTTCTGAACATTCGAGACGTGTAGTCCACTTGTCATTCCAATCTCCTTTGCATTAGCGTAGCCTCTTCTGTAGCCTGTCAACTATGTGTCTGTTTATCCCTGTTCTCTCCTCTCTGCACAGACCATACAAACGCTCCTCACCGCGTGGCCGCGGCCACCCTACTCTGGTGGTCCCAGCGCGCACGACCCACGTGGAGTTCCAGGTCTCCGGTAGCCTCTGGAACTGCCAATCTGCGGTCAACAAGGCAGAGTTCATCTCAGCCTATGCCTCCCTCCAGTCCCTCGACTTCTTGGCACTGACGGAAACATGGATCACCACAGACAACACTGCTACTCCTACTGCTCTCTCTTCGTCCGCCCACGTGTTCTCGCACACCCCGAGAGCATCTGGTCAGCGGGGTGGTGGCACCGGGATCCTCATCTCTCCCAAGTGGTCATTCTCTCTTCTCCCCTTACCCATCTGTCTATCGCCTCCTTTGAATTCCATGCTGTCACAGTTACTAGCCCTTTCAAGCTTAACATCCTTATCATTTATCGCCCTCCAGGTTCCTCGGAGAGTTCATCAATGAGCTTGATGCCTTGATAAGCTCCTTTCCTGAGGACGGCTCACCTCTCACAGTTCTGGGCGACTTTAACCTCCCCACGTCTACCTTTGACTCTTTCCTCTCTGCCTCCTTCTTTCCACTCCTCTCCTCTTTTGACCTCACCCTCTCACCTTCCCCCCCCTACTCACAAGGCAGGCAATACGCTCGACCTCATCTTTACTAGATGCTGTTCTTCCACTAACCTCACTGCAACTCCCCTCCAAGTCTCCGACCACTGCCTTGTATCCTTTTCCCTCTCGCTCTCATCCAACACCTCCCACACTGCCCCTACTCGGATGGTATCGCGCCGTCCCAACCTTCGCTCTCTCTCCCCCGCTACTCTCTCCTCTTCCATCCTATCATCTCTTCCCTCCGCTCAAACCTTCTCCCACCTATCTCCTGATTCTGCCTCCTCAACCCTCCTCTCCTCCCTCTCTGCATCCCTTGACTCTCTATGTCCCCTATCCTCCAGGCCGGCTCGGTCCTCCCCTCCCGCTCCGTGGCTCGATGACTCATTGCGAGCTCACAGAACAGGGCTCCGGGCAGCCGAGCGGAAATGGAGGAAAACTCGCCTCCCTGCGGACCTGGCATCCTTTCACTCCCTCCTCTCTACATTTTCCTCCTCTGTCTCTGCTGCTAAAGCCACTTTCTACCACGCTAAATTCCAAGCATCTGCCTCTAACCCTAGGAAGCTCTTTGCCACCTTCTCCTCCCTCCTGAATCCTCCGCCCCCCCCCCCTCCTCCTAACTCTCTGCAGATGACTTCGTCAACCATTTTGAAAAGAAGGTCGACGACATCCGATCCTCGTTTGCTAAGTCAAACGACACCGCTGGTTCTGCTCACACTGCCCTACCCTGTGCTCTGACCTCTTTCTCCCTCTCTCTCCAGATGAAATCTCGCGTCTTGTGACGGCCGGCCGCCCAACAACCTGCCCGCTTGACCCTATCCCCTCCTCTCTTCTCCAGACCATTTCCGGAGACCTTCTCCCTTACCTCACCTCGCTCATCAACTCATCCCTGACCGTTGGGTACGTCCCTTCCGTCTTCAAGAGAGCGGAGTTGCACCCCTTCTGAAAAAACCTACACTCGATCCCTCCGATGTCAACTCTTATCAATTACAGACCAGTATCCCTTCTTTCTTTTCTCTCCAAAACTCTTGAACGTGCCGTCCTTGGCCAGCTCTCCCGCTATCTCTCTCTGAATGACCTTCTTGATCCAAATCAGTCAGGTTTCAAGACTAGTCATTCAACTGAGACTGCTCTCCTCTGTATCACGGAGGCGCTCCGCACTGCTAAAGCTAACTCTCTCTCCTCTGCTCTCATCCTTCTAGATCTATCGGCTGCCTTCGATACTGTGAACCATCAGATCCTCCTCTCCACCCTCTCCGAGTTGGGCATCTCCGGCGCGGCCCACGCTTGATTGCGTCCTACCTGACAGGTCGCTCTACCAGGTGGCGTGGCGAGAATCTGTCTCCTCACCACGCGCTCTCACCACTGGTGTCCCCCAGGGCTCTGTTCTTGGCCCTCTCCTATTCTCGCTTACACCAAGTCACTTGGCTCTGTCATAACCTCACATGGTCTCTTCTATCACTGCTATGCAGACGACACACAATTAATCTTCTCCTTTCCCCCTTCTGATGACCAGGTGGCGAAATCGCATCTCTGCATGTCTGGCAGACATATCAATGTGGATGACGGATCACCACCTCAAGCTGAACCTCGGCAAGACGGAGCTGCTCTTCCTCCCGGGGAAGGACTGCCCGTTCCATGATCTCGCCATCACGGTCGACAACTCCATTGTGTCCTCCTCCCAGAGCGCCAAGAACCTTGGCGTGATCCTGACAACACCCTGTCGTTCTCAACTAACATCAAGGCGGTGGCCCGTTCCTGTAGGTTCATGCTCTACAACATCCGCAGAGTACGACCCTGCCTCACACAGGAAGCGGCGCAGGTCCTAATCCAGGCACTTGTCATCTCCCGTCTGGATTACTGCAACTCGCTGTTGGCTGGGCTCCCTGCCTGTGCCATTAAACCCCTTCAACTCATCCAGAACGCCGCAGCCCGTCTGGTGTTCAACCTTCCCAAGTTCTCTCACGTCACCCCGCTCCTCCGTTCTCTCCACTGGCTTCCAGTTGAAGCTCGCATCCGCTACAAGACCATGGTGCTTGCCTACGGAGCTGTGAGGGGAACGGCACCTCAGTACCTCCAGGCTCTGATCAGGCCCTACACCCAAACAAGGGCACTGCGTTCATCCACCTCTGGCCTGCTCGCCTCCCTACCACTGAGGAAGTACAGCTCCCGCTCAGCCCAGTCAAAACTGTTCGCTGCCCTGGCCCCCCAATGGTGGAACAAACTCCCTCACGACGCCAGGACAGCGGAGTCAATCACCACCTTCCGGAGACACCTGAAACCCCACCTCTTTAAGGAATACCTAGGATAGGTTAAGTAATCCCTCTCACCCCACCCCCCTAAGTTTTAGATGCACTATTGTTAAGTGACTGTCCCACTGGATGTCATAAGGTGAATGCACCAATTTGTAAGTCGCTCTGGATAAGAGCGTCTGCTAAATGACTTAAATGTAAATGTAAATGTATTCTAACTCTTATCGTGAGGTATTCTAACTCTTATCATGAGGTATTCTAACTCTTATCGTGAGGTATTCTAACTCTTATCATCAGGTATTCTAACTCTTATCGTGAGGTATTCTAACTCTTATCATCAGGTATTCTAACTGTTATCATCAGGTATAACTCTTATCATCAGGTATTCTAACTCTTATCGTGTGGTCTACAGCTTATCATCAGGAATTCTAACTCTTATCGAGAGGTATTCTAGCTCTTACCATCAGGTATTCTAGCTCTTATCGTGAGGTATTCTAGCTCTTACCATGAGGTATTCTAGCTCTTATCGTGTGGTATTCTAGCTCTTACCATGTGTTATTCTAGCTCTTACCATCAGGTATTCTAGCTCTTACCATGTGTTATTCTAGCTCTTATCGTGAGGTATTCTAACTCTTATCATCAGTTATTCTAACTCTTATCATCAGCTATTCTAACTCTTATCATCAGGTATTCTAACTCTTATCATCAGGTATAACTCTTATCGTGAGGTATTCTAACTCTTATCATCAGGTATTCTAACTCTTATCATCAGGTATTCTAACTCTTATCATCAGGTATTCTAACTCTTATCATCAGGTATTCTAACTCTTATCATCAGGTATTCTAACTCTTATCATCAGGTATAACTCTTATCGTGAGGTATTCTAACTCTTATCGTCAGGTATTCTAGCTCTTATCGTCAGGTATTCTAACTCTTATCGTGAGGTATTCTAGCTCTTATCGTCAGGTATTCTAACTCTTATCGTGAGGTATTCTAACTCTTATCGTCAGGTATTCTAACTCTTATCATCAGGTATTCTAGCTCTTATCATCAGGTATTCTAACTCTTATCATCAGGTATAACTCTTATCATCAGGTATTCTAACTCTTATCATCAGGTATTCTAACTCTTATCATCAGGTATTCTAACTCTTATCATCAGGTATTCTAACTCTTATCATCAGGTATTCTAACTCTTATCATCAGGTATTCTAACTCTTATCGTGAGGTATTCTAACTCTTATCATCAGGTATTCTAACTCTTATCATCAGGTATTCTAACTCTTATCATCAGGTATTCTAACTCTTATCATCAGGTATTCTAACTCTTATCATCAGGTATTCTAACTCTTATCATCAGGTATTCTAACTCTTATCATCAGGTATAACTCGTATCATCAGGTATTCTAACTCTTATTGTGTGGTCTACAGCTTATCATCAGGTATTCTAACTCTTATCGAGAGGTATTCTAGCTCTTACCATCAGGTATTCTAGCTCTTATCGTGAGGTATTCTAGCTCTTACCATGAGGTATTCTAACTCTTACCATCAGGTATTCTAGCTCTTATCGTGAGGTATTCTAACTCTTACCATCAGGTATTCTAGCTCTTATCGTGAGGTATTCTAGCTCTTATCGTGAGGTATTCTAACTCTTACCATCAGGTATTCTAGCTCTTATCGTGAGGTATTCTAGCTCTTACCATGTGTTATTCTAGCTCTTATCGTGAGGTATTCTAACTCTTATCATCAGGTATTCTAACTCTTATCATCAGGTATTCTAACTCTTATCATCAGGTATTCTATCTCTTATCATCAGGTATAACTCTTATCATCAGGTATTCTAACTCTTATCGTGTGGTCTACAGCTTATCATCAGGTATTCTAACTCTTATCGTGAGGTATTCTAACTCTTATCGTGTGGTCTACAGCTTATCATCAGGTATTCTAACTCTTATCATGAGGTATTCTAGCTCTTATCATGAGGTATTCTAACTCTTACCATGAGGTATTCTAACTCTTATCATGAGGTATTCTAACTCTTATCATCAGGTATTCTAACTCTTATCGAGAGGTATTCTAACTCTTATCGTGAGGTATTCTAACTCTTATCATCAGGTATTCTAGCTCTTATCATCAGGTATTCTAACTCTTATCATGAGGTATTCTAACTCTTATCATGAGGTATTCTAACTCTTATCATCAGGTATTCTAACTCTTATCATCAGGTATTCTAACTCTTATCGAGAGGTATTCTAACTCTTACCATCAGGTATTCTAACTCTTATCGAGAGGTATTCTAACTCTTATCATCAGGTATTCTAACTCTTATCATCAGGTATTCTATCTCTTATCATCAGGTATAACTCTTATCATCAGGTATTCTAACTCTTATCGTGTGGTCTACAGCTTATCATCAGGTATTCTAACTCTTATCGTGAGGTATTCTAACTCTTATCATCAGGTATTCTAGCTCTTATCATCAGGTATTCTAACTCTTATCATGAGGTATTCTAACTCTTATCATGAGGTATTCTAACTCTTATCATCAGGTATTCTAACTCTTATCATCAGGTATTCTAACTCTTATCGAGAGGTATTCTAACTCTTACCATCAGGTATTCTAACTCTTATCGAGAGGTATTCTAACTCTTATCATCAGGTATTCTAACTCTTATCATCAGGTATTCTATCTCTTATCATCAGGTATAACTCTTATCATCAGGTATTCTAACTCTTATCGTGTGGTCTACAGCTTATCATCAGGTATTCTAACTCTTATCGTGAGGTATTCTAACTCTTATCGTGTGGTCTACAGCTTATCATCAGGTATTCTAACTCTTATCATGAGGTATTCTAGCTCTTATCATGAGGTATTCTAACTCTTATCATCAGGTATTCTAACTCTTATCATCAGGTATTCTAACTCTTATCGAGAGGTATTCTAACTCTTACCATCAGGTATTCTAACTCTTATCGAGAGGTATTCTAACTCTTATCATCAGGTATTCTAACTCTTATCATCAGGTATTCTAACTCTTATCATCAGGTATAACTCTTATCGTGAGGTATTCTAACTCTTATCGTCAGGTATTCTAGCTCTTATCATCAGGTATTCTAACTCTTATCGTGAGTTATTCTAGCTCTTATCGTCAGGTATTCTAACTCTTATCGTGAGGTATTCTAACTCTTATCGTCAGGTATTCTAACTCTTATCATCAGGTATAACTCTTATCGTGAGGTATTCTAACTCTTATCATCAGGTATTCTAACTCTTATCATCAGGTATTCTAACTCTTATCATCAGGTATTCTAACTCTTATCATCAGGTATTCTAACTCTTATCATCAGGTATTCTAACTCTTATCATCAGGTATTCTAACTCTTATCATGAGGTATTCTAACTCTTACCATGAGGTATTCTAACTCTTACCATGAGGTATTCTAGCTCTTACCATGAGGTATTCTAACTCTTATCATGAGGTATTCTAACTCTTACCGTGAGGTATTCTAACTCTTATCATGAGGTATTCTAACTCTTATCATGAGGTATTCTAACTCTTATCGTCAGGTATTCTAACTCTTATCGTGAGGTATTCTAACTCTTATCGTCAGGTATTCTAACTCTTATCGTGAGGTATTCTAACTCTTATCGTGAGGTATTCTAACTCTTATCGTGAGGTATTCTAACTCTTATCATGAGGTATTCTAACTCTTATCGTGAGGTATTCTAACTCTTATCATGAGGTATTCTAACTCTTATCGTGAGGTATTCTAACTCTTATCATGAGGTATTCTAACTCTTATCGTGAGGTATTCTAACTCTTATCATCAGGTATTCTAACTCTTATCGTGTGGTCTACAGCTTATCATCAGGAATTCTAACTCTTATCGAGAGGTATTCTAGCTCTTACCATCAGGTATTCTAGCTCTTATCGTGAGGTATTCTAGCTCTTACCATGAGGTATTCTAGCTCTTATCGTGTGGTATTCTAGCTCTTACCATGTGTTATTCTAGCTCTTACCATCAGGTATTCTAGCTCTTACCATGTGTTATTCTAGCTCTTATCGTGAGGTATTCTAACTCTTATCATCAGGTATTCTAACTCTTATCATCAGGTATTCTAACTCTTATCATCAGGTATTCTAACTCTTATCATCAGGTATTCTAACTCTTATCATCAGGTATTCTAACTCTTATCATCAGGTATAACTCTTATCGTGAGGTATTCTAACTCTTATCGTCAGGTATTCTAGCTCTTATCGTCAGGTATTCTAACTCTTATCGTGAGGTATTCTAGCTCTTATCGTCAGGTATTCTAACTCTTATCGTGAGGTATTCTAACTCTTATCGTCAGGTATTCTAACTCTTATCATCAGGTATTCTAGCTCTTATCATCAGGTATTCTAACTCTTATCATCAGGTATAACTCTTATCATCAGGTATTCTAACTCTTATCATCAGGTATTCTAACTCTTATCATCAGGTATTCTAACTCTTATCATCAGGTATTCTAACTCTTATCATCAGGTATTCTAACTCTTATCATCAGGTATTCTAACTCTTATCGTGAGGTATTCTAACTCTTATCATCAGGTATTCTAACTCTTATCATCAGGTATTCTAACTCTTATCATCAGGTATTCTAACTCTTATCATCAGGTATTCTAACTCTTATCATCAGGTATTCTAACTCTTATCATCAGGTATAACTCGTATCATCAGGTATTCTAACTCTTATTGTGTGGTCTACAGCTTATCATCAGGTATTCTAACTCTTATCGAGAGGTATTCTAGCTCTTACCATCAGGTATTCTAGCTCTTATCGTGAGGTATTCTAGCTCTTACCATGAGGTATTCTAACTCTTACCATCAGGTATTCTAGCTCTTATCGTGAGGTATTCTAACTCTTACCATCAGGTATTCTAGCTCTTATCGTGAGGTATTCTAGCTCTTATCGTGAGGTATTCTAACTCTTACCATCAGGTATTCTAGCTCTTATCGTGAGGTATTCTAGCTCTTACCATGTGTTATTCTAGCTCTTATCGTGAGGTATTCTAACTCTTATCATCAGGTATTCTAACTCTTATCATCAGGTATTCTAACTCTTATCATCAGGTATTCTATCTCTTATCATCAGGTATAACTCTTATCATCAGGTATTCTAACTCTTATCGTGTGGTCTACAGCTTATCATCAGGTATTCTAACTCTTATCGTGAGGTATTCTAACTCTTATCGTGTGGTCTACAGCTTATCATCAGGTATTCTAACTCTTATCATGAGGTATTCTAGCTCTTATCATGAGGTATTCTAACTCTTACCATGAGGTATTCTAACTCTTATCATGAGGTATTCTAACTCTTATCATCAGGTATTCTAACTCTTATCGAGAGGTATTCTAACTCTTATCGTGAGGTATTCTAACTCTTATCATCAGGTATTCTAGCTCTTATCATCAGGTATTCTAACTCTTATCATGAGGTATTCTAACTCTTATCATGAGGTATTCTAACTCTTATCATCAGGTATTCTAACTCTTATCATCAGGTATTCTAACTCTTATCGAGAGGTATTCTAACTCTTACCATCAGGTATTCTAACTCTTATCGAGAGGTATTCTAACTCTTATCATCAGGTATTCTAACTCTTATCATCAGGTATTCTATCTCTTATCATCAGGTATAACTCTTATCATCAGGTATTCTAACTCTTATCGTGTGGTCTACAGCTTATCATCAGGTATTCTAACTCTTATCGTGAGGTATTCTAACTCTTATCATCAGGTATTCTAGCTCTTATCATCAGGTATTCTAACTCTTATCATGAGGTATTCTAACTCTTATCATGAGGTATTCTAACTCTTATCATCAGGTATTCTAACTCTTATCATCAGGTATTCTAACTCTTATCATCAGGTATTCTAACTCTTATCATCAGGTATAACTCTTATCGTGAGGTATTCTAACTCTTATCGTCAGGTATTCTAGCTCTTATCATCAGGTATTCTAACTCTTATCGTGAGTTATTCTAGCTCTTATCGTCAGGTATTCTAACTCTTATCGTGAGGTATTCTAACTCTTATCGTCAGGTATTCTAACTCTTATCATCAGGTATAACTCTTATCGTGAGGTATTCTAACTCTTATCATCAGGTATTCTAACTCTTATCATCAGGTATTCTAACTCTTATCATCAGGTATTCTAACTCTTATCATCAGGTATTCTAACTCTTATCATCAGGTATTCTAACTCTTATCATCAGGTATTCTAACTCTTATCATGAGGTATTCTAACTCTTACCATGAGGTATTCTAACTCTTACCATGAGGTATTCTAGCTCTTACCATGAGGTATTCTAACTCTTATCATGAGGTATTCTAACTCTTACCGTGAGGTATTCTAACTCTTATCATGAGGTATTCTAACTCTTATCATGAGGTATTCTAACTCTTATCGTCAGGTATTCTAACTCTTATCGTGAGGTATTCTAACTCTTATCGTCAGGTATTCTAACTCTTATCGTGAGGTATTCTAACTCTTATCGTGAGGTATTCTAACTCTTATCGTGAGGTATTCTAACTCTTATCCTGAGGTATTCTAACTCTTATCGTGAGGTATTCTAACTCTTATCATGAGGTATTCTAACTCTTATCGTGAGGTATTCTAACTCTTATCATCAGGTATTCTAACTCTTATCGTGAGGTATTCTAACTCTTATCATCAGGTATTCTAACTGTTATCATCAGGTATAACTCTTATCATCAGGTATTCTAACTCTTATCGTGTGGTCTACAGCTTATCATCAGGAATTCTAACTCTTATCGAGAGGTATTCTAGCTCTTACCATCAGGTATTCTAGCTCTTATCGTGAGGTATTCTAGCTCTTACCATGAGGTATTCTAGCTCTTATCGTGTGGTATTCTAGCTCTTACCATGTGTTATTCTAGCTCTTACCATCAGGTATTCTAGCTCTTACCATGTGTTATTCTAGCTCTTATCGTGAGGTATTCTAACTCTTATCATCAGTTATTCTAACTCTTGTCATCAGCTATTCTAACTCTTATCATCAGGTATTCTAACTCTTATCATCAGGTATAACTCTTATCGTGAGGTATTCTAACTCTTATCATCAGGTATTCTAACTCTTATCATCAGGTATTCTAACTCTTATCATCAGGTATTCTAACTCTTATCATCAGGTATTCTAACTCTTATCATCAGGTATTCTAACTCTTATCATCAGGTATAACTCTTATCGTGAGGTATTCTAACTCTTATCGTCAGGTATTCTAGCTCTTATCGTCAGGTATTCTAACTCTTATCGTGAGGTATTCTAGCTCTTATCGTCAGGTATTCTAACTCTTATCGTGAGGTATTCTAACTCTTATCGTCAGGTATTCTAACTCTTATCATCAGGTATTCTAGCTCTTATCATCAGGTATTCTAACTCTTATCATCAGGTATAACTCTTATCATCAGGTATTCTAACTCTTATCATCAGGTATTCTAACTCTTATCATCAGGTATTCTAACTCTTATCATCAGGTATTCTAACTCTTATCATCAGGTATTCTAACTCTTATCATCAGGTATTCTAACTCTTATCGTGAGGTATTCTAACTCTTATCATCAGGTATTCTAACTCTTATCATCAGGTATTCTAACTCTTATCATCAGGTATTCTAACTCTTATCATCAGGTATTCTAACTCTTATCATCAGGTATTCTAACTCTTATCATCATATAACTCGTATCATCAGGTATTCTAACTCTTATTGTGTGGTCTACAGCTTATCATCAGGTATTCTAACTCTTATCAGAGGTATTCTAGCTCTTACCATCAGGTATTCTAGCTCTTATCGTGAGGTATTCTAACTCTTACCATGAGGTATTCTAACTCTTACCATCAGGTATTCTAGCTCTTATCGTGAGGTATTCTAACTCTTACCATCAGGTATTCTAGCTCTTATCATGAGGTATTCTAGCTCTTATCGTGAGGTATTCTAACTCTTACCATCAGGTATTCTAGCTCTTATCGTGAGGTATTCTAGCTCTTACCATGTGTTATTCTAGCTCTTATCGTGAGGTATTCTAACTCTTATCATCAGGTATTCTAACTCTTATCATCAGGTATTCTAACTCTTATCATCAGGTATTCTATCTCTTATCATCAGGTATAACTCTTATCATCAGGTATTCTAACTCTTATCGTGTGGTCTACAGCTTATCATCAGGTATTCTAACTCTTATCGTGAGGTATTCTAACTCTTATCGTGTGGTCTACAGCTTATCATCAGGTATTCTAACTCTTATCATGAGGTATTCTAGCTCTTATCTAGGTATTCTAACTCTTACCATGAGGTATTCTAACTCTTATCATGAGGTATTCTAACTCTTATCATCAGGTATTCTAACTCTTATCGAGAGGTATTCTAACTCTTATCGTGAGGTATTCTAACTCTTATCATCAGGTATTCTAGCTCTTATCATCAGGTATTCTAACTCTTATCATGAGGTATTCTAACTCTTATCATGAGGTATTCTAACTCTTATCATCAGGTATTCTAACTCTTATCATCAGGTATTCTAACTCTTATCGAGAGGTATTCTAACTCTTACCATCAGGTATTCTAACTCTTATCGAGAGGTATTCTAACTCTTATCATCAGGTATTCTAACTCTTATCATCAGGTATTCTATCTCTTATCATCAGGTATAACTCTTATCATCAGGTATTCTAACTCTTATCGTGTGGTCTACAGCTTATCATCAGGTATTCTAACTCTTATCGTGAGGTATTCTAACTCTTATCATCAGGTATTCTAGCTCTTATCATCAGGTATTCTAACTCTTATCATGAGGTATTCTAACTCTTATCATGAGGTATTCTAACTCTTATCATCAGGTATTCTAACTCTTATCATCAGGTATTCTAACTCTTATCGAGAGGTATTCTAACTCTTACCATCAGGTATTCTAACTCTTATCGAGAGGTATTCTAACTCTTATCATCAGGTATTCTAACTCTTATCATCAGGTATTCTATCTCTTATCATCAGGTATAACTCTTATCATCAGGTATTCTAACTCTTATCGTGTGGTCTACAGCTTATCATCAGGTATTCTAACTCTTATCGTGAGGTATTCTAACTCTTATCGTGTGGTCTACAGCTTATCATCAGGTATTCTAACTCTTATCATGAGGTATTCTAGCTCTTATCATGAGGTATTCTAACTCTTATCATCAGGTATTCTAACTCTTATCATCAGGTATAACTCTTATCGTGAGGTATTCTAACTCTTATCGTCAGGTATTCTAGCTCTTATCGTCAGGTATTCTAACTCTTATCGTGAGGTATTCTAGCTCTTATCGTCAGGTATTCTAACTCTTATCGTGAGGTATTCTAACTCTTATCGTCAGGTATTCTAACTCTTATCATCAGGTATTCTAGCTCTTATCATCAGGTATTCTAACTCTTATCATCAGGTATAACTCTTATCATCAGGTATTCTAACTCTTATCATCAGGTATTCTAACTCTTATCATCAGGTATTCTAACTCTTATCATCAGGTATTCTAACTCTTATCATCAGGTATTCTAACTCTTATCATCAGGTATTCTAACTCTTATCGTGAGGTATTCTAACTCTTATCATCAGGTATTCTAACTCTTATCATCAGGTATTCTAACTCTTATCATCAGGTATTCTAACTCTTATCATCAGGTATTCTAACTCTTATCATCAGGTATTCTAACTCTTATCATCAGGTATAACTCTATCATCAGGTATTCTAACTCTTATTGTGTGGTCTACAGCTTATCATCAGGTATTCTAACTCTTATCGAGAGGTATTCTAGCTCTTACCATCAGGTATTCTAGCTCTTATCGTGAGGTATTCTAGCTCTTACCATGAGGTATTCTAACTCTTACCATCAGGTATTCTAGCTCTTATCGTGAGGTATTCTAACTCTTACCATCAGGTATTCTAGCTCTTATCGTGAGGTATTCTAGCTCTTATCGTGAGGTATTCTAACTCTTACCATCAGGTATTCTAGCTCTTATCGTGAGGTATTCTAGCTCTTACCATGTGTTATTCTAGCTCTTATCGTGAGGTATTCTAACTCTTATCATCAGGTATTCTAACTCTTATCATCAGGTATTCTAACTCTTATCATCAGGTATTCTATCTCTTATCATCAGGTATAACTCTTATCATCAGGTATTCTAACTCTTATCGTGTGGTCTACAGCTTATCATCAGGTATTCTAACTCTTATCGTGAGGTATTCTAACTCTTATCGTGTGGTCTACAGCTTATCATCAGGTATTCTAACTCTTATCATGAGGTATTCTAGCTCTTATCATGAGGTATTCTAACTCTTACCATGAGGTATTCTAACTCTTATCATGAGGTATTCTAACTCTTATCATCAGGTATTCTAACTCTTATCGAGAGGTATTCTAACTCTTATCGTGAGGTATTCTAACTCTTATCATCAGGTATTCTAGCTCTTATCATCAGGTATTCTAACTCTTATCATGAGGTATTCTAACTCTTATCATGAGGTATTCTAACTCTTATCATCAGGTATTCTAACTCTTATCATCAGGTATTCTAACTCTTATCGAGAGGTATTCTAACTCTTATCATCAGGTATTCTAACTCTTATCGAGAGGTATTCTAACTCTTATCATCAGGTATTCTAACTCTTATCATCAGGTATTCTATCTCTTATCATCAGGTATAACTCTTATCATCAGGTATTCTAACTCTTATCGTGTGGTCTACAGCTTATCATCAGGTATTCTAACTCTTATCATGAGGTATTCTAACTCTTATCATCAGGTATTCTAGCTCTTATCATCAGGTATTCTAACTCTTATCATGAGGTATTCTAACTCTTATCATGAGGTATTCTAACTCTTATCATCAGGTATTCTAACTCTTATCATCAGGTATTCTAACTCTTATCGAGAGGTATTCTAACTCTTACCATCAGGTATTCTAACTCTTATCGAGAGGTATTCTAACTCTTATCATCAGGTATTCTAACTCTTATCATCAGGTATTCTATCTCTTATCATCAGGTATAACTCTTATCATCAGGTATTCTAACTCTTATCGTGTGGTCTACAGCTTATCATCAGGTATTCTAACTCTTATCGTGAGGTATTCTAACTCTTATCGTGTGGTCTACAGCTTATCATCAGGTATTCTAACTCTTATCATGAGGTATTCTAGCTCTTATCATGAGGTATTCTAACTCTTATCATCAGGTATTCTAACTCTTATCATCAGGTATTCTAACTCTTATCGAGAGGTATTCTAACTCTTACCATCAGGTATTCTAACTCTTATCGAGAGGTATTCTAACTCTTATCATCAGGTATTCTAACTCTTATCATCAGGTATTCTATCTCTTATCATCAGGTATAACTCTTATCATCAGGTATTCTAACTCTTATCGTGTGGTCTACAGCTTATCATCAGGTATTCTAACTCTTATCGTGAGGTATTCTAACTCTTATCGTGTGGTCTACAGCTTATCATCAGGTATTCTAACTCTTATCATGAGGTATTCTAGCTCTTATCATGAGGTATTCTAACTCTTATCATCAGGTATTCTAGCTCTTATCATGAGGTATTCTAACTCTTACCATGAGGTATTCTAACTCTTATCATCAGGTATTCTAGCTCTTATCATGAGGTATTCTAACTCTTACCATGAGGTATTCTAACTCTTATCATCAGGTATTCTAACTCTTATCATCAGGTATTCTAACTCTTATCATCAGGTATTCTAACT
>NC_060175.1:1824028-1876528 GCF_021184085.1 Oncorhynchus gorbuscha
TGTTGCTCTTGCTGCTGGTGATTCTCTGATCCACCTCTACGCAGACGACACCATTCTGTATTCCTCTGGCCCTTCTTTGGACACTGTGTTAACTAACCTCCAGAAGAGCTTCAATGCTATACAACTCTCCTTCCGTGGCCTCCAACTGCACTTAAATGCTAGTAAAACTAGTAAAACTAAATGCATGCTCTTCAACTGATCACTACCAGCACCTGCCCGCCCATCCAACATTACTACTCTGGACGGTTCTGATTTAGAATATATGGACAACTACAAATACCTAGATGTCTGGTTAGACTGTAAACTCTCCTTACAGGCTCACATTAAGCATCTCCAATCCAAAATTAAATCTAGAATCGGTTTCCTATTTCGCAACAAAGCATCCTTCACACATGCTGCCAAACTTACCCTCGTAAAACTGGCTATCCTACCGATCCTTGACTTTGGCGATGTCATTTACAAAATAGCCTCCAACACTCTACTCAGAAAATTGGATGCAGTCTATCACTTTGCCATCCGTTTTGTCACCAAAGCCCCATATACTACCCACCACTGCGACCTGTATGCTCTCGTTGGCTGGCCCTCGCTTCATATTCGTCGCCAAAGCCACTGGCTCCAGGTCATCTACATGTCTTTGCTAGGTAAAGCCCCGCCTTATCTCAGCTCACTGGTCACCATAGCAACACCCACCTGTAGCACGCACTCCAGCAGGTATATTTCACTGGTCACCCCCAAAGCCTCTTCCTCCTTTGGCTGCCTTTCCTTCCAGTTCTCTGCTGCCAATGACTGGAACGAATTGCAAAAATCACTGAAGCTGGAGACTCATATCTCCCTCACTAACTTTAAGCACCAGCGGTCAGAGCAGCTCACAGATCACTGCCCTTTTACATAGCCCATCTGTAAATAGCCCATCCAACTACCTCATCCCCATATTGTTATTACTATTTTTTGCTCCTTTGCACCCCAGTATCTCTACTTGCACATTCATCTTCTGCACATCTATCACCTTCTGCACATCTATCACTCCAGTGTTTAATTGCTATATTGTAATTATCTCGCAACTATGGCCTATTTATTGCCTTACCTCCGGTATCCATCCTCATTTACACACACTGTATATAGACTTTTTTTCTACTGTATTATTGACTGTGTGTTTGTTTATTCCATGTGTAACTCTGCGTTGTTGTTTGTGTCACACTGCTTTGCTTTATCTTGGCCAGGTCGCAGTTGTAAATGAGAACATGTTCTCAACTAGCCTACCTGGTTAAATAAAGGTGAAATAAAAAAATAAAATAAAAAATAGCTCCTACAGCATGATCAAATTAACTAGATGGCCAGAATATGAATGTTTTCTGATCTTAATAAGTTGTAAATTTCATGAACCTTGTTTCACAGGCTAAATATATTAATATGGGCTATTTTTAGTCATTTTCGATGTTGCATGTTTGTTTTTAGTGCTATTCTGAGAGGCTGATCCGAAGTAGACATGTCAGTGACATTCACGGTTCTGAGTGGGCTGCCCACAGTGGGCTTCTTCTGAAGGCAGTCAGTTTCAGTGGAAACAGTTGAATCAAATTATATGATTATTGCAGACAATACCGTCAGAGCTAACAATTAAAATAACATAGACTAGTTGAGTATCAATATGTGTGGGTTCAAATACAGGCTCAAAATGGCCAGAAACAAATAACTTTCTTCTGAAACTAACACTGCATGTAGCCACCCACAATACTGCATGTAGCCACCTATAGCACTGCATGTAGCCACCCACAATACTGCATGTAGCCACCTATAGCACTGCATGTATCCACCCACAATTCTGCATGTAGACACCTATAGCACTGCATGTAGCCACCCATAGCACTGCATGTATCCACCCACAATACTGCATGTATCCACCTATAGCACTGCATGTAGCCACCTATAGCACTGCATGTATCCACCCACAATACTGCATGTAGCCACCTATAGCACTGCATGTAGCCACCCATAGCACTGCATGTAGCCATCCATAGCACTGCATGTATCCACCCACAATACTGCATGTAGCCACCTATAGCACTGCATGTAGCCACCCATAGCACTGCATGTATCCACCTATAGCACTGCATGTAGCCACCCATAGCACTGCATGTAGCCACCCATAGCACTGCATGTAGCCACCCATAGCACTGCATGTATCCACCCATAGCTCTGCATGTAGCCACCCATAGCACTGCATGTAGCCATCCATAGCACTGCATGTATCCACCCACAATACTGCATGTAGACACCCATAGCACTGCATGTAGCCACCTATAGCACTACATGTAGCCACCTATAGCACTACATGTAGCCACCTATAGCACTGCATGTAGCCACCCATAGCACTGCATGTAGTCACCTATAGCACTGCATGTAGCCACCCATAGCACTGCATGTAGTCACCTATAGCACTGCATGTAGTCACCTATAGCACTGCATGTATCCACCCACAATACTGCATGTAGTCACCCATAGCACTGCATGTAGCCACCCATAGCACTGCATGTAGTCACCTATAGCACTACATGTAGTCACCCATAGCACTACATGTAGTCACCCATAGCACTGCATGTAGTCACCTATAGCACTACATGTAGTCACCCATAGCACTACATGTAGTCACCCATAGCACTGCATGTAGTCACCTATAGCACTACATGTAGTCACCCATAGCACTACATGTAGTCACCCATAGCACTGCATGTAGTCACCTATAGCACTGCATGTAGCCACCCATAGCACTGCATGTAGCCACCCATAGCACTGCATGTAGCCACCCATAGCACTGCATGTAGTCACCCATAGCACTGCATGTAGTCACCTATAGCACTACATGTAGTCACCCATAGCACTGCATGTAGTCACCTATAGCACTACATGTAGTCACCCATAGCACTACATGTAGTCACCCATAGCACTGCATGTAGCCACCCATAGCACTGCATGTAGCCACCTATAGCACTGCATGTAGCCACCCATAGCACTGCATGTAGCCACCCATAGCACTGCATGTAGCCACCTATAGCACTGCATGTAGCCATCCATAGCACTGCATGTAGCCACCTATAGCACTGCATGTAGCCACCCATAGCACTGCATGTAGTCACCTATAGCACTACATGTAGTCACCCATAGCACTACATGTAGTCACCCATAGCACTGCATGTAGCCACCTATAGCACTACATGTAGCCACCCATAGCATTGCATGTAGCCACCCATAGCACTGCATGTAGCCACCTATAGCACTACATGTAGTCACCCATAGCACTGCATGTAGCCACCCATAGCACTACATGTAGCCACCCATAGCACTGCATGTAGCCACCCATAGCACTGCATGTAGTCACCCATAGCACTGCATGTAGCCACCCATAGCACTGCATGTAGCCACCTATAGCACTGCATGTAGCCATCCATAGCACTGCATGTAGCCACCTATAGCACTGCATGTAGCCACCCTAGTCCACCCATAGCACTGCATGTAGCCACCTATAGCACTGCATGTAGCCACCCATGTGCATGTAGCCACCCATAGCACTGCATGTATCCACCCATAGCTCTGCATGTAGCCACCCATAGCACTGCATGTAGCCATCCATAGCACTGCATGTATCCACCCACAATATGTAGACACCCATAGCACTGCATGTAGCCACCTATAGCACTACATGTAGCCACCTATAGCACTACATGTAGCCACCTATAGCACTGCATGTAGCCACCCATAGCACTGCATGTAGTCACCTATAGCACTGCATGTAGCCACCCATAGCACTGCATGTAGTCACCTATAGCACTGCATGTAGTCACCTATAGCCTGCATATCCACCCACAATACTGCATGTAGTCACCCATAGCACTGCATGTAGCCACCCATAGCACTGCATGTAGTCACCTATAGCACTACATGTAGTCACCCATAGCACTACATGTAGTCACCCATAGCACTGCATGTAGTCACCTATAGCACTACATGTAGTCACCCATAGCACTACATGTAGTCACCCATAGCACTGCATGTAGTCACCTATAGCACTACATGTAGTCACCCATAGCACTACATGTAGTCACCCACCTGCATGTAGCACCTATGCACTGCATGTAGCCACCCATAGCACTGCATGTAGCCACCCATAGCACTGCATGTAGCCACCCATAGCACTGCATGTAGTCACCCATAGCACTGCATGTAGTCACCTACACTACATGTAGTCACCCATAGCACTGCATGTAGTCACCTATAGCACTACATGTAGTCACACACTACATGTAGTCACCCATGCACTGCATGTAGCCACCATAGCACTGCATGTAGCCACCCATAGCACTGCATGTAGCCACCTATAGCACTGCATGTAGCCACCCATAGCACTGCATGTAGCCACCCATAGCACTGCATGTAGCCACCTATAGCACTGCATGTAGCCATCCATAGCACTGCATGTAGCCACCTATAGCACTGCATGTAGCCACCCATAGCACTGCATGTAGCCACCTATAGCACTGCATGTAGCCACCCATAGCACTGCATGTAGCCACCCATAGCACTGCATGTAGCCACCTATAGCACTGCATGTAGCCACCCATAGCCCTATATGGAGGACTAGTAGGTTTTTACTCCATGAGTTATTGTTTCCGTGGTTACAACAGCAGCCTCTTACTGGTCCTGGCCTGCCCTGCTCGTTGGCCAGCCTCCAGTCAGAAATATGTTATTTAGACCACACATGCCTCTCTGGTATGTTGACTGTTCATTTCAAATATCTATGTGCAACTTTCCTCAACATTTGCCTATGGAGCATAGTCCTGCAAGGACATGTCTCAGCTCAAGCAAATACAGCTCACACTTCCACACTGATTACTAGATCATCGTTATCTACAATCACAGATACCTCATGGGTGCTCAAGTTTGTCACTCACAGGAAATGCCCAAAATTGACAGATTTATGAAAACGGTGCAATCACTCTCAAGTAGGAAGTAAACAACAACACCCAAAGAAAACCCATAAAAAGATGAAAATATTTTTTCTAAAGCTTCAACATATTGATCATCCAACACCTGGACTCCAGGCAACAGGGACCCATCTTCTCTGAATGGGGAGTTTTCAAAAATCCCTCATTTCAGTTGGATGTTTCTAGTCATTCAACATAATGTCCTGTTAGTCTAATACTCTCATGCATGTGTAGCGTTTGGCTTAAGGCTGTCAACATCTAAGTCAGACAGCTCAAATGGGGAAAAACATAGTAATAATATCTCTGTGCAATAGGGTCATATATTGTGGTAGTATGTCGTCAATATTCAAAGTAAATCCCGGGTAGTTCGTTTCCATAAACAGCTTACCTTCATACATGCCTGGCAATTGACGATTACTAGTTTATTATGAGGTAAAACAATTGTTCTAGGCCAGCAAAGGGAAGTACAAAAATGGCATGGAGACTATGTTGAGGCTGGAAACACAGGCTTGCCAGGCATTGAACTAGATGTATTCCTGTCATAATTGAAAAATAACATTTTATCTTATTGACTTCAAGTAATGAAGTCCAGTTCCTTACTGATGTAAAACACCTCCTCACTGATGTAAAACACCTCCTCACTGACATAAAACACCTCCTCACTGATGTAAAACACCTCCTCACTGATGTAAAACACCTCCTCACTGATGTAAAACACCTCATCACTGACGTAAAACACCTCCTCACTGATGTAAAACACCTCCTCACTGATGTAAAACACCTCCTCACTGATGGAGACCACCTCCTCACTGATGGAGACCACCTCCTCACTGATGTAAAACACCTCCTCACTGATGTAAAACACCTCCTCACTGATGTAAAACACCTCCTCACTGATGTAAAACACCTCCTCACTGATGGAGACCACCTCCTCACTGATGTAAAACACCTCCTCACTGATGTAAAACACCTCCTCACTGATGTAAAACACCTCCTCACTGATGTAAAACACCTCCTCACTGATGTAAAACACCTCCTCACTGACGTAAAACACCTCCTCACTGACGTAAAACACCTCCTCACTGACGTAAAACACCTCCTCACTGATGTAAAACACCTCCTCACTGACGTAAAACACCTCCTCACTGATGTAAAACACCTCCTCACTGATGTAAAACACCTCCTCACTGATGTAAAACACCTCCTCACTGATGTAAAACACCTCCTCACTGATGTAAAACACCTCCTCACTGATGTAAAACACCTCCTCACTGATGTAAAACACCTCCTCACTGACATAAAACACCTCCTCACTGACGTAAAACACCTCCTCACTGACGTAAAACACCTCCTCACTGACGTAAAACACCTCCTCTCTGACGTAAAACCTCTCTCACTGACGTAAAACACCTCCTCACTGACGTAAAACACCTCCTCGCTGATGTAAAACACCTCCTCACTGATGTAAAACACCTCCTCACTGATGTAAAACACCTCCTCACTGATGGAGACCACCTCCTCACTGATGGAGACCACCTCCTCACTGATGTAAAACACCTCCTCACTGATGGAGACCACCTCCTCACTGATGGAGACCACCTCCTCACTGATGTAAAACACCTCCTCAATGATGGAGACCACCTCCTCACTGACGTAAAACACCTCCTCACTGACGTAAAACACCTCCTCACTGACGTAAAACACCTCCTCACTGACGGAGACCACCTCCTCACTGACGTAAAACACCTCCTCACTGACGTAAAACACCTCCTCACTGACGGAGACCACCTCCTCACTGACGTAAAACACCTCCTCACTGACGTAAAACACCTCCTCACTGACGGAGACCACCTCCTCACTGATGGAGACCACCTCCTCACTGACGGAAAACACCTCCTCACTGACGTAAAACACCTCCTCACTGATGTAAAACACCTCCTCACTGACGGAGACCACCTCCTCACTGATGGAGACCACCTCCTCACTGACGTAAAACACCTCCTCACTGATGGAGACCACCTCCTCACTGACGGAGACCACCTCCTCACTGACGTAAAACACCTCAATGACGTAAAACACCTCCTCACTGACGGAGACCACCTCCTCACTGATGGAGACCACCTCCTCACTGACGTAAAACACCTCCTCACTGATGGAGACCACCTCCTCACTGACGTAAAACACCTCCTCACTGATGGAGACCACCTCCTCACTGACGGAGACCACCTCCTCACTGATGGAGACCACCTCCTCAATGACGGAGATCACCTCCTCACTGACGGAGACCACCTCCTCACTGATGGAGACCATCTCCTCACTGATGGAGACCACCTCCTCACTGACGAAGACCACCTCATCACTGATAGAGACCACCTCCTCACTGATGGAGACCACCTCCTCACTGATGGAGACCACCTCATCACTGATGGAGACCACCTCCTCACTGATGGAGACCACCTCCTCACTGACGTAAAACACCTCTTCACCGACGTAAAACACCTCCTCACTGATGGAGACCACCTCCTCACTGATGGAGACCACCTCCTCACTGATGGAGACCACCTCCTCACTGATGTAAAACACCTCCTCACTGATGGAGACCACCTACTCACTGATGGAGACCACCTCCTCACTGATGGAGACCACCTCCTCACTGATGGAGACCACCTCCTCACTGATGGAGACCCCTCCTCACTGACGTAAAACACCTCCTCACTGACAGAGACCACCTCCTCACTGATGGAGACCACCTCCTCACTGATGGAGACCACCTCCTCACTGATGGAGACCACCTCCTCACTGACGTAAAACACCTCTTCACTGACGTAAAACACCTCCTCACTGACGTAAAACACCTCCTCACTGATGGAGACCACCTCCTCACTGACGTAAAACACCTCCTCACTGACGTAAAACACCTCCTCACTGATGGAGACCACCTCCTCACTGACGTAAAACACCTCCTCACTGATGGAGACCACCTCCTCACTGACGGAGACCACCTCCTCACTGATGGAGACCACCTCCTCACTGACGTAAAACACCTCCTCACTGATGGAGACCACCTCGTCACTGACGGAGACCACCTCCTCACTGACGTAAAACACCTCCTCACTGATGGAGACCACCTCCTCACTGACGTAAAACACCTCCTCACTGACGGAGACCACCTCCTCACTGATGGAGACCACCTCCTCACTGACGTAAAACACCTCCTCACTGATGGAGACCACCTCCTCACTGACGTAAAACACCTCCTCACTGACGTAAAACACCTCCTCACTGATGGAGACCACCTCCTCACTGACGGAGACCACCTCCTCACTGACGGAGACCACCTCCTCACTGACGGAGACCACCTCCTCACTGACGGAGACCACCTCCTCACTGATGGAGACCATCTCCTCACTGACGTAAAACACCTCCTCACTGATGGAGACAACCTCACTGACGTAAAACACCTCCTCACTGATGGAGACGACCTCCTCACTGACGTAAAACACCTCATCACTGATGGAGACCACCTCCTCACTGATGGAGACCACCTCCCCACTGACGTAAAACACCTCCTCACTGACGTAAAACACCTCCTCACTGATGGAGACCACCTCCTCACTGACGTAAAACACCTCCTCACTGATGGAGACAACCTCCTCACTGACGTAAAACACCTCCTCACTGATGGAGACCACCTTCTCACTGATGGAGACCACCTCCCCACTGACGTAAAACACCTCCTCACTGACGTAAAACACCTCCTCACTGACGTAAAACACCTCCTCACTGACGGAGACCACCTCCTCACTGACGTAAAACACCTCCTCACTGACGGAGACCACCTCCTCACTGACGTAAAACACCTCCTCACTGACGTAAAACACCTCCTCACTGACGTAAAACACTTCCTCACTGATGGAGACCACCTCCTCACTGACGGAGACCACCTCCTCACTGACGTAAAACACCTCCTCACTGATGGAGACCACCTCGTCACTGACGGAGACCACCTCCTCACTGACGTAAAACACCTCCTCACTGACGGAGACCACCTCCTCACTGACGTAAAACACCCTCCTCACTGACGGAGACCACCTCCTCACTGATGGAGACCACCTCCTCACTGACGTAAAACACCTCCTCACTGATGGAGACCACCTCCTCACTGACGGAGACCACCTCCTCACTGACGGAGACCACCTCCTCACTGACGGAGACCACCTCCTCACTGACGGAGACCACCTCCTCACTGACGGAGACTACCTCCTCACTGATGGAGACCACCTCCTCACTGACGTAAAACACCTCCTCACTGATGGAGAACACCTCCTCACTGACGTAAAACACCTCCTCACTGATGGATACCACCTCCTCACTGACGTAAAACACCTCCTCACTGATGGAGACCACCTCCTCACTGACGTAAAACACCTCCTCACTGATGGAGACCACCTCCTCACTGACGGAGACCACCTCCTCACTGATGGAGTCCACCTCCTCACTGATGTAAAACACCTCCTCACTGATGGAGACCACCTCCTCACTGATGGAGACCACCTCCTCACTGACGGAGACCACCTCCTCACTGATGGAGACCACCTCCTCACTGATGGAGACCACCTCCTCACTGATGGAGACCACCTCCTCACTGATGGAGACCACCTCCTCACTGATGTAAAACACCTCCTCACTGATGGAGACCACCTCATCACTGATGGAGACCACCTCCTCACTGATGGAGACCACCTCCTCACTGATGTAAAACACCTCCTCACTGATGGAGACCACCTCCTCACTGACGGAGACTACCTCCTCACTGACGGAGACCACCTCCTCACTGATGTAAAACACCTCCTCACTGACGGAGACCACCTCCTCACTGATGGAGACCACCTCCTCACTGATGTAAAACACCTCCTCACCTCCGACTAGTGACTTCTTGGAGCTTTGGATGATGACTAGTGTCTTATTGGAGCATTTGAACATTAAAATAGTTGGCATGTTCAGACGTACAGTAGCCTATAGCTTCGGTGTCCAGATTTCATCCACGCAAATTATGAGGGCACACGATTAAAACTCTGAATAACGTCACAGCTATTTATAGCCTAATCTAACATGGAAAAGGGTCCACATTCAGAAAGTATTCGCACCCATTTTTCAGATGTTGTTTTGCCTGAATTTAAAATGGATAACATTTTGATTCTATGTCACTGGCTTACACACAATACTTAATAATGACAAAGTGGAATTATGTTTTTAGAAATGTGTAGAAACTCAATAAAAATTAAAAGATGAAATGACTTGAGTCAATAAGTATTTAACCCGTTTGTTATGAAAAGCCAAAATAAAATCAGGAGTAAAAATGTACTTAAATTCTTAGTGATCCCTTCGCGCACCAGTCCCATTAACGGGATCGATTTGACAACACCCAGTGAAATAGCAGCCAAATTTAAAAACAGAAATACTCATAATAATAATTCATGAATCATACAAATGTTATACATTGGTTTAAAGATGAACTTCTTATTAATCCAGCCACAGTGTAACTTTTCAAAAAGTTTCAAAACCATGCTATTATCTGAGGACAGCACCCCATCAAACAAACACATGAAAATCACATTTCCACCGGCCAGACGTGCCCCAACCACAACAGTACACTAGACTCGACCCTCGTTCTGAACAGCCCTACTTCTAATTTCTCAAAGGAAAAACATCAACCAATTTCTAAAGACTGTTGACATCTAGTGGAAGCGATAGGAGCTGCAAGCAAATGCCTTAGAAATCTAGATCCACATAGAAATATCATTGAAAAGAGAGTGACCTCATAAAATGTTTTTCCTGGATGGTTTGTCCTCGGGGTTTCGCCTACCAAATATGTTATATTATACTCACAGACATAATTTTAACAGTTGTAGAAACGTTATAGTGTTTCCTATCCAAATCTACTAATTATATGCATTTCCAAGCTTCTGGGCCTGAGTAGCAGGTAGTTTACTTTGGGCTTTTCATCCGGATGTGAAAATAGTGCCCCCTATCCTTAAGAAGTTTTAACAAGTAACATAACAAAAAAGTATTACCCTAATAACATGAATAAATTTTCATTTACTATACAGCATTACCATAAAACCATGATGAAATCTTCATATACTATACAGCATTACCATACAACCATGATGAAATCTTAATATACTACACAGCATTACCATACAACCATGATGAAATCTTCATATACTATACAGCATTACCATAAAACCATGATGAAATCTTCATATACTATACAGCATTACCATAAAACCATGATGAAATCTTCATTATACTATACAGCATTACCATAAAACCATGATGAAATCTTCATATACTACACAGCATTACCATAAAACCATGATGAAATCTTCATTATACTATACAGCATTATCATAATACCATGATGAACCCTTCGTATAAACTCAGCGAAAAAAGAAACGTCCTCTCACTGTCAACTGCATCTATTTTCAGCAAACAAAACATGTGTAAATACTTGTAGGAACATAACAAGATTCAACAACTGAGACATAAACTGAACAAGTTCCAAAGACATGTGACTAACAGAACTAAAATAATATGTCCCTGAACAAAGGGGGCGGGGTGGGGGTCAAAATCAAAAGTAACAGTCATTATCTGGTGTGGCCACCAGCTGCATTAACTACTGCAGTGCATCTCCTCTTTATGGACTGCACCAGATTTGACAGTTCTTGCTGTGAGATGTTACCTCACTCTTCCACAAAGGCACCTACAAGGTCCCGGACATTTCTGGGGGGGAATGGCCCTAGCCCTCACCCTCCGATCCAACAGGTCCCAGACGTGCTCAATGGGATTGAGATCCGGGCTCTTCGCTGGCCATAGCAGAACACTGACTGTTCCACTCCTGTCTTGCAGGAAATCACACACAGAAAGAGCATTGTCATGCTGGAGGGTCATGTCAGGATGAGCCTGCAGGAAGGCTACTACATGAAGGAGGAAGATGTCTTTCCTGTAACGCACAGCGTTGAGATTACCTGCAATGACAACAAGCTCAGTCCGATGATGCTTTGACACACCGCCCCAGACCATGACGGACCCTCCACCTCCAAATCGATCCCACTCCAGAATACAGGCCTCGGGCTCATTCCTTCGACGTTAAACGCAAATCCGACCATCACCCCATGTGAGGCGAAACCACAACTCGTCAGTGAAGAGCACTTTTTGCGAGTCCTGTCTGGTCCAGCGACGGTGGGTTTGTGCCCATAGGCGACGTTGTTGCCGCTGATGTCTGTTGAGGCCCTGCCTTACAACAGGCCTACAACACGCCTGTCTAAGGCGTCTCACAGTACAGACATTGCAATTTATTGCCCAGGCCACATCTGCAGTCCTCATGCCTCCTTGCAGCATGCCTAAGGCACATTCACGCAGATGAGCAGGTACCCTGGACATATTTATTTAGGTGTTTTTCAAAGTAAGTAGAAAGGCCTCTTTAGTGTCCTAGGTTTTCTTAACTCTGACCTTAACGTCTTATGACTGGAGGCAGTATTGAGTAGCTTGGATGAATAAGGTGCCCAGAGTAAACTACCTGCTACTCAGGCCCAGAAGCTAAGATATGCATGCTATTAGTATATTTGGATAGAAAACTGTTTGAATGATGTCTGGGAGATCATCAAAGGTAAGTGAATATATATAATGCTAGTTCTGACTACTGTTGACTCCACAACATGGCGGTATGGCTTGTTTTGGTGCCTGAGCGCTGTACTCAGATTATTGCATGGTGTGCTTTTTCCCTAAAGCTTTCATGAAATCTGATACAGTGGTTGCATTAAGGAGAAGTTTATCTATAATTCCATGCATAACACTTGTACTTTTATCAATGTTTATTATGAGTATTTCTGTAATTTGATGTGGCTCACTGCACTTTCACCGGATGTTTGTTTGAGATGCATTTCTGAAAATAACACACCAATTTCAAATGAGGTTTTTGGACATGAAGATGAACTTTATCGAACAAAACACACATTTATTGTATAACATGAAGTCCTGTGAGTGCCATCTGATGAAGATCATCAAAGGTTAGTGATTAATTTAATCGCTATTTCTGACTTTTGTGAGCCCTCTCCTTGGCTGGAAAATGGCTGTATGGTGTGCTGTGACTAGGTGCTGACCTAACATAATCGTTTGGTGTGCTGTCGCTGTAAAGCCTATTTGAAATCGGACACTGTGGCTGGATTTACAAGAAGTTTATCTGGTGTAAAATACTTGTATGTTTGTAGTGGTCCTCAGTATGATGGTCCTCTGAAGACCGCCACACTGAGGACCACCACACTCCAACACACTGAAGACCACCACACTAGGATCCACCACACTGAGGACCACCACACTGAGGACCACCACACTGAGGACCAACACACTGGGAACCACCAAAACAACACACTGAGGACCATAACACCGAGGACCACCACACTGAGGACCACCACACTGAGGACCACCACACTAGGATCCACCACACTCCAACACACTGAAGACCCCCCCAATCTAGGATCCACCACACTCCAACACACTGAGGACAACCACACTGAGGACCACCACACTGAGGACCAACACACTGAGGACCACCACACTGAGGACCACCACACTGAGGACCACCACACTGAGGACCAACACACTGGGAACCACCAAAATCAAACACACTGAGGACCATAACACTGAGGACCACCACACTGAGGACCACCACACTGAGGACCACCACACTGAGGACCACCACACTGAGAACCACCACACTGAGAACCACCACACTGAGGACCACCACACTGAGGACCACCACACTGAGGACCACCACACTGAGGACCACCACAATCCAACACACTGAAGACCACCACACTGAGGACCAACACACTCCAACACACTGAGGACCAACACACTGAGGACAAACACACTGAGGACCACCACACTGAGGACCACCACAATCCAACACACTGAAGACCACCACACTGAGGACCAACACACTCCAACACACTGAGGACCACCACACTGAGGACCACCACACTGAGGACCAACACACTGAGGACCACCACACTGAGGACCACCACACTGAGGACCACCACACTCTAACACACTGAGGACCACCACACTGAGGACCACCACACTGAGGACCACCACACTGAGGACCAACACACTGAGGACCACCACACTGAGGACCACCACACTGAGAACCACCACACTGAGGACCACCACACTGAGGACCACCACACTGAGGACCACCACAATCCAACACACTGAAGACCACCACACTGAGGACCAACACACTCCAACACACTGAGGACCACCACACTGAGGACCACCACAATCCAACACACTGAAGACCACCACACTGAGGACCAACACACTCCAACACACTGAGGACCACCACACTGAAGACCACCACACTGAGGACCAACACACTGAGGACCACCACACTGAGGACCACCACACTCTAACACACTGAGGACCACCACACTGAGGACCACCACACTGAGGACCACCACACCGAGGACCAACACACTGAGGACCAACACACTGAGGAGTGTGAGTATTATGAGTATTTCTGTAGTTTGATGTGGCTCACTGCACTTTCACCGGATGTTTGTTTGAGATGCATTTCTGAAAATAACACACCAATTTCAAATGTGGTTTTTGGACATGAAGATGAACTTTATCGAACAAAACACACATTTATTGTATAACATGAAGTCCTGTGAGTGCCATCTGATGAAGATCATCAAAGGTTAGTGATTAATTTAATCGCTATTTCTGACTTTTGTGAGCCCTCTCCTTGGCTGGAAAATGGCTGTATGGTGTGCTGTGACTAGGTGCTGACCTAACATAATCGTTTGGTGTGCTGTCGCTGTAAAGCCTATTTGAAATCGGACACTGTGGCTGGATTTACAAGAAGTTTATCTGGTGTAAAATACTTGTATGTTTGTAGTGGTCCTCAGTATGATGGTCCTCTGAAGACCGCCACACTGAGGACCACCACACTCCAACACACTGAAGACCACCACACTAGGATCCACCACACTGAGGACCACCACACTGAGGACCACCACACTGAGGACCAACACACTGGGAACCACCAAAATCCAACACACTGAGGACCATAACACCGAGGACCACCACACTGAGGACCAACACACTGAGGACCAACACACTGAGGACCACCACACTGAGGACCAACACACTGAAGACCACCACACTGAGGACCACCACACTGAGAACCACCACACTGAGAACCACCACACTGAGGACCACCACACTGAGGACCACCACAATCCAACACACTGAAGACCACCACACTGAGGACCAACACACTCCAACACACTGAGGACCACCACACTGAGGACCAACACACTGAGGACCACCACACTGAGGACCACCACAATCCAACACACTGAAGACCACCACACTGAGGACCAACACACTCCAACACACTGAGGACCACCACACTGAGGACCACCACACTGAGGACCAACACACTGAGGACCACCACACTGAGGACCACCACACTGAGGACCACCACACTGAGGACCACCACACTCTAACACACTGAGGACCACCACACTGAGGACCACCACACTGAGGACCACCACACTGAGGACCAACACACTGAGGACCACCACACTGAGGACCACCACACTGAGGACCAACACATTGAAGACCACCACACTGAGGATCAACACACTGAGGACCACCACACTGAGGACCACCACACTGAGGACCAACACACTCCAACACACTGAGGACCACAATACTGAGGACCAACACACTGAGGACCACCACACTGAGGACCACCACACTGAGGACAACCACACTGAGGACCAACACACTGAGGATCACCACACTGAGGACCACCACACTGAGGATCAACACACTGAGGACCACCACACTGAGGACCACCACACTGAGGATCAACACACTGAGGACCACCACACTGAGGACCACCACACTGAGGACCAACACACTCCAACACACTGAGGACCACCACACTGAGGACCACCACACTGAGGACCACTACACTGAGGACCACCACACTGAGGACCAACACACTCCAACACACTGAGGACCACCACACTGAGGATCAACACACTGAGGACCACCACACTGAGGACCACCACCCTCCAACACACTGAGGACCACCACACTGAGGACCACCAAACTGAGGACCACCACACTCCAACACACTGAGGACCACCACCCTCCAACACACTGAGGACCACCACACTGAGGACCACCACACTGAGGACCACCACACTCCAACACACTGAGGACCACCACACTGAGGACCAACACACTGAGGACCACCACACTGAGGACCAACACACTGAGGACCACCACACTGAGGACCAACACACTGAGGACCAAATCTACTAATTATATGCATATTCTAGCTTCTGGGCCTGAGTAGCAGGCAGTTTACTCTGGGCACCTTATTATCCAACCTACTCAATACAGCCCCTCAGTCCCAAAGAAGTTTAACTCATATTTTTCTTAAAATGGCATTGTTGGCTAAAGGCTTGTAAGCATTTCACTGTAAGGTCTACACCTGTTCTATTCATGTGACAAATTAATATTTCATTTCTATTTTGACAGGGGAGAAGAAACTGTTGTACATCACGTTGGACGCTGTCATTAGAGAAATGTCAGAATGATTCAGAGAACACAACAACTAACAGACAGAGGGCCTGTGTGGCCTTGACCCACAGTGTCATGACTTTCTAGATGGTGAAACCATTCCCCTTTTGTTTACCGCGTCCATTTACTGTTCAATAACTAGATTTAACATGGATTGTGTCATGCCTTTATCGATCTTATATTTGTTTACTAGGCCTGCTATTTGGCACCACTGTTTAGCCAAGCAGCTATTCAGTATTGTATTTTGTTTACTAGGCCTGCTACTTGGCACCACTGTTTAGCCAAGCAGCTATTCAGTATTGTATTTTGTTTACTAGGCCTGCTACTTGGCACCATGGGCTATAGATTTCACGCCAACCTGTCACTTCAAAAGCACTCAATGATCTCAGAGTCTCGTCATTTTAACTTTATCGTGTGATATAAGCATAATTAAACATAATTTCAATGCAAGAACCCGCCCAAAAAAGGTGCCTCCCTCACTGGATTCAACTGCCCACTTAGTCACTTTAACCTAGTGCCGAGTCTGCTCTCACTTCTTATAGGAGGAGTCCCAAATTGAAACCTACTCCCTATGGGCCCTGATGGAAAGTAGTGCCAATTAGAAGGAATAGGGTGCCATTTGGTATTTACACACAATTATAATGTTGAATCAAGATGTTTGAAATCACATCTGGCATTACGATACGCTCTGCATCTCCAACTTCTGCTCAATTCTCTCATTTATCACAAATCGAACCTTTCACTAAAACATTTGTCACCATCTATCAATGTCAGAAAGGAAGACTTTTTTCCAAGCTGAGCTGTTCTAATATCCACTATTTGTCTTTAAGATAACAAACACTGTTCTGCCCTGAGGAAGACTGTTGATAGTAAATGTAACATTGGGAAATTAGCCTACATTTTGATCTCTTAAAGTATTTCTGTTTTCAAACACATTGCCTAGACACTAAACACAACAACCTAGAACGTAAACAAGAATACATGAACAATGCTGGAATATTTTCTCTTCATCATAGTTGTAAAAAAACATGTTTTAATTTGTAAATTGCTTTGGATTAACAAAAAATTCAACTTAAAGATATGCGTGTGTCTTCTCTCGTCTTCAAATCAAATCGTATTGCATTGGTCACATGTCTCAAATACAACAGGTTTAAATTTTGAACCTGAAATGCTAACTTACGAGACCATTTACAAATATGCAGAGATTAAAAGTACAAAAATATTTGGTAAATAAAAAGGACATAGTAACACAATTAAATAACAGTAACGAGGCTGTATACAGGAAGTACCAGTACTGAGTCAATGTGGAGGGATACCAGGTAGTAATGAGGCTATATACAGGAAGTACAAGTACTGAGTCAATATGCAGGGGTACCAGGTAGTAATGAGGCTATATACATGAAGTACCAGTACTGAGTCAATGTGCAGGGGTACCAGGTAGTAATGAGGCTATATACAGGAAGTACCAGTACTGAGTCAATGTGCAGGGGTGTAGTAATGAGGCTATATACAGGGGTACCAATGTGCAGGGGTACCAGGTAGTATGAGGCTATATAGGGGACAGGAGTAATGTACAGGAGTACTGAGTCAATGTGCAGGGGTACCAGGTAGTAATGAGGCTATATACATGGAGTACCAGTACTGAGTCAATGTGGAGGGGTACCAGGTAGTAATGAGGCTATATACAAGGAGTACCAGTACTGAGTCAATGTGCAGGGGTACCAGGTAGTAATGAGGCTATATACAGGAGTACAGTACTGAGTCAATGTGCAGGGGTACCAGGTTTAATGAGGCTATATACAAGGAGTACCAGTACTGAGTCAATGTGCAGGGGTATAATGAGGCTATATACAGGTAAATACTGAGTCAATGTGCAGGGGTACCAGGTAGTAATGAGGCTATATACAATACCAGTACTGAGTCAATGTGGGGGTACCAGGTAGTAATGAGGCTATATACAGGAGTACCAGTACTGAGTCAATGTGCAGGGGTACCAGGTAGTAATGAGGCTATATACAGGAGAGTCAATGTACCAGTACTGAGTCAATGTGCTGAGTCAATGTGCAGGGGTACCAGGTAGTAATGAGGCTATATACAGGAGTACCAGTACTGAGTCAATGTGGAGGGGTACCAGGTAGTAATGAGGCTATATACAGGAGTACCAGTACTGAGTCAATGTGCAGGGGTACCAGGTAGTAATGAGGCTATATACAGGACGACCAGTACTGAGTCAATGTGCTGAGTCAATACTGAGTCAATGTGGAGGGGTACCAGGTAGTAATGAGGCTATGAGTCAAGGAAGTATATACAGGTAGTACTGAGTCAATGTGCAGGGGTACCAGGTAGTAATGAGGCTATATACAGGAAGTACAAGTACTGAGTAATGAGGCATATGTGCAGGAGTCAATGTACCAGGTAGTAATGAGGCTATATACAGGAATGTACCAGTACTGAGTCAATGTGCAGGGGTACCAGGTAGTAATGAGGCTATATACAAGGAGTACCAGTACTATATACAGGATGTCAGTACTGAGTCAGTGCAGGGGTACCAGGTAGTAATGAGGCTATATACAGGACGTACCAGTAATGTGAGTCAATGTAGTAGGGCTATATACAGGACGTACCAGGTCAATGTAAGGTAGAGGCTATATACAGGTAGGAGTACCAGTACTGAGTCAATGTGCAGGGGAGTCTATACCAGGTAGTAATGAGGGAGTACCAGTACTGAGTCAATGTGCAGGGGTACTAGTAATGAATGAGGAGTATATGACAGGAAGTACCAGTACAATGAGTCAGGGGGTACCAGGTAGTAATGAGACTATATACAGGAAGTACCAGTACTGAGTCAATGTGCAGGGGTACCAGGTAGTAATGAGACTATATACAGGAAGTACCAGTACTGAGTCAATGTGCAGGGGTACCAGGTAGTAATGAGGCTATATACCAGGAGTACCAGTACTGAGTCAATGTGGAGGCTATATACAGGATGTACCAGTACTGAGTCAATGTGCAGGGATACCAGGTAGTAATGAGGCTATATACAGGAACTACCAGTACTGAGTCAATGTGCAGGGATACCAGGTAGTAAAGAGGCTATATACAAGGAGTACCAGTACTGAGTCAATGTGCAGGGATACCAGGTAGTAATGAGGCTATATACAGGAACTACCAGTACTGAGTCAATGTGCAGGGATACCAGGTAGTAAAGAGGCTATATACAAGGAGTACCAGTACTGAGTCAATGTGCAGGGGTACCAGGTAGTAATGAGGCTATATACAGGACGTACCAGTACTGAGTCAATGTGCAGGGGTACCAGGTAGTAATGAGGCTATATACAGGATGTACCAGTACTGAGTCAATGTGCAGGGGTACCAGGTACCAGGTAGTAAGTCAATGAGGGTACTAGTAATAGGCAGGATGTACCAGTACTGAGTCAATGTGCAGGGGTACCAGGTAGTAATGAGGCTATATACAGGATGTACCAGTACTGAGTCAATGTGCAGGGGTACCAGGTAGTAATGAGGCTATATACAGGATGTACCAGTACTGAGTCAGTACAGTACTGAGTCAATGTGCAGGGGTACCAGGTAGTAATGAGGCTATATACAGGACGTACCAGTACTGAGTCAATGTGCAGGGGTACCAGGTAGTAATGAGGCTATATACAGGACGTACCAGTACTGAGTCAATGTGCAGGGGTACCAGGTAGTAATGAGAGGCTATATACAAGGAGTACCAGTACTGAGTCAATGTGCAGGGGTACGAGGCAGTTGAGGTAGTATGTAGAGTGCATTCTGAAGGTATTCAGACCCCTTGACTTTTTCCACATTTTGTTACGTTACAGCCTTGTTCTAAAATTGATAAAATTTCCTTTTTCTCAAATTTTAGCTGAATGAAGAATGATGGAGGCCACTGTGTTCTTGGGAACATCAATTTATCACAAATGTTTTGGTACCCTTCACCAGATCTGTGCCTCGACACAATCCTGTATCAGAGCTCTATGGACAATTTCTTCAAACCTTACAAAGACATGCACTGTGAACTGTGGTACCTTATATAGTCAGGTGTATGCCTTTCCAAATCATGTCCAATCAATTGAATTTACCACAGGTGGACTCCAATCAAGTTGTAGAAACATCTCAAGGATGATCAATGGAAACAGGATGCACCTGAGCTCAATTTCGAGTCTCCTAGCAAATGGTCTGAATACTTATGGAAATAAGGTATTTCTGTTTTTATTTTTTTCAGCAAAAAAAATCTACTTGATTTGACTTGTCATTATGGGGTATCATGTGTAGATTAATAAGGAAAAAATGTAATTGAATACATATTAGATGAAGGCTGTCTGTCCGCTAACCGGTAATGGTACCTGTGTATTGGGCAGTTATCTTCGCTACACGTTTTTGTTTCATTAAGGCAACACTGTCATTAATCCATTTGACTGTTTGACCAGCCGGTGGAAACAGGACTATGATAACAGTCTTTAGAGATTGTAACATGTAGTGTTAGCGTGTCATGTCAGTGAGTCCTCTTGAGCATGTAGTTTTAGTGTGTAGTTTTAGTGTGTAGTTTTAGTGTGTAGTTTTAGTGTGTAGTTTTAGTGTGTAGTTTTAGTGTGTAGTTTTCTTAGTAACATTCCCCAATGACAGGTTTGAATTATGGGACGCTGTTCAAAACTCATCAGGCCCACTCCTGTTGTACACACACACGCACGCGCACGCGCACGCGCGCACGCGCACGCGCGCACGCGCACGCGCACACGCACAGGCACAGACACAGACACAGACACACACACACACACACGCACACGCACACGCACACGCACACGCACACGCACACGCACACGCACACGCACACGCACAGGCACAGACACAGACACAGACACAGAGACACACACACACACACAGACACACACACACACACACAGACACAGACACGCACACACGCACACGCACACACACACACACACACACACACACACACAGACACAGACACACACACACACACACACAGACACAGACACAGACACACACACACACACACACACACACACACACACACACACACACACACACACACACACACACACACACACACACACACACACACACACACACACACACACACACACACACACACACACACACACACACACACACACACACACACACATATACAAACTTGTTTTGTTATGACAGTCCCCTTAACAGCTGCTGGAAGTGTACGAGTGAACTCAGCTAACGAAGAGAAAACACACCAAATGAAGCAGTTCTGCACAGGTTGTTATACCAGGTTGTTATACCAGGTTGTTGAACCAGGTGGTTATACCAGGTTGTTATACCAGGTTGTTATACAAGGTTGTTGAACCAGGCTGTTGAACCAGGTTGTTGAACCAGGTTGTTGAACCAGGCTGTTGAACCAGGTTGTTGAACCAGGCTGTTGAACCAGGTTGTTGAACCAGGCTGTTGAACCAGGCTGTTGAACCAGGTTGTTGAACCAGGCTGTTGAACCAGGTTGTTATACCAGGTTGTTATACCAGGTTGTTGAACCAGGTTATTAAAGCAGGTTGTTATACCAGGTTGTTATACCAGGTTATTAAAGCAGGTTGTTGAGCCAGGTTGTAATACCAGGTTGTTGAACATGTAATTACACTGTAATAAGGACCCCTTATCAGAGTCCTGTCCGGTTCTGTCATCATAAGGATTGTGAGTCAGAGGCCTGTCATCATTAGGTTTATGAGTCAGTGTCCTGTTACCATTAGGTTTATGAGTCAGTGTCCTCTTACCATTAGGTTTATGAGTCAGTGTCCTCTTACCATTAGGTTTATGAGTCAGTCCTGTCATCATTAGGGTTATGAGTCAGTGTCCTGTTACCATTAGGTTTATGAGTCAGTCCTGTCATCATGAGGGTTATGAGTCAGTGTCCTGCCACCATTAGGGTTATGAGTCAAATCAAATCAAATCAAATGTATTTATATAGCCCTTCGTACATCTGCTGATATCTCAGTGCTGTACAGAAAACCAGCCTAAAACCCCAAACAGCAAGCAATGCAGGTGTAGAAGCACGGTGGCTAGGAAAAACTCCCTAGAAAGGCCAAAACCTAGAGAGGAACCAGGCTATGTGGGGTGGCCAGTCCTCTTCTGGCTGTGCCGGGTGGAGATTATAACAGAACATGGCCAAGATGTTCAAATGTTCATAAATGACCAGCACGGTCCAATAATAATAAGGCAGAACAGTTGAAACTGGAGCAGCAGCACGGCCAGGTGGACTGGGGACAGCAAGGAGTCATCATGTCAGGTAGTCCTGAGGCATGGTCCTAGGGCTCAGGTCCTCCGAGAGAGAGAAAGAAAGAGAGAAAGAGAGAATTAGAGAGAGCACACTTAAATTCACACAGGACACTGAAAAGGACAGGAGAAGTACTCCAGATATAACAAACTGACCCTAGCCCCCCGACACATAAACTACTGCAGCATAAAAACTGGAGGCTGAGACAGGAGGGGTCAGGAAATGTGACCGTAGCGTAAGTGTAGGTATGTACAGCAGGACCAAATCAGAGAGATAGGTAGGAGCAAGCCCATGTAATGCTTTGTAGGTTAGCAGTAAAACCTTGAAATCAGCCCTTGCTTTGACAGGAAGCCAGTGTAGAGAGGCTAGCACAGGGATATGATCAAATTTTTTGGTTCTAGTCAGGATTCTAGCAGCCGTATTTAGCACTAACTGAAGTTTATTTAGTGCTTTATCCGGGTAGCCGGAAAGTAGAGCATTGCAGTAGTCTAACCTAGAAGTGACAAAAGCATGGATTAATTTTTCTGCATCCTTTTTGGACAGAAAGTTTCTGATTTTTGCAATATTACGTAGTTGGAAAAAAGCTGTCCTTTAAACTGTCTCGATATGTTCTTCAAAAGAGAGATCAGGGTCCAGAGTAACGCCGAGGTCCTTCACAGTTTTATTTGAGATGACTGTAGAACCATTAAGATTAATTGTCAGATTCAACAGAAGATCTCTTTGTTTCTTGGGACCTAGAACACGCATCTCTGTTTTGTCCGAGTTTAAAAGTAGAAAGTTTGCAGCCATCCACTTCCTTATGTCTGAAACACATGCTTCTAGCGAGGGCAATTTTGGGGCTTCACCATGTTTCATTGAAATGTACAGCTGTGTGTCATCTGCATAGCAGTGAAAGTTAACATTATGTTTTCGAATGACATCCCCCAAGAGGTAAAATATATAGTGAAAACAATAGTGGTCCTAAAACGGAACCTTGAGGAACACCGAAATTTACAGTTGATTTGTCAGATGACAAACCATTCACAGAGACAAAATGATATCTTTCCGACAGATAATATCTAAACCAGGCCAGAACTTGTCCGTGTAGACCAATTTGGGTTTCCAATCTCTCCAAAGGAATGTGGTGATCGATGGTATCAAAAGCAGCACTAAGGTCCAGGAGCACGAGGACAGATGCAGAGCCTCGGTCTGATGCCATTAAAAGGTCATTTACCACCTTCACAAGTGCAGTCTCAGTGCTATGATGGGGTCTAAAACAAGACTGAAGCATTCCGTATACATTGTTTGTATTCAGGAAGGCAGTGAGTTGCTGCGCAACAGCCTTTTCTAACATTTTTTGATAGGAATGGAAGATTCGATATAGGCCGATAGTTTAAAAAAATATTTTCTGGGTCAAGGTTTGGCCATTTCTGTTCATTCTCCAAATTCTGTCGCTGTGTATATTCTATTGGTGTAATGATACTGGAGAATGATCTGATATCACGATATCATACATGTTTTAATCTAGTAAATTGTTGAGTGCATTTAAAATAAATGGAAAATGTGGTCAATCTTTGAATAGCTTTTCTTACTTTGAGTAAAAAAGGAATAGTCTTTTGTGGTTGGGAATTGTAATCTCCAGGTGTCCTGTAGAATATCGGTAGAGAAGATATTTTTCAGTCTCTTTTTCAGTCTCCATAAATTTGCCTTTTTTATTTCTACGTCTGTCAATATTATCAAATGTATGTTTAGGGCTAAAATAATAGTGCCCGTCTGGATCTAAAATCTAAAATCTAAAATAGCTTGAATAATTATAATATAATGTAATGTAGAGGCAGTATAATATAATGTAGAGGCAGTATAATGTAATGTGGATGCAGTATAATGTAATGTGGAGGCAGTATAATGTAATGTGAGGGGTCTTCTTTATTGGGAGGGGCTAGAAGGGAGAATAGTTATGCCAGGTAGGAGACCTGCGCATACTCCCTGTGCTCACCGTTGGGCTAGAGAGACCGGGCAGGCACTGTGTTATGCTATGGAGCACACAGTGTTTCCAGTGCGGGTGCAGAGCCAGCTGCGGCACATACCAGCCCTTCCTATTGGCCGGGCTAGAGTGGGCATCGAGCCAGGTAAGCTTGGGCAGGCTCGGTGCTCAAGAGCTCCAGTGCACCTGCACGGTCCGGTCTATCCAGATCCACCTCTACACACCAGTCCTCCGGTAGCAGCTCCCCGCACCAGGCTTCCTGTGCATGTCCTCGAGCCAGTACCACCAGTTCCAGCACCACGCACCAGGCCTCCAGTGCGCCTCGCCTGTTTAGCGCAGCCAGAGCCTTTCTCCTCTCCTGCCCTGCCAGTGCTCCCAGTCTGCCCAGCTCCGCCAGTGCTCCCAGTCTGCCCAGCGCCGCCAGTGCTCCCAGTCTGGCCAGTGCTCCCAGTCTGTCCAGCGCTGCCAGTGCTCCCAGTCTGCCCAGCGCCGCCAGTGCTCCCAGTCTGCCCAGTGCTCCCAGTCTGCCCAGTGCTCCCAGTCTGCCCAGCGCCGCCAGTCGGCCCAGCGTCGCGAAGGGGAGGAACTAGGACATTTATGGAGTGGGGTCCACGTCCCGAGCCAGAACCGCCACCATGGACAGACGCCCACCCGGACCCTCCCTATGCTCTTGAGGTGCGTTCCGGAGTCCGCACCTTAGGGGGGAGGTTCTGTCACGCCTTGGTCATTGCATTTTGTGTTTTTGGTATTTGTTTGGGTAGCCAGGGTGTGACATGGGTTTATATGTTGTGTTTTGTATTGGGTTTTGTAGTATTGGGATTGTGTATGATTAGGGGTGTGTCTAGTTAGGCTTGGCTGCCTGGGGCGATTCTCAATCAGAGTCAGGTGCTTGTCGTTGTCTCTGATTGAGAACCGTATTTAGACAGCCTGACTTTCGTGTTGTATTTTGTGGGTGTTTGTTCCTGTCTTAGTGTTGTAGTCACCAGATAGGCTGTAATAGGTTTCACGTTTCGTTTGTTGTTTTCATATACAGTTATTTTCATGTACCGCGATTATTTTCATTAAAGTCATGAGTAACCTACACGCTGCATTTCGGTCTGACTCTCTTCATACAACAGACGAACGTCGTTACAATAATGTAATGTGGAGGCAGTATAATGTAATGTGGAGGCAGTATAATGTAATGTAATGTAGAGGCAGTATAATGTAATGTAGAGGCAGTATAATGTAATGTGGAGGCAGTATAATGTAATGTAGAGGCAGTATAATGTAATGTAATGTAGAGGCAGTATAATGTAATGTGGAGGCAGTATAATGTAATGTAGAGGCAGTATAATGTAATGTAGAGGCAGTATAATGTAATGTAGAGGCAGTATAATGTAATGTAGAGGCAGTATAATGTAATGTGGAGACAGTATAATGTAATGTAGAGGCAGTATAATGTAATGTAGAGGCAGTATAATGTAATGTGGAGGCAGTATAATGTAATGTAGAGGCAGTATAATGTAATGTAGAGACAGTATAATGTAATGTAGAGGCAGTATAATGTAATGTAGAGGCAGTATAATGTAATGTGGAGGCAGTATAATGTAATGTGGAGACAGTATAATGTAATGTGGAGGCAGTATAATGTAATGTGGAGGCAGTATAATGTAATGTGGAGGCAGTATAATGTAATGTGGAGGCAGTATAATGTAATGTGGAGGCAGTATAATGTAATGTAGAGGCAGTATAATGTAATGTAGAGGCAGTATAATGTAATGTAATGTGGAGACAGTATAATGTAATGTAGAGGCAGTATAATGTAATGTAGAGGCAGTATAATGTAATGTGGAGGCAGTATAATGTAATGTAGAGGCAGTATAATGTAATGTGGAGGCAGTATAATGTAATGTAGAGGCAGTATAATGTAATGTGGAGGCAGTATAATGTAATGTAGAGGCAGTATAATGTAATGTAGAGGCAGTATAATGTAATGTAGAGGCAGTATAATGTAATGTGGAGGCAGTATAATGTAATGTGGAGGCAGTATAATGTAATGTAATGTGGAGGCAGTATAATGTAATGTAGAGGCAGTATAATGTAATGTAGAGGCAGTATAATGTAATGTAGAGGCAGTATAATGTACTGTAGAGGCAGTATAATGTAATGTGGAGACAGTATAATGTAATGTGGAGGCAGTATAATGTAATGTGGAGGCAGTATAATGTAATGTGGAGGCAGTATAATGTAATGTGGAGGCAGTATAATGTAATGTGGAGGCAGTATAATGTAATGTAGAGGCAGTATAATGTAATGTAGAGGCAGTATAATGTAATGTAATGTGGAGACAGTATAATGTAATGTAGAGGCAGTATAATGTAATGTAGAGGCAGTATAATGTAATGTGGAGGCAGTATAATGTAATGTAGAGGCAGTATAATGTAATGTGGAGGCAGTATAATGTAATGTAGAGGCAGTATAATGTAATGTGGAGGCAGTATAATGTAATGTAGAGGCAGTATAATGTAATGTAGAGGCAGTATAATGTAATGTAGAGGCAGTATAATGTAATGTGGAGGCAGTATAATGTAATGTGGAGGCAGTATAATGTAATGTAATGTGGAGGCAGTATAATGTAATGTAGAGGCAGTATAATGTAATGTAGAGGCAGTATAATGTAATGTAGAGGCAGTATAATGTACTGTAGAGGCAGTATAATGTAATGTGGAGGCAGTATAATGTAATGTCGAGGCAGTATAATGTAATGTGAGCTGGAGGCAGTATAATGTAATGTAGAGGCAGTATAATGTAATGTAGAGGCAGTATAATGTAATGTAGAGGCAGTATAATGTAATGTGGAGGCAGTATAATGTAATGTAGAGGCAGTATAATGTAATGTGGAGGCAGTATAATGTAATGTAGAGGCAGTATAATGTAATGTGGAGGCAGTATAATGTAATGTAGAGGCAGTATAATGTAATGTAGAGGCAGTATAATGTAATGTAGAGGCAGTATAATGTAATGTGGAGGCAGTATAATGTAATGTGGAGGCAGTATAATGTAATGTGGAGGCAGTATAATGTAATGTAGAGGCAGTATAATGTAATGTAGAGGCAGTATAATGTAATGTGGAGGCAGTATAATGTAATGTGGAGGCAGTATAATGTAATGTAGAGGCAGTATAATGTACTGTAGAGGCAGTATAATGTAATGTGGAGGCAGTATAATGTAATGTCGAGGCAGTATAATGTAATGTGAGCTGGAGGCAGTATAATGTAATGTAGAGGCAGTATAATGTAATGTAGAGGCAGTATAATGTAATGTAATGTGGAGGCAGTATAATGTAATGTAGAGGCAGTATAATGTAATGTAATGTGGAGGCAGTATAATGTAATGTGGAGGCAGTATAATGTAATGTGGAGGCAGTATAATGTAATGTGGAGGCAGTATAATGTAATGTAGAGGCAGTATAATGTAATGTAGAGGCAGTATAATGTAATGTGGAGGCAGTATAATGTAATATAGAGGCAGTATAATGTAATGTAATGTGGAGGCAGTATAATGTAATGTGGAGGCAGTATAATGTAATGTAGAGGCAGTATAATGTAATGTAGAGGCAGTATAATGTAATGTAATGTGGAGGCAGTATAATGTAATGTGGAGGCAGTATAATGTAATGTGGAGGCAGTATAATGTAATGTGGAGACAGTATAATGTAATGTAGAGGCAGTATAATGTAATGTGGAGGCAGTATAATGTAATGTCGAGGCAGTATAATGTAATGTGGAGGCAGTATAATGTAATGTAGAGGCAGTATAATGTAACATGAGCTGGAGGCAGTATAATGTAATGTAGAGGCAGTATAATGTAATGTAGAGGCAGTATAATGTAATGTAATGTAGAGGCAGTATAATGTAATGTGGAGGCAGTATAATGTAATGTGGAGGCAGTATAATGTAATGTAGAGGCAGTATAATGTAATGTAGAGGCAGTATAATGTAATGTGGAGGCAGTATAATGTAATATAGAGGCAGTATAATGTAATGTAATGTAGAGGCAGTATAATGTAATGTAGAGGCAGTATAATGTAATGTAGAGGCAGTATAATGTAATGTAGAGGCAGTATAATGTAATGTAATGTGGAGGCAGTATAATGTAATGTGGAGGCAGTATAATGTAATGTAGAGGCAGTATAATGTAATGTAGAGGCAGTATAATGTAATGTAATGTGGAGGCAGTATAATGTAATGTGGAGGCAGTATAATGTAATGTAGAGGCAGTATAATGTAATGTAGAGGCAGTATAATGTAATGTAATGTGGAGGCAGTATAATGTAATGTGGAGGCAGTATAATGTAATGTAGAGGCAGTATAATGTAATGTGGAGACAGTATAATGCAATGTAGAGGCAGTATAATGTAATGTAGAGGCAGTATAATGTAATGTAGAGGCAGTATAATGTAATGTGGAGACAGTATAATGTAATGTAGAGGCAGTATAATGTAATGTGGAGGCAGTATAATGTAATGTCGAGGCAGTATAATGTAATGTGGAGGCAGTATAATGTAATGTAGAGGCAGTATAATGTAACATGAGCTGGAGGCAGTATAATGTAATGTAGAGGCAGTATAATGTAATGTAGAGGCAGTATAATGTAATGTAATGTAGAGGCAGTATAATGTAATGTGGAGGCAGTATAATGTAATGTGGAGGCAGTATAATGTAATGTAGAGGCAGTATAATGTAATGTAGAGGCAGTATAATGTAATGTGGAGGCAGTATAATGTAATATAGAGGCAGTATAATGTAATGTAATGTAGAGGCAGTATAATGTAATGTAGAGGCAGTATAATGTAATGTAGAGGCAGTATAATGTAATGTAGAGGCAGTATAATGTAATGTAGAGGCAGTATAATGTAATGTAGAGGCAGTATAATGTAATGTAATGTAGAGGCAGTATAATGTAATGTGGAGACAGTATAATGTAATGTAATGTGGAGGCAGTATAATGTAATGTAGAGGCAGTATAATGTAATGTAGAGGCAGTATAATGTAATGTGGAGACAGTATAATGTAATGTAGAGGCAGTATAATGTAATGTAGAGGCAGTATAATGTAATGTAATGTAGAGGCAGTATAATGTAATGTGGAGGCAGTATAATGTAATGTAGAGGCAGTATAATGTAATGTGGAGACAGTATAATGTAATGTAATGTAGAGGCAGTATAATGTAATGTAGAGACAGTATAATGTAATGTAGAGGCAGTATAATGTAATGTAATGTAGAGGCAGTATAATGTAATGTAATGTAGAGGCAGTATAATGTAATGTGGAGGCAGTATAATGTAATGTAATGTGGAGGCAGTATAATGTAATGTAGAGGCAGTATAATGTAATGTAATGTGGAGGCAGTATAATGTAATGTAGAGGCAGTATAATGTAATGTGGAGGCAGTATAATGTAATGTAGAGGCAGTATAATGTAATGTCGAGGCAGTATAATGTAATGTGGAGGCAGTATAATGTAATGTGAGGCAGTATAATGTAATGTAGAGGCAGTATAATGTAATGTAGAGGCAGTATAATGTAATGTAGAGGCAGTATAATGTAATGTGGAGACAGTATAATGTAATGTAGAGGCAGTATAATGTAATGTGGAGGCAGTATAATGTAATGTTGAGGCAGTATAATGTAATGTGGAGGCAGTATAATGTAATGTAGAGGCAGTATAATGTAACATGAGCTGGAGGCAGTATAATGTAATGTAGAGGCAGTATAATGTAATGTAGAGGCAGTATAATGTAATGTGGAGGCAGTATAATGTAATGTGGAGGCAGTATAATGTAATGTGGAGGCAGTATAATGTAATATAGAGGCAGTATAATGTAATGTAGAGGCAGTATAATGTAATGTGGAGACAGTATAATGTAATGTGGAGGCAGTATAATGTAATGTAGAGGCAGTATAATGTAATGTAGAGACGGTATAATGTAATGTGGAGGCAGTATAATGTAATGTAGAGGCAGTATAATGTAATGTGGAGACAGTATAATGTAATGTAATGTAGAGGCAGTATAATGTAATGTAGAGGCAGTATAATGTAATGTAGAGGCAGTATAATGTAATGTAATGTAGAGGCAGTATAATGTAATGTGGAGGCAGTATAATGTAATGTAATGTGGAGGCAGTATAATGTAATGTAGAGGCAGTATAATGTAATGTAATGTGGAGGCAGTATAATGTAATGTAGAGGCAGTATAATGTAATGTGGAGGCAGTATAATGTAATGTAGAGGCAGTATAATGTAATGTCGAGGCAGTATAATGTAATGTGGAGGCAGTATAATGTAATGTGAGGCAGTATAATGTAATGTGGAGGCAGTATAATGTAATGTGGAGGCAGTATAATGTAATGTAGAGGCAGTATAATGTAATGTAGAGGCAGTATAATGTAATGTGGAGGCAGTATAATGTAATGTGGAGGCAGTATAATGTAATGTAGAGGCAGTATAATGTAATGTAGAGGCAGTATAATGTAATGTAGAGGCAGTATAATGTAATGTGGAGGCAGTATAATGTAATGTCGAGGCAGTATAATGTAATGTGAGCTGGAGGCAGTATAATGTAATGTAGAGGCAGTATAATGTAATGTAGAGGCAGTATAATGTAATGTAATGTGGAGGCAGTATAATGTAATGTAGAGGCAGTATAATGTAATGTAATGAGGCAGTATAATGTAATGTGGAGGCAGTATAATGTAATGTGGAGGCAGTATAATGTAATGTAAGGCAGTATAATGTAATGTAGAGGCAGTATAATGTAATGTAGAGGCAGTATAATGTAATGTGGAGGCAGTATAATGTAATATAGAGGCAGTATAATGTAATGTAATGTGGAGGCAGTATAATGTAATGTAGAGGCAGTATAATGTAACGTGGAGACAGTATAATGTAATGTAGAGGCAGTATAATGTAATGTAATGTGGAGGCAGTATAATGTAATGTAAGGCAGTATAATGTAATGTGGAGGCAGTATAATGTAATGTGGAGACAGTATAATGTAATGTAGAGGCAGTATAATGTAATGTGGAGGCAGTATAATGTAATGTCGAGGCAGTATAATGTAATGTGGAGGCAGTATAATGTAATGTAGAGGCAGTATAATGTAACTTGAGCTGGAGGCAGTATAATGTAATGTAGAGGCAGTATAATGTAATGTAGAGGCAGTATAATGTAATGTAATGTAGAGGCAGTATAATGTAATGTGGAGGCAGTATAATGTAATGTGGAGGCAGTATAATGTAATGTAGAGGCAGTATAATGTAATGTAGAGGCAGTATAATGTAATGTGGAGGCAGTATAATGTAATGTAGAGGCAGTATAATGTAATGTAATGAGGCAGTATAATGTAATGTAGAGGCAGTATAATGTAATGTAGAGGCAGTATAATGTAATGTAGAGGCAGTATAATGTAATGTAATGAGGCAGTATAATGTAATGTGGAGGCAGTATAATGTAATGTAGAGGCAGTATAATGTAATGTAGAGGCAGTATAATATATGTAATGTGGAGGCAGTATAATGTAATGTAGAGGCAGTATAATGTAATGTAGGCAGTATAATGTAATGTAATGAGGCAGTATAATGTAATGTGGAGGCAGTATAATGTAATGTAGAGGCAGTATAATGTAATGTGGAGGCAGTATAATGTAATGTAGAGGCAGTATAATGTAATGTAGAGGCAGTATAATGTAATGTAGAGGCAGTATAATGTAATGTGGAGGCAGTATAATGTAATGTAGAGGCAGTATAATGTAATGTAGAGGCAGTATAATGTAATGTAGAGGCAGTATAATGTAATGTGGAGGCAGTATAATGTAATGTAAGGCAGTATAATGTAATGTAGAGGCAGTATATGTAATGTAGAGGCAGTATAATGTAATGTAGAGGCAGTATAATGTAATGTGGAGGCAGTATAATGTAATGTAGAGGCAGTATAATGTAATGTAGAGGCAGTATAATGTAATGTAGAGGCAGTATAATGTAATGTAATGGAGGCAGTATAATGTAATGTAGAGGCAGTATAATGTAATGTAGGAGGCAGTATAATGTAATGTAGAGGCAGTATAATGTAATGTAGAGGCAGTATAATGTAATGTAATAATGTAATAGAGCAGTATAATGTAATGTAGAGGCAGTATAATGTAATGTAGAGGCAGTATAATGTAATGTAGAGGCAGTATAATGTAATGTAATGTGAGGCAGTATAATGTAATGTAATGAGGCAGTATAATGTAATGTAAGGCAGTATAATGTAATGTAGAGGCAGTATAATGTAATGTAGGCAGTATAATGTAATGTAATGAGGCAGTATAATGTAATGTGGAGGCAGTATAATGTAATGTAGAGGCAGTATAATGTAATGTAGAGGCAGTATAATGTAATGTAATGTGGAGGCAGTATAATGTAATGTGGAGGCAGTATAATGTAATGTAGAGGCAGTATAATGTAATGTGGAGGCAGTATAATGTAATGTAATGTATAGGCAGTATAATGTAATGTGGAGGCAGTATAATGTAATGTAGAGGCAGTATAATGTAATGTAGAGGCAGTATAATGTAATGTAAGTATAATGTAATGTAGAGGCAGTATAATGTAATGTGGAGGCAGTATAATGTAATGTAGAGGCAGTATAATGTAATGTGGAGGCAGTATAATGTAATGTAGAGGCAGTATAATGTAATGTAGAGGCAGTATAATGTAATGTAGAGGCAGTATAATGTAATGTAGAGGCAGTATAATGTAATGTAGAGGCAGTATAATGTAATGTGGAGGCAGTATAATGTAATGTGGAGGCAGTATAATGTAATGTAGAGGCAGTATAATGTAATGTAATGAGGCAGTATAATGTAATGTAGAGGCAGTATAATGTAATGTAGATGTGGAGCAGTATAATGTAATGAGGCAGTATAATGTAATGTAGAGGCAGTATAATGTAATGTAGAGGCAGTATAATGTAATGTAATGAGAGGCAGTATAATGTAATGTAGAGGCAGTATAATGTAATGTAGAGGCAGTATAATGTAATGTAGAGGCAGTATAATGTAATGTAGAGGCAGTATAATGTAATGTAATGTGGAGGCAGTATAATGTAATGTAGAGGCAGTATAATGTAATGTAGAGGCAGTATAATGTAATGTGGAGGCAGTATAATGTAATGTAATGTGGGCAGTATAATGTAATGTAGAGGCAGTATAATGTAATGTAATGTGGAGGCAGTATAATGTAATGTGGAGGCAGTATAATGTAATGTAGAGCAGTATAATGTAATGTAGAGGCAGTATAATGTAATGTAGAGGCAGTATAATGTAATGTAGAGGCAGTATAATGTAGGCAGTATAATGTAATGTGAGGCAGTATAATGTAATGAGTAATGTGAGGCAGTATAATGTAATGTAGAGGCAGTATAATGTAATGTAGAGGCAGTATAATGTAATGTAGAGGCAGTATAATGTAATGTAGAGGCAGTATAATGTAATGTAGAGGCAGTATAATGTAATGTAGAGGCAGTATAATGTAATGTGGAGGCAGTATAATGTAATGTAGAGGCAGTATAATGTAATGTAAGGCAGTATAATGTAATGTAGAGGCAGTATAATGTAATGTGGAGGCAGTATAATGTAATGTGGAGGCAGTATAATGTAATGTAGAGGCAGTATAATGTAATGTGAGGCAGTATAATGTAATATAATGTAATGTGGAGGCAGTATAATGTAATGTGGAGGCAGTATAATGTAATGTAGAGGCAGTATAATGTAATGTAGAGTAATGCAGTATAATGTAATGTAGAGGCAGTATAATGTAATGTAGAGGCAGTATAATGTAATGTAGAGGCAGTATAATGTAATGTGAGAGGCAGTATAATGTAATGTAGAGGCAGTATAATGTAATGTAATGAGGCAGTATAATGTAATGTAAGTATAATGTAATGTAGAGGCAGTATAATGTAATGTAATGTAGAGGCAGTATAATGTAATGTGGAGGCAGTATAATGTAATGTAATGTGAGGCAGTATAATGTAATGTAGAGGCAGTATAATGTAATGTAATGGAGAGCAGTATAATGTAATGTAATAATGTAATGTGGAGGCAGTATAATGTAATGTAAGTATAATGTAATGTAGAGGCAGTATAATGTAATGTGGAGGCAGTATAATGTAATGTAATAATGTAATGTAGAGCAGTATAATGTAATGTAGAGGCAGTATAATGTAATGTAGAGGCAGTATAATGTAATGTGGAGAGGCAGTATAATGTAATGTAATGGAGGCAGTATAATGTAAATGTAGAGGCAGTATAATGTAATGTAGAGGCAGTATAATGTAATGTGGAGGCAGTATAATGTAATGAGGCAGTATAATGTAATGTGGAGTAATGCAGTATAATGTAATGTGGAGGCAGTATAATGTAATGTAGGCAGTATAATGTAATGTAGGCAGTATAATGTAATGTAGAGGCAGTATAATGTAATGTAGAGGCAGTATAATGTAATGTAGAGGCAGTATAATGTAATGTAATGAGGCAGTATAATGTAATGTAGAGGCAGTATAATGTAATGTAGAGGCAGTATAATGTAATGTAGAGGCAGTATAATGTAATGTAGAGGCAGTATAATGTAATGTGGAGGCAGTATAATGTAATGTGGAGGCAGTATAATGTAATGTAGAGGCAGTATAATGTAATGTAGAGAGACAATGTAATAATATAATGTAATGTAGAGGCATGTAATGTGGAGGCAGTATAATGTAATGTAGAGGCAGTATAATGTAATGTATAATGTAATGTGGGCAGTATAATGTAATGTAGAGGCAGTATAATGTAATGTAGAGGCAGTATAATGTAATGTAGGAGGCAGTATAATGTAATGTAGAGGCAGTATAATGTAATGTAGAGGCAGTATAATGTAATGTAGAGCAGTATAATGTAATGTAATGAGGCAGTATAATGTAATGTAATATAATGTAATGTAATGAGTAATGTAGAGGCAGTATAATGTAATGTAATGTGGAGGCAGTATAATGTAATGTAGAGGCAGTATAATGTAATGTGGATATAATGTAATGTAGAGGCAGTATAATGTAATGTGGAGTATAATGTAATGTGGAGGCAGTATAATGTAATGTAGAGTATAATGTAACAGTATATAATGTAATGTAGAGGCAGTATAATGTAATGTAGAGGCAGTATAATGTAATGTGGAGGCAGTATAATGTAATGTAGAGGCAGTATAATGTAATGTAGAGGCAGTATAATGTAATGTGAGGCAGTATAATGTAATGTAGAGGCAGTATAATGTAATGTGGAGGCAGTATAATGTAATGTGGAGGCAGTATAATGTAATGTAGAGGCAGTATAATGTAATGTAGAGGCAGTATAATGTAATGTAGAGGCAGTATAATGTAATGTGGAGGCAGTATAATGTAATGTGGAGGCAGTATAATGTAATGTAGAGGCAGTATAATGTAATGTAATGTGGAGGCAGTATAATGTAATGTAGAGGCAGTATAATGTAATGTGGAGGCAGTATAATGTAATGTAGAGGCAGTATAATGTAATGTAGAGGCAGTATAATGTAATGTGGAGGCAGTATAATGTAATGTAGAGGCAGTATAATGTAATGTAGAGGCAGTATAATGTAATGTAGAGCAGTATAATGTAATGTAGAGGCAGTATAATGTAATGTGGAGACAGTATAATGTAATGTAGAGGCAGTATAATGTAATGTGGAGGCAGTATAATGTAATGTAGAGGCAGTATAATGTAATGTAAGTATAATGTAATGTAGAGGCAGTATAATGTAATGTAATGGAGGCAGTATAATGTAATGTAGAGGCAGTATAATGTAATGTAGAGGCAGTATAATGTAATGTAGAGGCAGTATAATGTAATGTAGAGGCAGTATAATGTAATGTGGAGGCAGTATAATGTAATGTAGAGGCAGTATAATGTAATGTAGAGGCAGTATAATGTAATGTAGAGGCAGTATAATGTAATGTGGAGGCAGTATAATGTAATGTAGAGGCAGTATAATGTAATGTAGAGGCAGTATAATGTAATGTAGGCAGTATAATGTAATGTGGAGGCAGTATAATGTAATGTCGAGGCAGTATAATGTAATGTAGAGGCAGTATAATGTAATGTGGAGACAGTATAATGTAATGTGGAGGCAGTATAATGTAATGTAGAGGCAGTATAATGTAACGTGAGCTGGAGGCAGTATAATGTAATGTAGAGGCAGTATAATGTAATGTAGAGGCAGTATAATGTAATGTGGAGGCAGTATAATGTAATGTGGAGGCAGTATAATGTAATGTGGAGGCAGTATAATGTAATATAGAGGCAGTATAATGTAATGTAGAGGCAGTATAATGTAATGTGGAGACAGTATAATGTAATGTGGAGGCAGTATAATGTAATGTAATGTGGAGGCAGTATAATGTAATGTGAGCTGGAGGCAGTATAATGTAATGTGGAGGCAGTATAATGTAATGTGGAGGCAGTATAATGTAATGTATAATGTAATGTAGAGGCAGTATAATGTAATGTAGAGGCAGTATAATGTAATGTGGAGGCAGTATAATGTAATGTAGAGGCAGTATAATGTAATGTGGAGACAGTATAATGTAATGTAATGTAGAGGCAGTATAATGTAATGTAGAGGCAGTATAATGTAATGTAGAGGCAGTATAATTGTAATGTGGAGACAGTATAATGTAATGTAATGTAGAGGCAGTATAATGTAATGTAGAGGCAGTATAATGTAATGTAGAGGCAGTATAATGTAATGTAGAGGCAGTATAATGTAATGTAGAGGCAGTATAATGTAATGAAGAGGCAGTATAATGTAATGTGGAGACAGTATAATGTAATGTAGAGGCAGTATAATGTAATGTGGAGGCAGTATAATGTAATGTCGAGGCAGTATAATGTAATGTGGAGGCAGTATAATGTAATGTAGAGGCAGTATAATGTAACGTGAGCTGGAGGCAGTATAATGTAATGTAGAGGCAGTATAATGTAATGTAGAGGCAGTATAATGTAATGTGGAGGCAGTATAATGTAATGTGGAGGCAGTATAATGTAATGTAGAGGCAGTATAATGTAATGTAATGTAGAGGCAGTATAATGTAATGTAGAGTATAATGTAATGTAAGGCAGTATAATGTAATGTGGAGGCAGTATAATGTAATGTAGAAGTATAATGTAATGAGGCAGTATAATGTAATGTAGAGGCAGTATAATGTAATGTGGAGGCAGTATAATGTAATGTAGAGGCAGTATAATGTAATGTGGAGGCAGTATAATGTAATGTAATGTAATGTGGAGCAGTATAATGTAATGTGGAGGCAGTATAATGTAATGTAGGCAGTATAATGTAATGTAGAGCCAGTATAATGTAATGTAATGTAGAGGCAGTATAATGTAATGTAATGTAGAGGCAGTATAATGTAATGTAATGAGGCAGTATAATGTAATGTAATGTAATGTGGAGGCAGTATAATGTAATGTAGAGTATAATGTAATGTGGAGGCAGTATAATGTAATGTAATGTAGAGGCAGTATATAATGTAATGTAAGGCAGTATAATGTAATGTAATGTAGAGGCAGTAGTATAATGTAATGTAGGCAGTATAATGTAATGTAATGTAGAGGCAGTATAATGTAATGTAGAGGCAGTATAATGTAATGTGGAGGCAGTATAATGTAATGTAATGTAGAGGCAGTATAATGTAATGTAGAGGCAGTATAATGTAATGTAGAGGCAGTATAATGTAATGAGAGCAGTATAATGTAATGTAATGAGGCAGTATAATGTAATGTGGAGGCAGTATAATGTAATGTATAATGTAATGGCAGTATAATGTAATGTAATGGAGGCAGTATAATGTAATGTGGAGGCAGTATAATGTAATGTAATGTAGAGGCAGTATAATGTAATGTAGAGGCAGTATAATGTAATGTGGAGGCATTATAATGTAATGTGGAGGCAGTATAATGTAATGTGGAGGCAGTATAATGTAATGTGGAGGCAGTATAATGTAATGTAGAGGCAGTATAATGTAATGTAGAATGTAGAGGCAGTATAATGTAATGTGGAGGCAGTATAATGTAATGTAGAGGCAGTATAATGTAATGTAATGTAGAGGCAGTATAATGTAATGTGGAGGCAGTATAATGTAATGTGGAGGCAGTATAATGTAATGTAGAGGCAGTATAATGTAATGTAGAGGCAGTATAATGTAATGTGGAGGCAGTATAATGTAATGTAGAGGCAGTATAATGTAATGTAGAGGCAGTATAATGTAATGTAGAGACAGTATAATGTAATGTAGAGGCAGTATAATGTAATGTGGAGGCAGTATAATGTAATGTGGAGGCAGTATAATGTATTGTGAGGCAGTATAATGTAATGTAGAGGCAGTATAATGTAATGTGGAGACAGTATAATGTAATGTAATGTAGAGGCAGTATAATGTAATGTAGAGGCAGTATAATGTAATGTAGAGGCAGTATAATTGTATAACAGTATAATGTAATGTAATGTAGAGGCAGTATAATGTAATGTAATGAGGCAGTATAATGTAATGTAGAGGCAGTATAATGTAATGTGGAGGCAGTATAATGTAATGTGGAGGCAGTATAATGTAATGTAGAGGCAGTATAATGGAATATAGAGGCAGTATAATGTAATGTAGAGGCAGTATAATGTAATGTAGAGGCAGTATAATGTAATGTAGAGGCAGTATAATGTAATGTGGAGGCAGTATAATGTAATGTAGAGGCAGTATAATGTAATGTAGAATGGCAGTATAATGTAATGTGGAGGCAGTATAATGTAATGTAGAGGCAGTATAATGTAATGTAGAGGCAGTATAATGTAATGTGGAGGCAGTATAATGTAATGTGGAGGCAGTATAATGTAATGTAATGAGGCAGTATAATGGAATATAATGTATAATGTAATGTAGAGGCAGTATAATGTAATGTAGAGGCAGTATAATGTAATGTAGAGGCAGTATAATGTAATGTGGAGACAGTATAATGTAATGTGGAGGCAGTATAATGTAATGTAATGTAGAGGCAGTATAATGTAATGTGGAGGCAGTATAATGTAATGTAGAGGCAGTATAATGTAATGTAGAGGCAGTATAATGTAATGTGGAGGCAGTATAATGTAATGTAGAGGCAGTATAATGTAATGTAGAGGCAGTATAATGTAATGTGGAGGCAGTATAATGTAATGTGGAGGCAGTATAATGTAATGTAGAGGCAGTATAATGTAATGTAGAGACAGTATAATGTAATGTGGAGGCAGTATAATGTAATGTAGAGGCAGTATAATGTAATGTGGAGGCAGTATAATGTAATGTAATGTAGAGGCAGTATAATGTAATGTAGGCAGTATAATGTAATGTGGAGGCAGTATAATGTAATGTAATGTAATGTGGAGGCAGTATAATGTAATGTGGAGGCAGTATAATGTAATGTAGAGGCAGTATAATGTAATGTAATGTAGAGGCAGTATAATGTAATGTAATGTAGAGGCAGTATAATGTAATGTAGAGGCAGTATAATGTAATGTAGAGGCAGTATAATGTAATGTAATGTAGAGGCAGTATAATGTAATGTAATGTAGAGGCAGTATAATGTAATGTAATGTAGAGGCAGTATAATGTAATGTAGAGGCAGTATAATGTAATGTAGAGGCAGTATAATGTAATGTGGAGACAGTATAATGTAATGTAATGTAGAGGCAGTATAATGTAATGTAGAGGCAGTATAATGTAATGTAGAGGCAGTATAATGTAATGTAGAGACAGTATAATGTAATGTAGAGGCAATATAATGTAATGTAGAGGCAGTATAATGTAATGTGGAGACAGTATAATGTAATGTGGAGACAGTATAATGTAATGTAATGTAGAGGCAGTATAATGTAATGTGGAGGCAGTATAATGTAATGTGGAGGCAGTATAATGTAATGTAGAGGCAGTATAATGTAATGTAGAGACGGTATAATGTAATGTGGAGGCAGTATAATGTAATGTAGAGGCAGTATAATGTAATGTGGAGGCAGTATAATGTAATGTAATGTAGAGGCAGTATAATGTAATGTGGAGGCAGTATAATGTAATGTGGAGGCAGTATAATGTAATGTAGAGGCAGTATAATGTAATGTGGAGGCAGTATAATGTAATGTAGAGGCAGTATAATGTAATGTAATGTAGAGGCAGTATAATGTAATGTAATGTAGAGGCAGTATAATGTAATGTAGAGGCAGTATAATGTAATGTAGAGGCAGTATAATGTAATGTAATGTAGAGGCAGTATAATGTAATGTAATGTAGAGGCAGTATAATGTAATGTAATGTAGAGGCAGTATAATGTAATGTAGAGGCAGTATAATGTAATGTAGAGGCAGTATAATGTAATGTGGAGACAGTATAATGTAATGTAATGTAGAGGCAGTATAATGTAATGTAGAGGCAGTATAATGTAATGTAGAGGCAGTATAATGTAATGTAGAGACAGTATAATGTAATGTAGAGGCAATATAATGTAATGTAGAGGCAGTATAATGTAATGTGGAGACAGTATAATGTAATGTGGAGACAGTATAATGTAATGTAATGTAGAGGCAGTATAATGTAATGTAGAGGCAGTATAATGTAATGTAGAGGCAGTATAATGTAATGTGGAGGCAGTATAATGTAATGTAGAGGCAGTATAATGTAATGTGGAGACAGTATAATGTAATGTAATGTAGAGGCAGTATAATGTAATGTAGAGGCAGTATAATGTAATGTAGAGGCAGTATAATGTAATGTAGAGGCAGTATAATGTAATGTAGAGGCAGTATAATGTAATGTGGAGACAGTATAATGTAATGTAATGTAGAGGCAGTATAATGTAATGTAGAGGCAGTATAATGTAATGTAGAGGCAGTATAATGTAATGTAGAGGCAGTATAATGTAATGTAGAGACAGTATAATGTAATGTGGAGACAGTATAATGTAATGTGGAGACAGTATAATGTAATGTAGAGGCAGTATAATGTAATGTGGAGGCAGTATAATGTAATGTAGAGGCAGTATAATGTAATGTAATGTAGAGGCAGTATAATGTAATGTAATGTAGAGGCAGTATAATGTAATGTAATGTAGAGGCAGTATAATGTAATGTAGAGGCAGTATAATGTAATGTAGAGGCAGTATAATGTAATGTAATGTAGAGGCAGTATAATGTAATGTAATGTAGAGGCAGTATAATGTAATGTAATGTAGAGGCAGTATAATGTAATGTAGAGGCAGTATAATGTAATGTAGAGGCAGTATAATGTAATGTGGAGACAGTATAATGTAATGTAATGTAGAGGCAGTATAATGTAATGTAGAGGCAGTATAATGTAATGTGGAGACAGTATAATGTAATGTAATGTAGAGGCAGTATAATGTAATGTAGAGGCAGTATAATGTAATGTGGAGGCAGTATAATGTAATGTAGAGGCAGTATAATGTAATGTAGAGGCAGTATAATGTAATGTAGAGGCAGTATAATGTAATGTGGAGGCAGTATAATGTAATGTAATATAATGTAATGTGGAGGCAGTATAATGTAATGTAGAGGCAGTATAATGTAATGTAGAGGCAGTATAATGTAATGTAGAGGCAGTATAATGTAATGTGAGGCAGTATAATGTAATGTAGAGGCAGTATAATGTAATGTAGAGGCAGTATAATGTAATGTAGAGGCAGTATAATGTAATGTGGAGACAGTATAATGTAATGTAGAGGCAGTATAATGTAATGTAGAGGCAGTATAATGTAATGTAGAGGCAGTATAATGTAATGTGAGGCAGTATAATGTAATGTAGAGGCAGTATAATGTAATGTAGAGGCAGTATAATGTAATGTAGAGGCAGTATAATGTAATGTGGAGACAGTATAATGTAATGTAATGTAGAGGCAGTATAATGTAATGTAATGTAGAGGCAGTATAATGTAATGTGGAGGCAGTATAATGTAATGTGGAGACAGTATAATGTAATGTAATGTAGAGGCAGTATAATGTAATGTAATGTAGAGGCAGTATAATGTAATGTGGAGGCAGTATAATGTAATGTGGAGACAGTATAATGTAATGTAATGTAGAGGCAGTATAATGTAATGTAGAGGCAGTATAATGTAATGTAGAGGCAGTATAATGTAATGTGGAGACAGTATAATGTAATGTAATGTAGAGGCAGTATAATGTAATGTAGAGGCAGTATAATGTAATGTAGAGGCAGTATAATGTAATGTAGAGGCAGTATAATGTAATGTAGAGGCAGTATAATGTAATGTGGAGACAGTATAATGTAATGTAGAGGCAGTATAATGTAATGTAGAGGCAGTATAATGTAATGTAATGTAGAGGCAGTATAATGTAATGTAGAGGCAGTATAATGTAATGTGGAGGCAGTATAATGTAATGTAATGTGGAGACAGTATAATGTAATGTGGAGGCAGTATAATGTAATGTGGAGGCAGTATAATGTAATGTGGAGACAGTATAATGTAATGTAATGCAGAGGCAGTATAATGTAATGTAGAGGCAGTATAATGTAATGTGGAGGCAGTATAATGTAATGTAATGTGGAGACAGTATAATGTAATGTAATGTAGAGGCAGTATAATGTAATGTGGAGGCAGTATAATGTAATGTAGAGGCAGTATAATGTAATGTAGAGGCAGTATAATGTAATGTAGAGGCAGTATAATGTAATGTAGAGGCAGTATAATGTAATGTAATGTGGAGACAGTATAATGTAATGTAGAGGCAGTATAATGTAATGTAGAGGCAGTATAATGTAATGTGGAGGCAGTATAATGTAATGTAGAGGCAGTATAATGTAATGTAGAGGCAGTATAATGTAATGTAATGTAGAGGCAGTATAATGTAATGTGGAGGCAGTATAATGTAATGTAATGTAGAGGCAGTATAATGTAATGTGGAGACAGTATAATGTAATGTAATGTAGAGGCAGTATAATGTAATGTGGAGACAGTATAATGTAATGTAATGTGGAGGCAGTATAATGTAATGTAGAGGCAGTATAATGTAATGTAATGTAATGTAGAGGCAGTATAATGTAATGTAGAGGCAGTATAATGTAATGTAATGTAGAGGCAGTATAATGTAATGTGGAGACAGTATAATGTAATGTAATGTAGAGGCAGTATAATGTAATGTGGAGACAGTATAATGTAATGTAATGTGGAGGCAGTATAATGTAATGTAGAGGCAGTATAATGTAATGTAGAGGCAGTATAATGTAATGTAATGTAGAGGCAGTATAATGTAATGTGGAGGCAGTATAATGTAATATAGAGGCAGTATAATGTAATGTAGAGGCAGTATAATGTAATGTGGAGACAGTATAATGTAATGTAATGTGGAGGCAGTATAATGTAATGTGGAGGCAGTATAATGTAATGTAGAGGCAGTATAATGTAATGTAATGTAGAGGCAGTATAATGTAATGTAATGTAGAGGCAGTATAATGTAATGTAGAGGCAGTATAATGTAATGTAATGTAGAGGCAGTATAATGTAATGTGGAGACAGTATAATGTAATGTAATGTGGAGGCAGTATAATGTAATGTGGAGGCAGTATAATGTAATGTAGAGGCAGTATAATGTAATGTGGAGACAGTATAATGTAATGTAATGTGGAGGCAGTATAATGTAATGTGGAGGCAGTATAATGTAATGTAGAGGCAGTATAATGTAATGTAGAGGCAGTATAATGTAATGTAGAGGCAGTATAATGTAATGTAGAGGCAGTATAATGTAATGTAGAGGCAGTATAATGTAATGTAATGTAGAGGCAGTATAATGTAATGTAGAGGCAGTATAATGTAATGTAGAGGCAGTATAATGTAATGTAATGTAGAGGCAGTATAATGTAATGTGGAGACAGTATAATGTAATGTAATGTGGAGGCAGTATAATGTAATATAGAGGCAGTATAATGTAATGTAGAGGCAGTATAATGTAATGTAGAGGCAGTATAATGTAATGTAGAGGCAGTATAATGTAATGTAGAGGCAGTATAATGTAATGTAGAGGCAGTATAATGTAATGTAATGTAGAGGCAGTATAATGTAATGTGGAGACAGTATAATGTAATGTAATGTAGAGGCAGTATAATGTAATGTGGAGGCAGTATAATGTAATGTAGAGGCAGTATAATGTAATGTAGAGGCAGTATAATGTAATGTAGAGGCAGTATAATGTAATGTAGAGGCAGTATAATGTAATGTGGAGGCAGTATAATGTAATGTAATGTAGAGGCAGTATAATGTAATGTAGAGGCAGTATAATGTAATGTAATGTAGAGGCAGTATAATGTAATGTAGAGGCAGTATAATGTAATGTAGAGGCAGTATAATGTAATGTAATGTAGAGGCAGTATAATGTAATGTGGAGACAGTATAATGTAATGTAATGTAGAGGCAGTATAATGTAATGTAGAGGCAGTATAATGTAATGTAGAGGCAGTATAATGTAATGTAATGTAGAGGCAGTATAATGTAATGTGGAGGCAGTATAATGTAATTTGGAGGCAGTATAATGTAATGTAGAGGCAGTATAATGTAATGTGGAGACAGTATAATGTAATGTGGAGGCAGTATAATGTAATGTAATGTAGAGGCAGTATAATGTAATGTAGAGGCAGTATAATGTAATGTGGAGGCAGTATAATGTAATGTGGAGGCAGTATAATGTAATGTAATATAGAGGCAGTATAATGTAATGTAATGTAGAGGCAGTATAATGTAATGTAGAGGCAGTATAATGTAATGTAGAGGCAGTATAATGTAATGTGGAGGCAGTATAATGTAATGTAGAGGCAGTATAATGTAATGTAATGTAGAGGCAGTATAATGTAATGTGGAGGCAGTATAATGTAATGTGGAGGCAGTATAATGTAATGTAGAGGCAGTATAATGTAATGTGGAGGCAGTATAATGTAATGTAGAGGCAGTATAATGTAATGTAGAGGCAGTATAATGTAATGTAGAGGCAGTATAATGTAATGTGGAGACAGTATAATGTATTGTGGAGGCAGTATAATGTAATGTAGAGGCAGTATAATGTAATGTGGAGGCAGTATAATGTAATGTGGAGGCAGTATAATGTATTGTGGAGGCAGTATAATGTAATGTGGAGGCAGTATAATGTAATGTAATGTAGAGGCAGTATAATGTAATGTGGAGGCAGTATAATGTATTGTGGAGGCAGTATAATGTAATGTAATGTAGAGGCAGTATAATGTAATGTAGAGGCAGTATAATGTAATGTAGAGGCAGTATAATGTATTGTGGAGGCAGTATAATGTAATGTAGAGGCAGTATAATGTAATGTAGAGGCAGTATAATGTAATGTAGAGGCAGTATAATGTATTGTAGAGGCAGTATAATGTAATGTAGAGGCAGTATAATGTAATGTAGAGGCAGTATAATGTAATGTAGAGGCAGTATAATGTAATGTGGAGGCAGTATAATGTAATGTGGAGGCAGTATAATGTAATGTAGAGGCAGTATAATGTAATGTAGAGGCAGTATAATGTAATGTAGAGGCAGTATAATGTAATGTAGAGGCAGTATAATGTAATGTGGAGGCAGTATAATGTAATGTGGAGGCAGTATAATGTAATGTGAGGCAGTATAATGTATTGTAGAGGCAGTATAATGTAATGTAGAGGCAGTATAATGTAATGTGGAGGCAGTATAATGTAATGTAGAGGCAGTATAATTGTCTGAAACCTGAATGTTTTACTGTTCTTCAGATAATGATTCTTACCTTTCTTCAAAGTGGCCTTGAGAAAATCCATCCATAGAAACGTGGATGCAATTATTTCATAAAGACTTCCTCATGCGGTTAACCAACGTTTCTCTCCTGTTCTATTGGTTTTCATGTCAACTTTCTTTCGTTGTCCAGAAGGCCAAGTCACAATCCATCCTCGTTGTTGATATTAGATTCCTCCTCCTTTGTAAGTTTCTCTAACAGAGATGTTGATCTCTGTCACATCTGCTCACATTAGATCCCAGTCTTATTAGCAACCCATCCTCGTTGTTGATATGAGATCCCTCCTCTTTGTAAGTTTCAGAGATGTTGATCTCTGTCACATCTGCTCACATTAGATGCTTAGAACGGTGTATTCCACAAATGTTTGAAAATGAGGTTTTATTATCTGTTTCATGACGTGAGTTGTTCAATAATAGACTATAGATGTTTCCATTCAGCTCTTTATAAGACATGTCCGGTTCTTGTACGCATGCATAGTATCAGAGAGGAAGAGGCAAAGCGAGAGGTTTCACTTTTGCCTAAATCTGTCCAAAAATAAGTCTGTGTGCTTATTTTGGGCCTAAGCTGCCGGCAAGATAATAATCTCGTCATTATATACAGATCTCTGATGGTATTTTCTGTTGGTCACATCATTTTAATGTTTAGAAAAAAACTCAAATTGACTGAAATTTGAATCCCTAGGTTAAAAGGCTGCTGCATTGGCAAATTGGCTAGTTCCGTGCGCTAATTTGTTTAGCCACCAATGGATCATGCCAAGACAAGTGTTTCCAATGACATCGCTGTGCCTCATGTGATTTTAACCAAATATGAGAAGGAATTGCTTACTAATTGTTCACTAATTGGTTGGTGATGTCATTGGATGCACTTATTTTTATCTGTCTCCTTGACCAATAAGAGCCCAGTCAGATTACAGTGAATTTGATCGCATGATATTTGACAACTATAAAGCAGACTTGGACACAAGCTCTTTTAGGAAAGATTGGGATTTCCCCTTTAATCTTCTAAGGCACAAAATACTTGCCATGCAAACACACAAGGGCAAAGTATTGAATTAATTTGATAAAGTGGAATGTATGTTTTGCCAATCAATCAATCAAATGTATGTTATGTTTTAGAGCGATGTTCCAAATGCCTGAATCACAAGAATTGGTCTCATCTCTTTCACTCCTTCAGTGCTGTGCGCTCGCACACAGACACCAAGCCCCTCCCCCTGCCACACACAGACACCAAGCCCCTCCCCCTGCCACACACAGACACCAAGGCCTCCCCCTGCCACACACAGACACCAAGCCCCTCCCCTGCCACACACAGACACCAAGGCCCCCCCCTGCCACACACAGACACCAAGGCCCCCCTGCCACACACAGACACCAAGCCCCTCCCCCTGCCACACACAGACACCAAGCCCCTCCCCCTGCCATTCACAACAACAGATAATAATAATAATAAATATAATATATGCCATTTAGCAGACGCTTTTGTCCAAAGCGACTTACAGTCATGTGTGCATACATTCTACGTATGGGTGGTCCTGGGGATCGAACCCACTACCCTGGCGTTACAAGCGCCATGCTCTACCAACTGAGCTACAGAAGGACTGTTATGGAGTAGTGTGTGTAGATTTATGAGGCAAAAATGATTTAAGATAACTGCTTGTTGAGGAAGAAGTTTAAACTCGCTATTTGAGTTTTGGTTCTACAGAATCGTTCGATTCCCCTTCTAACGATACCCTTTTAATGACTCAACAACCAAACATTTAGAACACAGCAGACCCTACTAAAATTTCCCCACAAATCTGAGCGGTAGATCTCGGCTTGCATTTTGACTCAAAGTGATCTTAACTCAGAAAAGGATGGTGACCTTTTTATTTCACCTTTATTTAACCAGGTAGGCACGTTGAGAACACCATTATTTAACCAGGTAGGCACGTTGAGAACACCATTATTTAACCAGGTAGGCACGTTGAGAACACCATTATTTAACCAGGTAGGCACGTTGAGAACACCATTATTTAACCAGGTAGGCACGTTGAGAACACCATTATTTAACCAGGTAGGCACGTTGAGAACACCATTATTTAACCAGGTAGGCACGTTGAGAACACCATTATTTAACCAGGTAGGCACGTTGAGAACACCATTATTTAACCAGGTAGGCATGTTGAGAACACCATTATTTAACCAGGTAGGCACGTTGAGAACACCATTATTTAACCAGGTAGGCACGTTGAGAACACCATTATTTAACCAGGTAGGCACGTTGAGAACACCATTATTTAACCAGGTAGGCACGTTGAGAACACCATTATTTAACCAGGTAGGCACGTTGAGAACACCATTATTTAACCAGGTAGGCACGTTGAGAACACCATTATTTAACCAGGTAGGCACGTTGAGAACACCATTATTTAACCAGGTAGGCACGTTGAGAACACCATTATTTAACCAGGTAGGCACGTTGAGAACACCATTATTTAACCAGGTAGGCACGTTGAGAACACCATTATTTAACCAGGTAGGCACGTTGAGAACACCATTATTTAACCAGGTAGGCACGTTGAGAACACCATTATTTAACCAGGTAGGCACGTTGAGAACACCATTATTTAACCAGGTAGGCACGTTGAGAACACCATTATTTAACCAGGTAGGCACGTTGAGAACACCATTATTTAACCAGGTAGGCACGTTGAGAACACCATTATTTAACCAGGTAGGCACGTTGAGAACACCATTATTTAACCAGGTAGGCACGTTGAGAACACCATTATTTAACCAGGTAGGCATGTTGAGAACACCATTATTTAACCAGGTAGGCACGTTGAGAACACCATTATTTAACCAGTTAGGCACGTTGAGAACACCATTATTTAAACAGGTAGGCACGTTGAGAACACCATTATTTAACCAGGTAGGCACGTTGAGAACACCATTATTTAACCAGGTAGGCTAGTTGAGAACACCATTATTTAACCAGGTAGGCACGTTGAGAACACCATTATTTAACCAGGTAGGCTAGTTGAGAACACCTTCATTTAACCAGGTTAAAGCACGTTGAGAACAAACCTCTGATCTAAACAAAGTTAACAGGCTAAGTTGTTCAAACAGTCGGAAGAGGACAGGAGGGTGTATTATAAACGTGACAATAGCTGCGTCTATATTAGGTTTTGATTGGCCAATACATGTTTAAGTGAGGTTTTCCGCTCTTATCTCCGTCAATACCTAGAAATATGTTTTCGTGGTATTTTATTAGGATCCCCATGAGCTGTTCCAAAAGCAGCAACTACTCATCCTAGAGCCTGCAGAACTTGCTTTTTGGAGTGTGATGTCAAAAAAGCAGAGCATCTTTTTACTACAGACAGACCTCTCCCCATCTTTACAAACATTGAATCTATATTTTGGGGAGGCAGATAGCCGAGCGTTAGGCCAGTAACCGAAAGGTTGCTAGATTGAATCCATGAGCCGACAAGGTGAAAATCTTTTGTTCTGCCCCTGAACAAGGCAGTTAACCCACTGTTCCCAGGCCGTCATTGTAAATAATAATGTGTTGGGGCTTGTTACTGTTATGTCAAGAGGTGTTGCTGATTATTGTTGGGTTTTTTCGCTGTCCGGTGAGGTACCAGTTTGTACTTGGGTAGAGTGTATTACGCCGTTGTTCGGCGTCACCCGTTGTACGTTTTTCTGTTGGACATTAAAGCGTTTTTTCCCGAATCCTCTGCTCTCTGCGCCTGACTCCACACCCATCACTCTTCGAGCATTACAGAAGCCCGCACCCAAAAGTATGGAGTCAGCAGGAGCAGCGACCACCCCTCTCCCCACGATGGAGGATAGTGTCCTTCATCACACGTCCATCCTCCATCGCATCGGATCAGATGATGGAGAGGATGGGACCGCTGGGAGAGGAGTGGTCTCCCTACTTCCCCTCACAATCCTCCCACCTGCAATGCTACCATCTCTTCCAGCGGTATCCGGTACCAGCGCCCTGCGTTTGGCGCCTCCGAGGGAGTACGATGGAGCGGCGGCGGGGTGCCAGGGATTCCTGCTCCAACTCGAGCTTTACCTGGCCACCGTTCAGCCGGCTCCCTCAGACGAGGAGGGCGGGAGTGTCCTCTTCCCTTGCTTGGCGGGTAGAGCCCTGGAGTGGGCCAATGCCGTCTAGAACGGGCCCGACTCAGCGAGCAGTCTCCGGAGGGCCGAGCGGCGGGTGAGAGATGGCTCCCTCTCAGGCAGGGGACAAGGAGCGCGCAGGACTTCGAGCTGGAGTTCCGGACCTTGGCCGCTGGAGCGGGGTGGAACGACAGGGCCCTGATAGACCATTACAGGTGTAGCCTGAGAGAGGACGTCCGCAGGGAGCTGGCTTGTCAGGACACTACACTCACCCTGGATGAGCTCATAGACCTGTCGACCCGGGCTAGACAATCTGCTGGCCGCTCGCGGACGTTCTGAAAGGGTCCTGTCTGTTCCACCTCCTGGCCCTCCCGCTCTCAGCTAGGAGGGGCTGCATCTAGGGAGACCAGAGGAGGAGGCTCCTCCTGGACCAGCTGTGGCCGGAGAGGGCACACTACCGGTCGGTGATGGAGGAGTCCATCTGGGAGTCGAGAGGGCAGGTAGCCTAGTGGTTAGAGCGTTGGAATAGTAACCGGAAGGTTGCAAGTTCAAACCCCCGAGCTGACAAGGTACAAAATCTGTCGTTCTGCCCCTGAACAGGCAGTTAACCCACTGTTCCTAGGCCGTCATTGAAAATAAGAATTTGTTCTTAACTGACTTGGCTAGTAAAATAAAGGTAAAAAAAAACTATCTATCTATCCATCATCCATCCATCTATCTATCATCACTCATCTCTCCATCACTCCATTTCTCCTTCACTCCATCTATCACCCCATCACTCCATCTATCCTTCACTCCATCTATCCTTCACTCCATCTCTCCTTCACTCCGTCACTCCATCTCTCCATCACTCCATTTCTCCTTCACCCCATCACTCCATCTATCCTTCACTCCATCTATCCTTCACGCCATCTCTCCTTCACTCCATCTATCCTTCACGCCATCTCTCCATCTATCTCACCAGTCCCTGTAATAGGGTTAGAGTGACCCAGCCCCTGTAATAGGGTTAGAGGCAGGGAATCCCAGTGGAAAGAGGGGAACCGGCCAGGCAGAGACAGCAAGGGCGGTTCGTTGCTCCAGAGCCTTTCCATTCACCTTCACACTCCTGGGCCAGACTACTCAATCATATGACCCACTGAAGAGATGAGTCTTCAGTAAAGACTTAAAGGTTGAGACCGAGTTTGCGTCTCTGACATGGGTAGGCAGACCGTTCCATAAAAATGGAGCTCTATAGAAGAAAGCCCTGCCTCCAGCTGTTTGCTTAGAAATTCTAGGGACAATTAGGAGGCCTGCTTCTTGTGACCGTGGCGTATGTGTAGGTATGTACAGCAGGACCAAATCAGAGAGATAGGTAGGAGCAAGCCCATGTAATGCTTTGTAGGTTAGCAGTAAAACCTTGAAATCAAGGTTTTACAGGAAGCCAGTGTAGGGAGGCTAGCAGTGGAGTAATATGATCACATCTTTTGGTTCTAGTCAGTATTCTAGCAGCCGTATTTAGCACTAACTGAAGTTTATTTAGTGCTTTATCCGGGTAGCTGGAAAGTAGAGCATTGCAGTAGTCTAACCTAGAAGTAACAAAAGCATGGATACATTTTTCTGCATAATTTTTG
>NC_060175.1:1881528-1989028 GCF_021184085.1 Oncorhynchus gorbuscha
AACAGAACAGTCAGGACAGAGGATACCAGGAACTAACAGAACAGCCAGGACAGAGGATACCAGGAACTAACAGAACAGCCAGGACAGAGGATACCAGGAACTAACAGAACAGTCAGGACAGAGGATACCAGGAACTAACAGAACAGTCAGGACAGAGGATACCAGGAACTAACAGAACAGTCAGGACAGAGGATACCAGGAACTAACAGAACAGTCAGGACAGAGGATACCAGGAACTAACAGAACAGTCAGGACAGAGGATACCAGGAACTAACAGAACAGTCAGGACAGAGGATACCAGGAACTAACAGAACAGTCAGGACAGAGGATACCAGGGACTAACAGAACATTCAGGACAGAGGATACCAGGAACTAACAGAACATTCAGGACAGAGGATACCAGGAACTAACAGAACATTCAGGACAGAGGATACCAGGAACTAACAGAACAGTCAGGACAGAGGATACCAGGAACTAACAGAACATTAGGACAGGAGGATACAGGAACTAACAGAACAGTCAGGACAGAGGATACCAGGAACTAACAGAACAGTCAGGACAGAGGATACCAGGAACTAACAGAACAGTCAGGACAGAGGATACCAGGAACTAACAGAACAGTCAGGACAGAGGATACCAGGAACTAACAGAACAGTCAGGACAGAGGATACCAGGAACTAACAGAACAGAGGACAGAGGATAAGGAACTAACAGAACAGTCAGGACAGAGGATACCAGGAACTAAGAACAGTCAGGACAGAGGATACAGAACAGAACAGTCAGGACAGAGGATACCAGGAACTAACAGAACAGTCAGGACAGAGGATACCAGGAACTAACAGAACAGTCAGGACAGAGGATACCAGGAACTAACAGAACAGTCAGGACAGAGGATACCAGGAACTAACAGAACAGTCAGGACAGAGGATACCAGGAACTAACAGAACAGTCAGGACAGAGGATACCAGGAACTAACAGAACAGTCAGGACAGAGGATACCAGGAACTAACAGAACAGTCAGGACAGAGGATACCAGGAACTAACAGAACAGTCAGGACAGAGGATACCAGGAACTAACAGAACAGTCAGGACAGAGGATACCAGGAACTAACAGAACAGTCAGGACAGAGGATACCAGGAACTAACAGAACAGTCAGGACAGAGGATACCAGAACAGAACTAAGGAACAACAGAACAGTCAGGACAGAGGATACCAGGAACTAACAGAACAGTCAGGACAGAACTAACAGAACAGATACCAGGAACTAACAGAACAGTCAGGACAGAGGATACCAGGAACTAACAGAACAGTCAGGACAGAGGATACCAGGAACTAACAGAACAGTCAGGACAGAGGATACCAGGAACTAACAGAACAGTCAGGACAGAGGATACCAGGAACTAACAGAACAGTCAGGACAGAGGATACCAGGAACTAACAGAACAGTCAGGACAGAGGATACCAGGAACTAACAGAACAGTCAGGACAGAGGATACCAGGAACTAACAGAACAGTCAGGACAGAGGATACCAGGAACTAACAGAACAGTCAGGACAGAGGATACCAGGAACTAACAGAACAGTCAGGACAGAGATGATACCAGATACCAGGAACTAACAGAACAGGAACTCAGAACAGAGGACAGAGGATACCAGGAACTAACAGAACAGTCAGGACAGAGGATACCAGGAACTAACAGAACAGTCAGGACAGAGGATACCAGGAACTAAGAGAACAGTCAGGACAGAGGATACCAGGAACTAAGAGAACAGTCAGGACAGAGGATACCAGGAACTAAGAGAACAGTCAGGACAGAGGATACCAGGAACTAAGAGGAACAGAGGATACCAGGAACTAAGAGAACAGTCAGGACAGAGGATACCAGGAACTAAGAGAACAGTCAGGACAGAGGATACCAGGAACTAAGAGAACAGTCAGGACAGAGGATACCAGGAACTAACAGAACAGTCAGGACAGAGGATACCAGGAACTAACAGAACAGTCAGGACAGAGGATACCAGGAACTAACAGAACAGTCAGGACAGAGGATACCAGGAACTAACAGAACAGTCAGGACAGAGATACCAGGAACTAACAGAACAGTCAGGACAGAGGATACCAGGAAGAGAGATACCAGGAACTAACAGAACAGTCAGGACAGATGATACCAGGAACTAACAGAACAGTCAGGACAGAGGATACCAGGAACTAACAGAACAGTCAGGACAGAGGATACCAGGAACTAACAGAACAGTCAGGACAGAGGATACCAGGAACTAACAGAACATTCAGAACAGAGGATTCCTACAGTCAGAGAATAATGAGGCATCACCACAATGATGTATTGTTACTAATGAGGCATCACCACAATGCTGTATTGTTACTAATGAGGCATCACCACAATGCTGTATTGTTACTAATGAGGCATCACCACAATGCTGTATTGTTACTAATGAGGCATCACCACAATGCTGTATTGTTACTAATGTGTTCCATATCTTAGTTAACTACACTGAGGCTGAGAGCAGCACACTATAATATACTTGTTTACTGCAGTGTTCTAAATTAGGGGCACATAGAGGGCTTCCTGGTAGTCAAACAAATGAGTTTACACCTCACAAAACAAAATAGGACACCTGTACCATGTCAGATATAGACCACCTGTACCATGTCAGATATAGGACACCTGTACCATGTCAGATATAGGACACCTGTACCATGTCAGATATAGACCACCTGTACCATGTCAGAATAGGACACCTGTTCCATGTCAGATATAGGACACCTGTACCATGTCAGATAGAGGACACCTGTACCATGTCAGATATAGACCACCTGTACCATGTCAGATATAGGACACCTGTACCATGTCAGATATAGACCACCTGTACCATGTCAGAATAGGACACCTGTTCCATGTCAGATATAGGACACCTGTACCATGTCAGATAGAGGACACCTGTACCATGTCAGATATAGACCACCTGTACCATGTCAGATATAGGACACCTGTACCATGTCAGATATAGGACACCTGTACCATGTCAGATATAGACCACCTGTACCATGTCAGAATAGGACACCTGTTCCATGTCAGATATAGGACACCTGTACCATGTCAGATAGAGGACACCTGTACCATGTCAGATATAGACCACCTGTACCATGTCAGATATAGGACACCTGTACCATGTCAGATATAGACCACCTGTACCATGTCAGAATAGGACACCTGTTCCATGTCAGATATAGGACACCTGTACCATGTCAGATAGAGGACACCTGTACCATGTCAGATATAGGACACCTGTACCATGTCAGATAGAGGACACCTGTACCATGTCAGATAGAGGACACCTGTACCATGTCAGAGTAGGACACCTGTACCATGTCAGAATAGGACTCCTGTACCATGTCAGATAGAGGACTCCTGTACCATGTCAGATATAGACCACCTGTACCATGTCAGATATAGACCACCTGTACCATGTCAGATAGAGGACTCCTGTACCTCTGCCAGAGAGGATGTAGATTATTGCTGGTCTCGGTAACGTTCCAGCCCACCGCTCCCAGAGAGGATGTAGATCATTGCTTGCATCTCATAGAGGATATGCATTTTCATTATGGTGAAAGCGTTTTACTGTGAGGAAGCCATTTAATGTGAGGTTTCACAACTGGGTTGCATCTCATAGAGAATATGCCAGTCATGGGATTTAACCAGAGAGTTGGTCTCTGTTACAAAGGTACAAAAGGAAACCATTTCTGGTGTATGTGACAATATAAAGAAATGTGTTCTGCTATTAAGAGGAAAAACACACCATCCTATTGTTTTGCTTAAAAGGCTCTTGATTGCTGACATGCACAATCTTGTAGGATTGTTTTAACAGTGAACTAATACTAAAATATCATTTTGAGAGAACTATCCATTTAAATGGGTGTTGCAATGTTAAGTTGAGTAGAATTACTGAGAAAAATACGATTTTCCTGCAGTTATTAAATTATAATTTAATTTCTACCCATCAATTCCTGAAGAATTGAGGAATTACAGAACGGGTCTTTATAGAATGGGTCTTGGAGCTGACCCCCCTCCACCGTGGGGCCTACCCTCCCTGCTCCAGAGGGCCTATTACACTCAGTCCCTTAATGATACTTAATGATTTAATTGAGTTGAAATCATGGAAACAAAGTGATACATTATTGACTCATTCTGACGCTAAGCAGACCCAAATCCATGTGTTCTCTCTCTCCCCAAAGACTGCTGTTCATTCAGCCCTGTACACACACACACACTCTCTCTCTCTCTCTCTCTCTCTCTCTCTCTCTCTCTCTCTCTCTCTCTCTCTCTCTCTCTCTCTCTCTCTCTCTCTCTCTCTCTCTCTCTCTCTCTCTCTCTCTCTCTCTCTCTCTCTCTCTCTCTCTCTCTTTTCTCTCTCTCTCTCTCTCTCTCTCTCTCTCTCTCTCTCTCTCTCTCTCTCTCTCTCTCTCTCTCTCTCTCTCTCTCTCTCTCTCTCTCTCTCTCTCTCGCTCTCTCTCTCTCTCTCTCTCCCCCCTCTCTCCCCCCCTCTCTCTGAGAGACATGGAGGCCGTTCATTCAGCCCTGTACACTCTCTCTATCTCCCTAACTTTCCCTCTCATCATAAGACGTAAAATGTTTTCATTAGGCGTCTAATGCGTCTAATGGTGAATAGTATCTGTGCTGTATGCAACCAAAACACATCTATATCCTGCTGACTGGGCCAAATGTGGGACATACTGTAACAACCAAAACACATCTATATCCTGCTGACTGGGCCAAATGTGGGACATACTGTAACAACCAAAACACATCTATATCCTGCTGACTGGGCCAAATGTGGGACATACTGTAACAACCAAAACACATCTATATCCTGCTGACTGGGCCAAATGTGGGACATACTGTAACAACCAAAACACATCTATATCCTGCTGACTGGGCCAAATGTGGGACATACTGTAACAACCAAAACATATCTAAATGTGAATTTGATTGGGGCACCCAAAAAGTGACATATAGCAGCTGTAAATGGAACTTACACATAAATGATGATTGATTTATTCCAGTAGTGAAGAACAGCTCCTGTCCTCTGCTGGATACATCTCAAAAGAAAAGGAAGGCTGAGCACGCCCCCGTTCTCATCGACGGGGCTGTAGTGGAGCAGGTTGAGAGCTTCACGTTCCTTGGTGTCCACATCACCAACAAACTAACATGGTCCAAGCAGACCAAGACAGTCGTGAAGAGGGCACAACAAAACCTATTCAACCCTCAGAAAACTAAAAAGATTTGTCATGGGTCCTCAGATCCTCAAAAGGTTCTACAGCTGCACCATCGAGAGCATCCTGACGGGTCGCATCACTGCCTGGTACGGCGACTGCTCGGCCTCCGACCGCAAGGCACTACAGAGGGTACGGCCCAGTACATCACTGGGGTCAAGCTTCCTACCATCCAGGACCTCTATACCACGTGGTGTCAGAGGAAGGCCCAAAAAATTCTCAAAGAACCCAGCCACCCCAGTCATAGTCTCTTCTCTCTGCTACCGCACGGCAAACCGTACCGGAGCACCAAGTCTAGGTCCAAGAGGCTTCTCAACAGCTTCTACCCCCAAGACATACGACTCCTGAACAGCCAATCAAATGACTACCCAGACTGTTTGCATTGCCCCCCCCCTTCTTCTACACTGCTGCTACTCTCTGTTATTATCTATGCATAGTCACTTTAACTCTACCTACATGTACATATTACCTAAACTACCTCGACTAACCGGTGCCCCCACACATTGACTCTGTACCGGTACTCCCCTGTATATAGCCTCCACATTGACTCTGTACCGGTACTCCCCTGTATATAGCCTCCACATTGACTCTGTACCGGTACTCCCCTGTATATAGCCTCGCTATTGTTATTTTTACTGCTGCTCTTTAATTATTTGTTACTTTAAATTTTTTATTGGGCTTGTAAGTAAGCATTTCACTGTGAAGTCTGTAAGGTCACTGTTGTATTCGGCGCATAATTGATTTGTGTGGGTGTGTGAAGGGCATTATTTTACTAAGCAAGTCAGTTCGGAAGATAATCATTTGTACCTGATTTTTTATTTCCAATGACGGCCTATCAGGGAACAGTGGGTTAACAGCCTTGTTCGGGGGCAGAACAAACTTCTTTTACCTTGTCAGCTCAGGGATTCGATCCAGCAACCTTTCGGTTACCGGCCCAATGCTCTGACCACTAGGCTACCTGTCGCCTCTACACTCTAACCACTAGGCTACCTGTCGCCTCTACACTCTAACCACTAGGCTACCTGCCGCCCCTACACTCTAACCACTAGGCTACCTGTCTCCTCTACACTCTAACCACTAGACTACCTGCCTCCTCTACACTCTAACCACTAGACTACCTGTCGCCTCTACACTCTAACCACTAGGCTACCTGCCGCCCCTACACTCTAACCACTAGGCTACCTGTCTCCTCTACACTCTAACCACTAGGCTACCTGTCGCCTCTACACTCTAACCACTAGGCTACCTGTCGCCTCTACACTCTAACCACACGGCTACCTGTCGCCTCTACACTCTAACCACTAGGCTACCTGTCGCCTCTACACTCTAACCACTAGGCTACCTGTCGCCTCTACACTCTAACCACTAGGCTACCTGTCACCTCTACACTCTAACCACTAGGCTACCCTGCCGCCTCTACACTCTAACCACACGGCTACCTGCCAGCCCACTTTAACATATGTATTCCTGCTCATTTGCTACATCTGCTGGCCAGGAGAGAGGATGGCCCGGAGGGGTAAGAGCCTAATTACACACACCTGAATTTAATTAGCTTGGAGGTTGGGTGGTGGCTGTTTTAACCTGGCATTGGCTAGGTCTGTTTTGGGGTCTGGAGCAGCAAGAGCTGACAGGCAGGGCCCTCCAATACTGGGAGGGATATCGAACCCGACTGGATGTTACTTGGCTGTAGACCTGACCCAAGTAAGGACAAGCTTGTTGAATATCTGTTTTATTTGCCAGTAAACAGCTTAGCTGTCCAGTAGCAGAGACCGGAAGAGTCGTGCAGAAAGGCTCAAAGACGAACTAGGGTTTTTTTGTTGTAAATCCAGCGCTGTGGCGCATTCTGTTTCCTTCCCTGAATAAAAGTCCTGGGTCGTTTCCCTGGAGAAAGGTCCATTTTTGTCTACAGCTTGTGGTACTTCACACTCTCGTCAGTTGTTAACCCTGACTGCTAGAGGAGTCATTTGGGACGCAGACTAGATAAGATAGTCAAGGTCTGTCAGATAGACCATCCAATGGTGAATTAGTTCAGATACTAAGAAGAAGATGAACTATTAAATTGTGTCATTGAATTTGACATTTTTCTTTCTCTTGCTCTGCCGGTCTCTCTTCTCTCTCTTTCTCCCCCCTCCTCTCTATCTTTTTCTCATATAGTTTGGCAGACTAAGAGGCCATCTGCCTGGCTCAAACCCAGCCTGTGATGAATGGAGAACTGCACTTACCATTCTCATAGAGAAGTTCACTTGGGTTTTTATGGGAAAGTTTACAAGTGCTGCTAATAAATAAATCCTCAAGTGCACTTAAACTGACAGGGGTGTGGATTTAAATGTCTGAGCGGTATTGGACCAGGGTAGTGGGTGAGAGTAACTGGAAAGGAGGGTAAATTCTAGATCTGGGCTCTGTCCCAAATGGTACTTGTTTTAACCTGGGTCCATGGGGAATGGGGTGCCATTTGGGACCCTGATCCAGTCAAGGTGTGAGAACACCTTACTGTTCTGTACAGGCAGGCAGATGACAGTGACAAATCAACAGTATTTTTAAACCTACAGTCTAAGTTTTTGTAATATTCCAACAGCTTGTCAAACATTTTACTTGGTTGCATGGGCAGGAACTGGTTCAGGGAACAGAACTGTACATTACTGCATTATTTGAGGAATAGAACCCAAACCAAAAACGAAAGTGATCTAAACTGTTCCCGGAATGTAATCGTTATTTTAAATGCATGGGACCATTCAATAACGTTATTTTATGTCCCAAGCATTTTCCTCCAGTCCCCTAAAGTGCCAATGCAAAGTCCTCACTTTGTCACTCAGAAATGTATTCCAGTATCTAACTGCCAGCTGGAAATGTGTGTGTGTGTGTGTGTGTGTGTGTGTGTGTGTGTGTGTGTGTGTGTGTGTGTGTGTGTGTGTGTGTGTGTGTGTGTGTGTGTGTGTGTGTGTGGTGCTACCAGCTCCTCCCCTCTGAAGCAGGTTACTGTAGCCAACTGACGACGTTAGAAGCATGATTCAGAAATTAGGGTGAGATGTTTAAAATAGTAAACTTTTTTGTTGTTGAGCTACTGTAAATGAAAAACTTTTTCCAGAGGTTTAGAAAGGAACAATATAAACCTGTACATTTGGGGGGGGGGGTTCAAACTGTTTCAGAACTTTATTTTTATGAATAATGGTACAGAACAAAAAAAAGAATGGTTCTGTTCGTGACTAAATGATTGGTTGTCCCCCATTTAGAACACATGGCCCAAAATCACTTTGGTCCTGGAGTGTTCTTTTACTGATGTGATGATGCCTTCTAACACCTGCTTGTTAGACTGGGGGAATGTCCCATTACGGAGCCTCTCGATCCCTCTCTCTTTCGCTCCTCTCTCTTTCTCTCGCTCTTCTTTCTCTTTCCTGTCTCTCTCCTCTCTTTCTTTCTCTCTCCCCTCGTTTCCTTTGTTTAGAAGTAATAACACTCGTTCTCTTCCTCTGTGTGTGTGAAGATTAATGAAGCAGCTTTTAACCAGAGGATGTGCAGGTACCAGGATGAAATATGTTCTGTATACACAAGAACATTTTATTACTCCATCAGTCAGGACAGGACTACCTCACAAATGGCATCCTGTTCCCTATATATATATATATAGTGCACTACTTTTGACCAGCTTCCTATTGGCCCAGGGTAAAAAAAAAATAAAAAAAATAATGCACTATATAGGGAATAGTGGGCCATTTGGAACACGGCCCAAGTCTTCTCGTCTCTGCTCTTAAAGATAAATGATAACCCTAGTGTTTCACCTGACAGTGGATGAAGGCATCAAAAATATGTCTTAGTTCAACTGGACTATGTTATGTGACTTTAATGCGGGGACTTTAATGCGGGGAGACTTAAAACTGTTCTACCTCACTTCTGAATTTAATGCGGGAAGACTTAAAACTGCTCTACCTCACTTCTGAATTTAATTCGGGGAGACTTAAAACTGTTCTACCTCACTTCTGAATTTAATGCGGGGAGACTTAAAACTGTTCTACCTCACTTCTGAATTGAATGCGGGGAGACTTAAAACTGTTCTACCTCACTTGTGAATTTAATGCGGGGAGACTTAAAACTGTTCTACCTCACTTCTCCTGAACCACTAGGGGCGCTAACATTCGACACTTTTTGTTCTACCCACAGAAAGGCCCTCCCTCGTCCTCCTTTCAGGAAAAAAAAGACCATGACTATCCTGACTTTCCTGTTTACAAACAAATATTAAAACAGGAAGTACCAGTGACACCCTCAATACGGAAGTGGTACGATGAAACAGACAAGAGGCTAAAAGACTGTTTTGCTACTACAGACTGGGATATGTTCCATGGTTCATCCAATGGCATTGAGGAGTTTACCACCTCAGTCACCAGCTTCATTAATAAGTGCATCGATGACGTCATCCCCACAGTGACCGTACGCACATATCCCAACCAGAAGCCATGGATTACAGGCAACATCCACACTGAGCTAAAGGCTAGAGCTGTCACTTACAAAGAACGGGACACGGACATGGACACATGCAAGAAATCCCACTACGACTTCCAACATGCAAAAGGACAATATAGGAGGAAGGTGGAATCCTATTGCACCGGCTCTGACACTCATTGGATGTGGCTGGGCGTGCAGATGATAACAGATTACAAAGGAAAACCAAGCCATGAAATATCCAGTGATGCAGAATTCCCAAACGAGCTAAATGGCTTTTATCGAGGAAAACGACACTGAGTCCTGCATGAAAGCCCCTGTTGTTCTGGATGACTGTGTGATCTCGCTCTCAATGGCCGATGTGAGCAAAACGTTGAAACAGGTTAACAATCACAAGGTCGCCGGGCCAGATGGAATACCAGGACACGTTGTCAGAGCATCCACAGACATTTTCAGTCTCTCCTTTTCCCAGTCGGTAATCCCAACATGTTTCAAGCTGACCACCATTGTTCGTGTTCCCAATAACTACAAGGTAATCTACCTAAATGACTAGCACTGACATCTGTAATTACTGGAACAATTTGAAAGGCTGGTCATCAAATCAAATGAGTTTATTGGTGGCGTACACAGATTTGCAGATACAGCAAAATGCTTGTTTCTGGCTCCAACAATTAATCATTTTAATAACATAAAAATACACATAATCCAGGAAAATCTAAAAAATAATTTATGCAGGATGAGCCATGACTAGAATACAGTACATTCATATAAAGTGGGAGAAATAGTATATAAACATTAGTAAAGTACCGGGTGGTAGCTGGCTAGAACAGTCTCTAAGGCTCAGGGCAGAGTACTGGATGGTAGCTGGCTAGAACAGTCTCTAAGGTTCAGGGCAGAGTACTGGGTGGTAGCCGGCTAGAACAGTCTCTAAACTTCAGGGCAGTGTGCTGGGTGGTTGCCAGCTAGAACAGTCTCTAAGGTTCAGGGCAGTGTGCTGGGTGGTTGCCGGCTAGAACAGTCTCTAAGGCTCAGGGCAGAGTACTGGGTGGTAGCTGGCTAGAACAGTCTCTAAGGTTCAGGGCAGAGTACTGGGTGGTAGCTGGCTAGAACAGTCTCTAAGGTTCAGGGCAGAGTGCTGGGTGGTAGCCGGGTAGAACAGTCTCTAAGGTTCAGGGCAGTGTGCTGGGTGGTAGCCGGGTAGAACAGTCTCTAAGGTTCAGGGCAGTGTGCTGGGTGGTTGCCGGCTAGAACAGTCTCTAAGGTTCAGGGCAGAGTACTGGGTGGTAGCCGGCTAGAACAGTCTCTAAACTTCAGGGCAGAGTACTGGGTGGGTGGTAGCCGGCTAGAACAGTCTCTAAGGTTCAGGGCAGAGTACTGGGTGGGTGGTAGCCGGCTAGAACAGTCTCTAAGGTTCAGGGCAGAGTACTGGGTGGTAGCCGGCTAGAACAGTCTCTAAGGCTCAGGGCAGAGTACTGGGTGGTAGCTGGCTAGAACAGTCTCTAATGTTCAGGGCAGAGTACTGGGTGGTAGCCGGCTAGAACAGTCTCTAAACTTCAGGGCAGAGTACTGGGTGGTAGCTGGCTAGAACAGTCTCTAAGGTTCAGGGCAGAGTACTGGGTGGTAGCCGGCTAGAACAGTCTCTAAGGCTCAGGGCAGAGTACTGGATGGTAGCTGGCTAGAACAGTCTCTAAGGTTCAGGGCAGAGTACTGGGTGGTAGCCGGCTAGAACAGTCTCTAAACTTCAGGGCAGTGTGCTGGGTGGTTGCCAGCTAGAACAGTCTCTAAGGTTCAGGGCAGTGTGCTGGGTGGTTGCCGGCTAGAACAGTCTCTAAGGCTCAGGGCAGAGTACTGGGTGGTAGCTGGCTAGAACAGTCTCTAAGGTTCAGGGCAGAGTACTGGGTGGTAGCTGGCTAGAACAGTCTCTAAGGTTCAGGGCAGAGTGCTGGGTGGTAGCCGGGTAGAACAGTCTCTAAGGTTCAGGGCAGTGTGCTGGGTGGTAGCCGGGTAGAACAGTCTCTAAGGTTCAGGGCAGTGTGCTGGGTGGTAGCCGGGTAGAACAGTCTCTAAGGTTCAGGGCAGAGTACTGGGTGGGTGGTAGCCGGCTAGAACAGTCTCTAAGGTTCAGGGCAGAGTACTGGGTGGGTGGTAGCCGGCTAGAACAGTCTCTAAGGTTCAGGGCAGAGTACTGGGTGGTAGCCGGCTAGAACAGTCTCTAAGGCTCAGGGCAGAGTACTGGGTGGTAGCTGGCTAGAACAGTCTCTAATGTTCAGGGCAGAGTACTGGGTGGTAGCCGGCTAGAACAGTCTCTAAACTTCAGGGCAGAGTACTGGGTGGTAGCTGGCTAGAACAGTCTCTAAGGTTCAGGGCAGAGTACTGGGTGGTAGCCGGCTAGAACAGTCTCTAAGGTTCAGGGCAGAGTACTGGGTGGTAGCAGGCTAGAACAGTCTCTAAGGTTCAGGGCAGAGTACTGGGTGGTAGCCGACTAGAACAGTCTCTAAGGTTCAGGGCAGAGTACTGGGTGGTAGCAGGCTAGAACAGTCTCTAAGGTTCAGGGCAGAGTACTGGGTGGTAGCCGGCTAGAACAGTCTCTAAGGCTCAGGGCAGAGTACTGGGTGGTAGCCGGCTAGAACAGTCTCTAAGGCTCAGGGCAGAGTACTGGGTGGTAGCCGGCTAGAACAGTCTCTAAGGCTCAGGGCAGAGTACTGGGTGGTAGCCGGCTAGAACAGTCTCTAAGGCTCAGGGCAGAGTACTGGGTGGTAGCCGGCTAGAACAGTCTCTAATGTTCAGGGCAGAGTACTGGGTGGTAGCCGACTAGAACAGTCTCTAAGGTTCAGGGCAGAGTACTGGGTGGCAGCCGGCTAGAACAGTCTCTAAGGCTCAGGGCAGAGTACTGACATCAACACCATCATCCCAGACACAGTCACCTGGACCCACACCTAGACCCACACCTGGACCCACACCTGGACCCACACCTGGATCCACACCTGGACCCACACCTGGACACACACCTGGATCCACACCTGGACCCACACCTGGACCCACACCTGGACCCACACCTGGACCCACACCAATTCACATACCTCCCCATCAGATCCACAGATGACGCAATCTCAAATGCACTTCACACTGCCCTCTCCCACCTGGAAAAGACAGGAAATAACTATAATGCTGTTCATAGACCTCAGTCCCCTCCAAGCTCATCACCAAGCTGGGGACCCTGGGACTGAACCCCTCCCTCTACAACTGGATCCTGGACTTCCTGACGGGGCTGAGCTCCCTGTCATCCAGGACCTCTGTATCAGGTGTTGTCAGAGGAAGGCCTGAAAAGACTAGAAAATACACACACTACTTATGCACACATACATTACATACATACACACTTTTACAATCATTATATGCTGCTGCTCCAGTCATTATTTTACTCTTATTATTATCTATCCTGATGTCACTTTACCTTGCCTTCATGTACATATCTACCTCAAATACCTTATTATTATCTATCCAGATGTCTAGTCACGTTACCCTGCCTTCATGTACATATCTACCTCAAATACCTTATTATTATCTATCCTGATGTCACTTTACCCTGCCTTCATGTACATATCTACCTCAAATACCTTATTATGATCTATCCTGATGCCGAGTCACTTTACCCTGCCTTCATGTACATATCTACCTCAAATACCTTATTATTATCTATCCTGATGTCACTTTACTCAAACAGAGAGGGATGCTATGTTAGCTAGCGAATGCAGCTAGCTAATTTAGCCTACTCAAACAGAGAGGGATGCTATGTTAGCTAGCGAATGCAGCTAGCTAATTTAGCCTACTCAAACAGAGAGGGATGCTATGTTAGCTAGCGAATGCAGCTAGCTAATTTAGCCTACTCAAACATCAAACGCTAGCTGGCTATGGCTATGTAACCTTGGAACTCTTCCAAGTTAAGCTTTTGGTTTTATGTATTTATTGCCACCGGGGCATGCCGGTGTAACTGCTAAACTGCTTTCTGAATGTACACTATACTGCATGACTTTAGAGGGTAACTCAACTAACACGCTATTTGTGTCATGTTTGTCATTTATTATCATGTCTTGTCCCTGTGCTCCCCATTCTATTCGTTTCCCTCTGCTGGTCTTATTAGGTTCTTTCCCTCTTTCTATCCCTCTCTCTCCCCCTCCCTCTCTCACTCTCTCGCTCTCTCTTCTCTCTATCGTTCCGTTCCTGCTCCCAGCTGTTCCTATTCCCCTAATCATCATTTAGTCTTCCCACACCTGTTCCCGATCCTTTCCCCTGATTAGAGTCCCTATTTCTTCCTTTGTGTTCCGTTCCTGTCCTGTCGGTTCCTTGTTTAGAATTCACCGTGCTGTGATTGTGTATCGCCCTGTCCTGTCGTGTTTTTGCCTTCATCAGATGCTGCGTGTGAGCAGGTGTCTCTGTCAGCTACGGCCTGCGCCTACCCGAAGCGACCTGCAGTCTGTGGCCGCTTCTCCTGTTATTCCCCTCTACAGACTAGAGGATTTCTGTTATTCCCTGTTTGGACATTTCCTGTTAAGGATTCAGGATTTGTCGTTTTCTGTTTGGACTTGAATAAACTCTGTTTCTGTTAAGTCGCTTTTGGGTCCTCTTTCACCTGCATGACAGAAGGAACCGACCAAGGAATGGACCCAGCGACTTCAGACGCTCGTTACACTGCCGTCGAGATCCAAGGAGCCATGCTCGGCAGACACGAGCAGGAATTGTCTGCTGCTCGCCATGCCGTGGAGAACCTGGCCGCTCAGGTTTCCGACCTCTCTGGACAGTTCCAGAGTCTACGTCTCGTGCCACCTGTTACTTCCTGGCCTGCCGAGCCTCCAGAACCTAGGGTTAATAACCCACCTTGCTACTCCGGGCAGCCCACTGAGTGCCGCTCCTTTCTCACGCAGTGTGAGATTGTGTTCTCTCTCCAACCCAACACATACTCTAGAGAGAGAGCTCGGGTTGCTTACGTCATTTCACTCCTTACTGGCCGGGCTCGAGAATGGGGCACAGCTATCTGGGAGGCAAGGGCTGATTGCTCTAACAAGTTCCAGAACTTTAAAGAGGAGATGATTCGGGTTTTTGACCGTTCAGTTTTTGGTGGGGAGGCTTCTAGGGTCCTGGCTTCCTTATGCCAAGGTGAACGGTCCATAACGGATTATTCTATTGAGTTTCGCACTCTTGCTGCCTCTAGTGAGTGGAACGAGCCGGCGCTGCTCGCTCGTTTTCTGGAGGGACTCCACGCAGTGGTTAAGGATGAGATTCTCTCCCAGGAGGTTCCTTCAGATGTGGACTCTTTGATTGCTCTCGCCATCCGCATAGAACGACGGGTAGATCTTCGTCACCGGGCTCGTGGAAGAGAGCTCGCATCAACGGTGTTTCCCTGCTCCGCATCGCAACCATCTCCCTCCTCTGGCTTTGAGACTGAGCCCATGCAGCTGGGAGGGATTCGCATCTCGACTAAGGAGAGGGAACGGAGGATCACCAACCGCCTGTGCCTCTATTGCGGAGTTGCTGGACATTTTGTTAATTCATGTCCAGTAAAGCCAGAGCTCATCTGTAAGCGGAGGGCTACAGGTGAGCGCAACTACTCAAGTCTCTCCATCAAAATCCTGTACTACTTTGTCGGTCCATCTACGCTGGACCGGTTCGGGTGCTACATGTAGTGCCTTGATAGACTCTGGGGCTGAGGGTTGTTTCATGGACGAAGCATGGGTTCGGAAACATGACATTCCTTTCAGAGAGTTAGAGAAGCCTACGCCCATGTTCGCCTTAGATGGTAGTCATCTTCCCAGTATCAGATTTGAGACACTACCTTTAACCCTCACAGTATCTGGTAACCACAGTGAGACTATTTCTTTTTTGATTTTCCGTTCACCGTTTACACCTGTTGTTTTGGGTCATCCCTGGCTAGTATGTCATAATCCTTCTATTAATTGGTCTAGTAATTCTATCCTATCCTGGAACGTTTCTTGTCATGTGAAGTGTTTAATGTCTGCCATCCCTCCCGTTTCTTCTGTCCCTACTTCTCAGGAGGAACCTGGCGATTTGACAGGAGTGCCGGAGGAATATCATGATCTGCGCACGGTCTTCAGTCGGTCCCGAGCCAACTCCCTTCCTCCTCACCGGTCGTATGATTGTAGTATTGATCTCCTTCCGGGGACCACTCCTCCTCGAGGTAGACTATACTCTCTGTCGGCTCCCGAACGTAAGGCTCTCGAGGATTATTTGTCTGTGTCTCTTGACGCCGGTACCATAGTGCCTTCTTCCTCTCCGGCCGGGGCGGGGTTCTTTTTTGTTAAGAAGAAGGACGGTACTCTGCGCCCCTGCGTGGATTATCGAGGGCTGAATGACATAACGGTTAAGAATCGTTATCCGCTTCCCCTTATGTCATCAGCCTTCGAGATTCTGCAGGGAGCCAGGTGCTTTACTAAGTTGGACCTTCGTAACGCTTACCATCTCGTGCGCATCAGAGAGGGGGACGAGTGGAAAACGGCGTTTAACACTCCGTTAGGGCATTTTGAGTACCGGGTTCTGCCGTTCGGTCTCGCCAATGCGCCAGCTGTTTTTCAGGCATTAGTTAATGATGTTCTGAGAGACATGCTGAACATCTTTGTTTTTGTCTATCTTGACGATATCCTGATTTTTTTCTCCGTCACTCGAGATTCATGTTCAGCACGTTCGACGTGTTCTACAGCGCCTTTTAGAGAATTGTCTCTACGTAAAGGCTGAGAAGTGCTCTTTTCATGTCTCCTCCGTTACTTTTCTCGGTTCCGTTATTTCCGCTGAAGGCATTCAGATGGATTCCGCTAAGGTCCAAGCTGTCAGTGATTGGCCCGTTCCAAGGTCACGTGTCGAGTTGCAGCGCTTTTTAGGTTTCGCTAATTTCTATCGGCGTTTCATTCGTAATTTCGGTCAAGTTGCTGCCCCTCTCACAGCTCTTACTTCTGTCAAGACGTGTTTTAAGTGGTCCGGTTCCGCCCAGGGAGCTTTTGATCTTCTAAAAGAACGTTTTACGTCCGCTCCTATCCTCGTTACTCCTGACGTCACTAGACAATTCATTGTCGAGGTTGACGCTTCAGAGGTAGGCGTGGGAGCCATTCTATCCCAGCGCTTCCAGTCTGACGATAAGGTTCATCCTTGCGCTTATTTTTCTCATCGCCTGTCGCCATCTGAGCGCAACTATGATGTGGGTAACCGTGAACTGCTCGCCATCCGCTTAGCCCTAGGCGAATGGCGACAGTGGTTGGAGGGGGACCGTTCCTTTTGTCGTTTGGACAGACCATAAGAACCTTGAGTACATCCGTTCTGCCAAACGACTTAATGCCCGTCAAGCTCGTTGGGCGTTGTTTTTCGCTCGTTTCGAGTTTGTGATTTCTTACCGTCCGGGTAGCAAGAACACCAAGCCTGATGCCTTATCCCGTCTGTTTAGTTCTTCTGTGGCTTCTACTGATCCCGAGGGGATTCTTCCTTATGGGCGTGTTGTCGGGTTAACAGTCTGGGGAATTGAAAGACAGGTTAAGCAAGCACTCACGCACACTGCGTCGCCGCGCGCTTGTCCTAGTAACCTCCTTTTCGTTCCTGTTTCCACTCGTCTGGCTGTTCTTCAGTGGGCTCACTCTGCCAAGTTAGCTGGTCATCCCGGTGTTCGAGGCACTCTTGCGTCTATTCGCCAGCGCTTTTGGTGGCCGACTCAGGAGCGTGACACGCGCCGTTTCGTGGCTGCTTGTTCGGACTGCGCGCAGACTAAGTCGGGTAACTCTCCTCCTGCCGGTCGTCTCAGACCGCTCCCCATTCCTTCTCGACCATGGTCTCACATCGCCTTAGACTTCATTACCGGTCTGCCTTTGTCTGCGGGGAAGACTGTGATTCTTACGGTTGTCGATAGGTTCTCTAAGGCGGCACATTTCATTCCCCTCGCTAAACTTCCTTCCGCTAAGGAGACGGCACAAATCATTATTGAGAATGTATTCAGAATTCATGGCCTCCCGTTAGACGCCGTTTCAGACAGAGGCCCGCAATTCACGTCACAGTTTTGGAGGGAGTTCTGTCGTTTGATTGGTGCGTCCGTCAGTCTCTCTTCCGGGTTTCATCCCCAGTCTAACGGTCAAGCAGAGAGGGCCAATCAGACGATTGGTCGCATACTACGCAGCCTTTCTTTCAGAAACCCTGCGTCTTGGGCAGAACAGCTCCCCTGGGCAGAATACGCTCACAATTCGCTTCCTTCGTCTGCTACCGGGTTATCTCCGTTTCAGAGTAGTCTGGGTTACCAGCCTCCTCTGTTCTCATCCCAGCTTGCCGAGTCCAGCGTTCCCTCCGCTCAAGCGTTTGTCCAACGTTGTGAGCGCACCTGGAGGAGGGTGAGGTCTGCACTTTGCCGTTACAGGGCACAGACGGTGAGAGCCGCCAATAAACGCAGGATTAAGAGTCCAAGGTATTGTTGCGGCCAGAGAGTGTGGCTTTCCACTCGCAACCTTCCTCTTACGACAGCTTCTCGTAAGTTGACTCCGCGGTTCATTGGTCCGTTCCGTGTCTCCCAGGTCGTCAATCCTGTCGCTGTGCGACTGCTTCTTCCGCGACATCTTCGTCGCGTCCATCCTGTCTTCCATGTCTCCTATGTTAAGCCCTTTCTTCGCACCCCCGTTCGTCTTCCCTCCCCCCCTCCCGTCCTTGTCGAGAGCGCACCTATTTACAAGGTACATAAGATCATGGACATGCGTTCTCGGGGACGGGGTCACCAATACTTAGTGGATTGGGAGGGTTACGGTCCTGAGGAGAGGAGTTGGGTTCCGTCTCGGGACGTGCTGGACCGTTCACTCATCGATGATTTCCTCCGTTGCCGCCAGGATTCCTCCTCGAGTGCGCCAGGAGGCGCTCGGTGAGTGGGGGGTACTGTCATGTTTGTCATTTATTATCATGTCTTGTCCCTGTGCTCCCCATTCTATTCGTTTCCCTCTGCTGGTCTTATTAGGTTCTTTCCCTCTTTCTATCCCTCTCTCTCCCCCTCCCTCTCTCACTCTCTCGCTCTCTCTTCTCTCTATCGTTCCGTTCCTGCTCCCAGCTGTTCCTATTCCCCTAATCATCATTTAGTCTTCCCACACCTGTTCCCGATCCTTTCCCCTGATTAGAGTCCCTATTTCTTCCTTTGTGTTCCGTTCCTGTCCTGTCGGTTCCTTGTTTAGAATTCACCGTGCTGTGATTGTGTATCGCCCTGTCCTGTCGTGTTTTTGCCTTCATCAGATGCTGCGTGTGAGCAGGTGTCTCTGTCAGCTACGGCCTGCGCCTACCCGAAGCGACCTGCAGTCTGTGGCCGCTTCTCCTGTTATTCCCCTCTACAGACTAGAGGATTTCTGTTATTCCCTGTTTGGACATTTCCTGTTAAGGATTCAGGATTTGTCGTTTTCTGTTTGGACTTGAATAAACTCTGTTTCTGTTAAGTCGCTTTTGGGTCCTCTTTCACCTGCATGACAATTTGTAGTAGTTCTAGTTGACTATGACGTGACAACAATGCAGGGTCATGATTTTATTTATTTTGTTTTTTTTATTTAACTAGGCAAGCCAGTTCAGAACTAATTCTGATTTACAATGACGAGAGGCCTCCTGTTGGAACGGGGACTAATTTTTAAAAATAAAAACAAAGGACAAAACACACCACGAGACAACAAAACACTACATAAAAAGAGACCTAAGACAACAATATAGCATGACAGCAACACATGAAAACACAGCATGGTAGAAACACAACATGACCACAACATGGTAGCAGCACAAAACATGATACAAAATATTATTGGGCACAGACAACAGCACAAAGGGCAAGAAGGTAGAGACAACAATACATCACACAAAGCAGCCACAACTGTCAGTAAGAGTGTCCATGATTGGGTCTTTGAATGAAGAGATGGAGATAAAACTGTCCAGTTTGAGTGTTTGTTTCAGCACATTCCAGTCGCAGCGAACTGAAATGACGAGTGACCCAGGGATGTGTGTGCTTTGGGGACCTTTAACAGAATGTGACTGTCAGAACGAGTATTGTATGTGGAGGATGAGGGCTGCAGTAGATATCTCAGATAGGGGGGAGTGAGGCCTAAGAGGGTTTTATAAATAAGCATCAACCAGTGGGTCTTGCGATGGGTATACAGAGATGACCAGTTTACAGAGGAGTATAGAGGTCAGTGATGTGTCCTATAAGGAGCATTGGTGGCAAATCTGATGACTGAATGGTAAACCAAATCAAATCCAATTTTATTTGTCACATACACATGGTTAGCAGATGTTAATGCGAGTGTAGCGAAATGCTTGTGCTTCTAGTTCCGACAATGCAGTAACAACCAACAAGTAATCTAACTAACAATTCCAAAACTACTGTCTTATACACAGTGTAAAGGGATAAAGAATATGTACATAAGGATATATGAATGAGTGATGGTACAGAGCAGCATACAGTAGATGGTATCGAGTACAGTATATACATATGAGATGAGTATGTAGATAAAGTAAACAAAGTGGCATAGTTAAAGTGGCTAGTGATACATGTATTACATAAGGATGCAGTCGATGATATAGAGTACAGTATATACGTATGCATATGAGATGAATAATGTAGGGTAAGTAACATTATATAAGGTAGCATTGTTTAAAGTGGCTAGTGATATATTTACATCATTTCCCATCAATTCCCTTTACTAAAGTGGCTGGAGTTGGGTCAGTGTCAATGACAGTGTGTTGGCAGCAGCCACTCAATGTTAGTGGTGGCTGTTTAACAGTCTGATGGCCTTGAGATAGAAGCTGTTTTTCAGTCTCTCGGTCCCAGCTTTGATGCACCTGTACTGACCTCGCCTTCTGGATGATAGCGGGGTGAACAGGCAGTGGCTCGGGTGGTTGATGTCCTTGATGATCTTTATGGCCTTCCTGTAACATCGGGTGGTGTAGGTGTCCTGGAGGGCAGGTAGTTTGCCCCCGGTGATGCGTTGTGCAGACCTCACTACCCTCTGGAGAGCCTTACGGTTGAGGGCGGAGCAGTTGCCGTTCCAGGCGGTGATACAGCCCGCCAGGATGCTCTCGATTGTGCATCTGTAGAAGTTTGTGAGTGCTTTTGGTGACAAGCCAAATTTCTTCAGCCTCCTGAGGTTGAAGAGGCGCTGCTGCGCCTTCTTCACGACGCTGTCAGTGTGAGTGGACCAATTCAGTTTGTCTGTGATGTGTATGCCGAGGAACTTAAAACTTGCTACCCTCTCCACTACTGTTCCATCGATGTGGATAGGGGGGGGTGTTCCCTCTGCTGTTTCCTGAAGTCCACAATCATCTCCTTAGTTTTGTTGACGTTGAGTGTGAGGTTATTTTCCTGTCACCACACTCCGAGGGCCCTCACCTCCTCTCTGTAGGCCGTCTCGTCGTTGTTGGTAATCAAGCCTACCACTGTTGTGTCGTCCGCAAACTTGATGATTGAGTTGGAGGCGTGCGTGGCCACGCAGTCGTGGGTGAACAGGGAGTACAGGAGAGGGCTCAGAACGCACCCTTGTGGGGCCCCCGTGTTGAGGATCAGCTGTTGCCTACCCTCACCATCTGGGGGGCGGCCCATCAGGAAGTCCAGTAAAGAACATCTAGCCACTCGAGAGCACCCTCACCTGCCGATCTATAAATCACGTCTCCGTAATCTAGCATGGGTAGGATGGTCATCTGAATCTGGGTTAGTTTGGCAGCTGGGGTGAAAGAGGAACGATTACAATAGAGGAAACCAAGTCTAGATTTAACTTTAGCCTCCAGCTTTGATATGTGCTGACAGAAGGTCAATGTACCTTCTAAACATATTCCCAAGTACTTGTATGAGGTGACTACCTCAAGCTCTAAACCCTCAGCGGTAGTAATCACACCTGTGGCGAGAGGGGCATTCTTCTTCCCAAACCACATTACTTTTGTTTTGGAGGTGTTCAGAACAAAGTTAAGGGCAGACAGAGCTTGTTGGACACTAAGAAATCTTTGTTGTAGAGCATTTAACACAAAATCCGGGTAGGGGCCATGTGAATATACGACTCTATCATCTGCATATAAATGGATGAGAGAGCTTCCTACTGCCTGAGCTATGTTGTTATGATTTGAAGGTTGGGATTGGAAAGGGTTTGGTTGGGCTTGGAAAGGTTTTGGTTTTTCTTGGAAAGGGTTTGGTTGGGCTTGGAAACGGTTTGGTTTTTCTTGGAAAGGTTTTGGTTATTCTTGGAAAGGGTTTGGTTGGGCTTGGAAAGGCTTTGGTTGGGCTTGGAAAGGTTTTTTCGCCTGGCCACAGACAGCTGATGTGTTGTTGACTGGAGTCCACAAGGGAAAAGGAGAAAAACGTTTCTTAAACGGAACCAAAAGTAACGGGGATAAACATACCTGACTCTGTCCAATAGAAACTCTCATTGGCAATTGTTGGACTAATGATTGCACCCTAGATCAGCTAGATGCAGGCAAGTGTACAAGGTTGTATTGAATGTGTTACTGTCTTTCCCCTTGATTTCTCACATTTTTCTCTCAACCTGTGCTAAGTTGTAAACTCATTCATAGGCTAAGTTGTAGCAACCTCATATATATATATATATATATATATATATATATATATATATATATAGGGAAATGTGAGTATCACGTATAGAAGCCTAAACCTATCGATGTTACATGCTAACCTCAGAGCTCTGTGCAGTGTTGTCATGCTAACTCTGTACGCTGCATTAAGAGCTCTCTGCATCGATAAGTTTCAGTCTTTCGTGTCAGCTGAGAGACGGAGAGGATGGAGGGCCATGTCAGAGGCTGTCTCAACCAATCAGGGAGATCACAGCGTCTCCACAGACACTACTGACCTATCCCAGATGGGAGGAGGATTTACCCCCCCTTCCACCTCTCTCTTCCTCCTCACCCCTCAGACTGGCACGTGGACAGAACATTACCTCAACCACTAACAGCAAACGTCACATGTACACACGCGCATTCTCACACGCACGGACCACGGACAATCAACATTACCTCAACCGCTCAGAGCAAACTGCAACAGCAGAACCAGATACACAGTACAGCCCTCACAATGACGTAGACTAATGACTATAGCAAAACAGACCAGAGTGAAGCTGTGTACACAGTTTACATACAGGCACCTACAGGGCAACCTGCCTGGGATACTTCAGGCTGGAGGGGGAAGGGGGCTTAGGATGCATCCCAAATGGCACTCTATTTACTATATAGGACACTACCTTCTGTATTAACACAAAAAAAGGAGGCATCCTTGGTCTCCGGACACCACTGTACTGTCCAAGCCTGATAGAGTTTCTGGTTAAAGCAGTTAGTTATCAAACAGAGGAAACCATAGCAACAACACAAGAGGAGCTAAGTGCAGTCTGTATGTCACATCACCTGAATGTTTATCAACAGATCACTGTATTAATGTAGCTCATCTATTTATTATTTAGGGTTGTGTGTGAACCACACACACACACACACACACACACACACACACACACACACACACACACACACACACACACACACACACACACACACACACACACACACACACACACACACACACACACACACACACACACACACACACACACCTATTAATCATCAGGTACTGTGTGGAATAATGTCTTCCATTTATGGCCATTGTGTTAATACTCCAGAGATTGATGGTTTTAAATGTGCTAAAAGTGAGAATTTGTCATAAATGGCACCCTATTCCCTATTAAAGTGCCCTATTTTTATCCAGAGCTCTACGGGCCGTATGTAGGGAATAGGGTGCCGTTTGGGTTGCAACCGATAAGATATATTCATTGATCTGTAAATTCATGTAGAGAAGAGGGACTTGTTCTTGGAAATGCATGTAAATTTAGAGAGAGATGTCTGTTTCTACACCCCCCCCCCTGTTAATGTTATCACTCAGCATTCTGGGATTAGTAGTCCTCTACCCCTGTTAATGTTATCACTCAGCATTCTGGAATTAGTAGAAACTCTAACCCTGTTAATGTTATCACTCAGCATTCTGGGATTAGTAGTCCTCTACCCCTGTTAATGTTATCACTCAGCATTCTGGGATTAGTAGTCCTCTAACCCTGTTAATGTTATCACTCAGCATTCTGGGATTAGTAGAATCTCTACCCCTGTTAATGTTATCACTCAGCATTCTGGGATAAGTAGTCCTCTAACCCTGTTAATGTTATCACTCAGCATTCTGGGATTAGTAGAAACTCTACCCCTGCTAATGTTATCACTCCTGTTAATGTTATCACTCAGCATTCTGGGATTAGTAGTCCTCTAACCCTGTTAATGTTATCACTCAGCATTCTGGGATTACTAGATACTCTAACCCTGTTAATGTTATCACTCAGCATTCTGGAATTAGTAGAAACTCTACCCCTGTTAATGTTATCACTCAGCATTCTGGGATTAGTAGTCCTTTAACCCTGTTAATGTTATCACTCAGCATTCTGGAATTAGTAGAAACTCTACCCCTGTTAATGTTATCACTCAGCATTCTGTGATTAGTAGAAACTCTAACCTTGTTAATGTTATCACTCAGCATTCTGGGATTAGTAGAAACTCTACCGCTGCTAATGTTATCACTCAGCATTCTGAGAGATTAGTAGAAACTCAACCCCTGTTAATGTTATCAATGTTATCACTCAGCATTCTGTTAATGTTATCACTCAGCATTCTGGGATTAGTAGTCCTCTAACCCTGTTAATGTTATCACTCAGCATTCTGGAATTAGTAGAAACTCTACCCCTGTTAATGTTATCACTCAGCATTCTGTGATTAGTAGTCCTCTACCCCTGTTAATGTTATCACTCAGCATTCTAGGATTACTAGATACTCTAACCCTGTTAATGTTATCACTCAGCATTCTGGGATTAGTAGAAACTCTACCCCTGTTAATGTTATCACTCAGCATTCTGGGATTAGTAGTCCTCTACCCCTGTTAATGTTATCACTCAGCATTCTGGGATTAGTAGTCCTCTAACCCTGTTAATGTTATCACTCAGCATTCTGGGATTAGTAGAAACTCTACTCCTGTTAATGTTATCACTCAGCATTCTGGGATTAGTAGAAACTCTAACCCTGTTAATTTTATCCCTCAGCATTCTGGGATTAGTAGTCCTCTAACCCTGTTAATGTTATCACTCAGCATTCTGGAATTAGTAGAAACTCTACCCCTGCTAATGTTACCACTCAGCATTCTTAGAGATTAGTAGAAACTCAACCCCTGCTAATGTTATCACTCAGCATTCTGGGATTAGTAGTCCTCTAACCCTGTTAATGTTATCACTCAGCATTCTGGGATTAGTAGAAACTCTACTCCTGTTAATGTTATCACTCAGCATTCTGTGATTAGTAGAAACTCTAACCTTGTTAATGTTATCACTCAGCATTCTGGGATTAGTAGAAACTCTACCGCTGCTAATGTTATCACTCAGCATTCTGAGAGATTAGTAGAAACTCAACCCCTGTTAATGTTATCACTCCTGTTAATGTTATCACTCAGCATTCTGGGATTAGTAGTCCTCTAACCCTGTTAATGTTATCACTCAGCATTCTGGAATTAGTAGAAACTCTACCCCTGTTAATGTTATCACTCAGCATTCTGGGATTAGTAGTCCTCTACCCCTGTTAATGTTATCACTCAGCATTCTGGAATTAGTAGTCCTCTAACCCTGTTAATGTTATCACTCAGCATTCTGGGATGAGTAGAAACTCTACCCCTGTTAATGTTATCACTCAGCATTCTGGGATTAGTAGTCCTCTAACCCTGTTAATGTTATCACTCAGCATTCTGGGATGAGTAGAAACTCTACCCCTGTTAATGTTATCACTCAGCATTCTGGGATTAGTAGTCCTCTAACCCTGTTAATGTTATCACTCAGCATTCTGGGATTAGTAGAAACTCTACCCCTGTTAATGTTATCACTCCTGTTAATGTTATCACTCAGCATTCTGGGATTAGTAGTCCTCTACCCCTGTTAATGTTATCACTCAGCATTCTGTGATTAGTAGTCCTCTACCCTTGTTAATGTTATCACTCAGCATTCTGGAATTACTAGATACTCTAACCCTGTTAATGTTATCACTCAGCATTCTGTGATTAGTAGTCCTCTACCCTTGTTAATGTTATCACTCAGCATTCTGGGATTACTAGATACTCTAACCCTGTTAATGTTATCACTCAGCATTCTGGGATTAGTAGTCATCTAACCTGTTAATGTTATCACTCAGCATTCTGGAATTAGTAGAAACTCTACCCCTGTTAATGTTATCACTCAGCATTCTGGGATTAGTAGTCCTCTACCCCTGTTAATGTTATCACTCAGCATTCTGGGATTAGTAGTCCTCTAACCCTGTTAATGTTATCACTCAGCATTCTGGGATTAGTAGAAACTCTAACCCTGTTAATTTTATCCCTCAGCATTCTGGGATTAGTAGTCCTCTACCCCTGTTAATGTTATCACTCTGCATTCTGGGATTAGTAGAAACTCTAACCCTGTTAATGTTATCACTCAGCATTCTGGGATTAGTAGAAACTCTACTGGGTGTATGAGTCTGCAGTGTGTTTGCCCTGACACACACAGCGGTGATGCATAGTTTGGCCTGTTTACAGTATTTAGTGTGTGGAAGTAGGCTTGCTGCTGCGTAGTGTTGGGTTTGATTGCTCTGACATGCACGCACGTCTCGTTAAGAAAACAGTCCTCACGCCAGCCTGGTCCAGAGCAAGGCCTGATGGGAACACGCTACAACCCTCCGTCACGCTACATTACCCCACCTGACACTCAACACGCCGCGCATCTACCGCTGCACACACACACTCTCTCTCTTTCTCTCTCTCACCCTCTGACTGCTACCATCTGCTGACTGTTCATGCATTTAAAAGGCAGAACGGTTTGCCATCAATAAGCCAGTGCTTGCCAGGTGCTTGGAAACGGCCTGTAAACATATAGCCAACAATAAGGTTAGATTTGTAACAATAAGAACCAATTCACAACAATATGGACCGTTTTGCAACAACGATTCACAACAATAAGGACCGATTCGCAACAATAAGGACCGATTCGCAACAATAAGGACCGATTCGTAACAATAAGGACCAATTCGCAACAATAAGGACCGATTCGTAACAATAAGGACCGATTCGCAACAATAAGAATAGATTCGTAACAATAAGGACCAATTCGCAACAACGATTCGCAACAATAAGGATAGATTCGTAACAATAAGGACCAATTCGCAACAACGATTCACAACAATAAGGACCGATTCGTAACAATAAGGACCAATTCGCAACAATAAGGACCGATTCACAACAATAAGGACCGATTCGTAACAATAAGGACCAATTCGCAACAATAAGGACCGATTCGTAACAATAAGGACCGATTCGCAACAATAAGGATAGATTCGTAACATAAAGGACCGATTCGTAACAATAAGGACCGATTCGCAACAATAAGAACCAATTCGCAACAAAAATCTGCAACAATAAGGACCAATTCGCAACAACGATTCGCAACAATAAGAACCAATTCGCAACAACGATTCGCAACAATAAGGACAGATTCGCAACAAAAAGGACAGATTCGCAACAAAAAGGACCAATTTGCAACAATAAGGACCAATTCCCAACAATAAGGACAGATTCGCTACAACGATTCGCAACAATGAGGACAGATTCGCTACAACGATTCGCAACAATGAGGACAGATTCGCTACAACGATTCGCAACAATAAGGACCGATTTGCAACATATAGAACCTATTCGTAACAATAAGGACAGATTCACAACAATAAGGATAGATTCGCAACATATAGAACCTATTCGGAACAATAAGGACAGATTCACAACAATGAGGACAGATTCGCAACAATAAGGACCAATTCGCAACAATAAGGACCGATTCACAACAATGAGGACAGATTCACAACAATAAGGACAGATTCACAACAATAAGGATAGATTCGCAACATATAGAACCTATTCGTAACAATAAGGATAGATTCGCAACATACAGAACCTATTCGTAACAATAAGGACAGATTCGCAACACCGATTCGCAACAATAAGGACAGATTCGTAACATAAAGGACCGATTCGTAACAATAAGGACCGATTCGTAACAATAAGGACCGATTCGTAACAATAAGGACCGATTCGCAACAATAAGAACCAATTCGCAACAATAAGGACCAATTTGCAACAATAAGGACCGATTCGCAACAAAAAGGACCAATTTGCAACAATGATTCGCAACAATGAGGACAGATTCGCTACAACGATTCGCAACAATAAGGACCGATTCGCAACATATAGAACCTATTCGTAACAATAAGGACCGATTCGCAACATATTTATTTTATTTATTTTATTTCACCTTTATTTAACCAGGTAGGCTAGTTGAGAACAAGTTCTCATTTGCAACTGCGACCTGGCCAAGATAAAAGCATAGCAGTGTGAACAGACAACAGAGTTACACATGGAATAAACAATTAACAAGCCAATAACACAGTAGAAAAAAATGGGCAGTCTATATACAATGTGTGCAAAATGCATGAGGAGGTAGGCGAATAATACAGTTTTGCAGATTAACACTGGAGTGATAAATGATCAGGTCATGTACAGGTAGAGATATTGGTGTGCAAAAGAGCAGAAAAATAAATAAATAAAAACAGTATAAAAAACAGTATGGGAATGAGGTAGGTGAAAATGGGTGGGCTATTTTCCTATAGACTATGTACAGCTGCAGCGATCGGTTAGCTGCTCGGATAGCTGATGTTTGAAGTTGGTGAGGGAGATAAAAGTCTCCAACTTCAGCGATTTTTGCAATTCGTTCCAGTCACAGGCAGCAGAGTACTGGAACGAAAGGCGGCCAAATGATGTGTTGGCTTTAGGGATGATCAGTGAGATACACCTGCTGGAGCGCGTGCTACGGATGGGTGTTGCCATCGTGACCAGTGAACTGAGATAAGGCGGAGCTTTACCTAGCATGGACTTGTAGATGACCTGGAGCCAGTGGGTCTGGCGACGAATATGTAGTGAGGGCCAGCCGACTAGAGCATACAAGTCGCAGTGGTGGGTGGTATAAGGTGCTTTAGTGACAAAACGGATGGCACTGTGATAGACTGCATCCAGTTTGCTGAGTAGAGTGTATAGAATATAGAATATAGAACCTATTCTAACAATAAGGACCGATTCGTAACAATAAGGACCGATTCGCAACATATAGAACCTATTCGTAACAATAAGGACCGATTCGCAACATACAGAACCTATTCGTAACAATAAGGACCGATTCGTAACAATAAGGACCGATTCGTAACAATAAGGATAGATTTGCAACAATAAGGATAGATTCGCAACAATGATTCGCAACAATGAGGACAGATTCGCTACAACGATTCGCAACAATAAGGACCGATTCGCAACAATATGGACCGATTCGCAACATATAGAACCTATTCTAACAATAAGGACCGATTCGTAACAATAAGGACCGATTCGCAACATATAGAACCTATTTGTAACAATAAGGACAGATTCACAACAATGAGGACAGATTCGCAACAATAAGGACCGATTCACAACAATAAGGACCGATTCACAACAATGAGGACAGATTCACAACAATAAGGATAGATTCGCAACATATAGAACCTATTCGTAACAATAAGGATAGATTCGCAACATATAGAACCTATTCGTAACAATAAGGACAGATTCACAACAACAATTCAAAACAATAAGGACGGATTCGTAACAACGATTTGCAACAATAAGGATCAATTCGCAACAATAAGGACCGATTCGCAACAATAATGACCGATTCGCAACAATAACGACCGATTCTTAACAATAAGGACCAATTCGTGACAACGATTCGCACCGATTCGTAACATAAAGGACTGATTCGTAACAATAATTGTTACAAGGTAGGGGTGGTATACAGAAGATACAGTAGCCCTATTCGGTAAAAGGCCGTCCATATTATGGCAAGAACAGCTCAAATTTTCAAAGAGAAACGACAGTCCATCATTACTTTAAGACATGAAGGTCAGTCACTGTGAAACATTTCAGGAACTTTCTTCAAGTGCGGTCGCAAACACCATTAAGCACTATGATGAAACTGTCTCTCATGAGGACCGCCACAGGTAAGGAAGACCCAGAGTTACCTCTGCTGCAGAGGATAAGTTCACTAGAGTTACCAGTCTCAGATTGGAATGGAAGACCCAGAGTTACCTCTGCTGCAGAGGATAAGTTCACTAGAGTTACCAGTCTCAGATTGGAATTGAAGACCCAGAGTTACCTCTGCTGCAGAGGATAAGTTCACTAGAGTTACCAGTCTCAGATTGGAATGGAAGACCCAGAGTTACCTCTGCTGCAGAGGATAAGTTCACTAGAGTTACCAGCCTCAGATTGGAATGGAAGACCCAGAGTTACCTCTGCTGCAGAGGATGAGTTCATTAGAGTTACCAGTCTCAGAAATTGCAGGCCAGTTAAATGCTTCAGAGTTCACGTAACAGACACATCTCAACATCAACTGTTCAGAGGAGACTGCATGAATCAGGACTTCATGATCGAATTGCTGCAAAGAAACCACCAATAAGAAACTTGCTTGGGCCAAGAAAGACGAGCAATGGATGTTAGACCGGTGGAAATCTGTCCTTTGGTCTGATGAGTCCAAATTTGAGATTTTTGGTTCCAACCTATGTGTCTTTGTGAGACGCAGAGTAGGTGAACGAATGATCTCTGCATGTGTGGTTCCCACCGTGAAGCATGGAGGAGGATGTGTGATGTTGTCGGGGTGCGTCGCTGGTGACACTGTCTGTGATTTATTTAGAATTCAAGGCACACTTAACCAGCATGGCTACCACAGTATTCTGCAGCGATACGTCATCCCATCTGGTTTGTACTTAGTGGGACTATAATTTGTTTTTCAACAGGACAATGACCCAACCCACCCCCAGGCTGTGTAAAGGCTATTTGACCAGGGAGAGTGATGGAGTGCTGCATCAGATGACCTGGCCCCCACAACCACCGACCTCAACCCAATTGAGATGTTTTGGGATGAGTTGGACCGCAGAGTGAAGGAAAAGCAGTGTGCCAACAAGTGCTTATTATATGTGAGAACTTCTTCAATATTGTTGGAAAAGCATTCCTCATGAAGCTGGTTGAGAGAATGCCAAGAGTTTGCAAAGCTGTCATCAAGGCCAACAGTGGCTACTTTGAAGATTCTAAAATCTATTTTGATTTGTTTGGTTACTACATGATTCCATATGTGTTATTTAATAGTTTTGATGTCTTCACTATTATTCCACAATGTAGAAAACAGTAAATGAATGAGTAGGTGTGTCCAATCTTTTGACTGGTAGTGTATGAATAATGGACAGTAAAGATAGTAGGAACAGCGCCCTCAAAGTATTAGTAACCCTGTACATATTCCACATGCTGTTGCGTTTTGGCCTCAATTTAAAATGGATTAAATTATTTAAAAATTCTCGCCCATCTACACACATGATGACAAAGTGAACACATGATTCTAGACATTTTTGCAAATGTATTGATAATAAACTGAAATATCGAATATACCTAAGTGTTCACACCCTTGAGTCAATACGTGTTAGGATCACCTTAGCAGCGATTACAACTGTGATTCTTTCTGCGTAAGTCTCTAAGAGCTTTGCACATCTGGATTGTACAATTATGATCTTTCAGATTCCTCAAACTGTCAAGTTGGTGGTTGATCATTGCTTGACAGCCATTTTCAAGTCTTGTCGAGACGATTTAAGTCAAACCTCTAACTAGGCCGCTCAGGAACCCTCACTGTCATCTTGGTAAGCAACTCCAGTCTATATTTGGCCTTGTGTTTTAGGTTATTGTCCTGCTGAAATGTGAATTTGTCTCCCAGTGTCTTTTGGAAAGCAGACTGAACCAGGTTTTCCAATAGGATTTTGCCTATTCTTAACTTTCTTCCATTTATGTTTATCCTAAAAAAATTCCTAGACCTTGCCAATGACAACCCAGTTAATAGACTTTATGATGATTATTCGATGACAGTAATGTAATAGTCACAATATATCACCATAATATGGCAGAATGCCCCAACCTCAAGCCTTCTAACTAATCCCACCCATCTGAAATTATTCAAATACTTTGTGCGTTATTGTTACAAATCGGTCCATATTGTTGCGAATAGGTCATTACGTTACAAATCGGTCCTTATTGTTGCGAATAGGTCATTACGTTACAAATCGGTCCTTATTGTTGCGAATCGGTCCTTATTGTTGCGAATCGGTCCTTATTTTCGTGAATCAATCCTCTGTTGCGAATCGGTCCTTATTGTTGTGAATCGGTCCTTATTGTTACGAATCGGTCCTTATTGTTACGAATCGGTCCTTATTGTTGTGAATCGGTCCTTATTGTTGTGAATCGGTCCTTATTGTTAAGAATCGGTCCTTATTGTTACGAATCGGTCCTTATTGTTGCGAAACGGTCCTTATTATTGTGAATCGTTGTTGCGAATCGGTCCTTACTGATGCAAATCCTTGTAACGAATCGGCCCTTATTGTCTCGAATCCGTCCTTATTGTTGCGAATCGTTGGCTCAAACGCAATAAGAAGGAAAGAATTTCCAACAAATTAACATTTAACAAGGCAGAACTGCTAATTGAAATATATTCAGGTGACTACCTCATGAAGCTGGTTAAGAGAATGCCAAGAGTCTGCCAAGCTGTCATCAAGAAAAAGAGTGGCTACTTTGAAGAATCTAAAAAAATCAAATATATTTTGATTTGTTTAAACTTTTTTCCTAGTTTGGATGTCTTCAATATGAGTCTACAATGTAGAAAATAGTCTAAATAAAAGAAAACCCTTGTTAGGTATACTGCACTGTTGGAACTATAAACATAAGAAACACACCTCTACAAACTGCTGCTACACATTACTCCACACTGCTACTACACACTGCTGTTACACACTGCTACTACACATTACTACACACTGCTGTTACACACTGCTGTTACACACTACTACACACTGCTACTACACACTGCTGTTACACACTGCTACTACACATTACTACACACTGCTGTTACACACTGCTGTTACACACTGCTGTTACACACTGCTGTTACACACTGCTACTACACACTGCTAAATCAAATCAAATCAAATCAAATTTTATTTGTCACATACACATGGTTAGCAGATGTTAATGCGAGTGTAGCGAAATGCTTGTGCTTCTAGTTCCGACAATGCAATGATAACCAACAAGTAATCTAACTAACAATTCCAAAACTACTGTCTTATACACAGTGTAAGGGGATAAGGAATATGTACATAAGGATATATGAATGAGTGATGGTACAGAGCAGCATACAGTAGATGGTATCGAGTACAGTATATACATATGAGATGAGTGTGTAGACAAAGTAAACAAAGTGGCATAGTTAAAGTGGCTAGTGATACATAAGGATGCAGTCGATGATGTAGAGTACAGTATATACATATGCATATGAGATTAATAATGTAGGGTAAGTAACATTATATAAGGTAGCATTGTTTAAAGTGGCTAGAGATATATTTACATAATTTCCCATCAATTCCCATTATTAAAATGGCTGGAGTTGGGTCAGTGTCAGTGACAGTGTGTTGGCAGCAGCCACTCAGTGTTAGTGGTGGCTGTTTAACAGTCTGATGGCCTTGAGATAGAAGCTGTTTTTCAGTCTCTCGGTCCCAGCTTTGATGCACCTGTACTGACCTCGCCTTCTGGATGATAGCGGGGTGAACAGGCAGTGGTTCGGGTGGTTGATGTCCTTGATGATCTTTATGGCCTTCCTGTAACAACGGGTGGTGTAGGTGTCCTGGAGGGCAGGTAGTTTGCCCCCGGTGATGCGTTGTGCAGTCCTCACTACCCTCTGGAGAGCCTTACGGTTGAGGGCGGAGCAGTTGCCGTACCAGGCGGTGATACAGCCCGCCAGGATGCTCTCGATTGTGCATCTGTAGAAGTTTGTGAGTGCTTTTGGTGACAAGCCGAACTTCTTCAGCCTCCTGAGGTTGAATAGGCGCTGCTGCGCCTTCTTCACGACGCTGTCAGTGTGAGTGGACCAATTCAGTTTGTCTGTGATGTGTATGCCGAGGAACTTAAAACTAGCTACCCTCTCCACTACTGTTCCATCGATGTGGATAGGGGGGTGTTCCCTCTGCTGTTTCCTGAAGTCCACAATCATCTCCTTAGTTTTGTTGACGTTGAGTGTGAGGTTATTTTCCTGACACTACACACTCCGAGGGCCCTCACCTCCTCCCTGTAGGCCGCTACTACACACTGCTGTTACACACTGCTACTACACATTACTACACACTGCTACTACACATTACTACACACTGCTACTATACACTGCTACTACACATTACTACACACTGCTACTACACACTGCTGTTACACACTGCTACTACACATTACTACACACTGCTACTACACATTACTACACACTGCTACTATACACTGCTACTACACATTACTACACACTGCTACTACACACTGCTACTACACACTGCTACTACACATTACTACACACTGCTACTACACATTACTACACACTGCTACTACACACTGCTGTTACACATTACTACACACTGCTACTACACATTACTACACACTGCTACTACACATTACTACACACTGCTACTACACACTGCTGCTACACATTACAACACACTGCTACTACACACTGCTGTTACACATTACTACACACTGCTACTACACACTGCTACTACACATTACTACACACTTCTACTACACACTGCTGTTACACATTACTACACACTGCTACTACACATTACTACACACTGCTACTACACACTGCTACTACACATTACTACACACTAATATAATATATATGCCATTTAGCAGACGCTTTTATCCAAAGCGACTTACAGTCATGTGTGCATACATTCTACGTATGGGTGGTCCCGGGGATCGAACCCACTACTCTGGCGTTACAAGCGCCATGCTCTACCAACTGAGCTACAGAAGGACCACTGCAGTAGTACTATATATTACTACTATATATTACTACACTGCTACTATACATTACTACACACTGCTGTTACACACTGCTACTACACATTACTACACACTGCTATTACACATTACAACACACTGCTACTACACACTGCTGCTACACATTACTACACACTGATGCTACACACTACACACTTCTACACACTGATGCTACACACTACACACCTCTACACACTGATGCTACACACTACTGCTGCTACACACTGATGCAACACACTACACACCTCTACACACTGATGCTACACACTACACACCTCTACACACTGATGCTACACACTACACACCTCTACACACTGATGCTACACACTACACACTGATGCTACACACTACACACTGATGCTACACACTACACACCTCTATACACTGCTGCTATACATTACTACACACTGATGCTACACACTGATGCAACACACTACACACTGATGCTACACACTACACACTGATGCTGCACACTACACACCTCTACACACTGATGCTACACACTACACACTGATGCTACACACTACACACCTCTATACACTGCTGCTATACATTACTACACACTGATGCTACACACTGATGCAACACACTACACACTGATGCTACACACTACACACTGATGCTGCACACTACACACCTCTACACACTGATGCTACACACTACACACTGATGCTACACGCTACACACTGATGCAACACACTACACACTGATGCTACACACTACACACTGATGCTACACACTACACACTGATGCTACACACTACACACCTCTACACACTGATGCAACACACTACACACCTCTACACACTGATGCTACACACTACACACCTCTACACACTGATGCTACACACTACACACCTCTACACACTGATGCTACACACCTCTACACACTGATGCTACACACTACACACCTCTACACACTGATGCTACACACCTCTACACACTGATGCTACACACTACACACCTCTACACACTGATGCTACACACCTCTACACACTGATGCTACACACTACACACCTCTACACACTGATGCTACACACTACACACCTCTACACACTGATGCTACACACCTCTACACACTGATGCTACACACTACACACCTCTACACACAGATGCTACACACCTCTACACACTGATGCTACACACCTCTACACACTGATGCTACACACTACACACCTCTACACACTGATGCTACACACTACACACCTCTACACACTGATGCTACACACCTCTACACACTGATGCTACACACTACACACCTCTACACACTGATGCTACACACCTCTACACACTGATGCTACACACTACACACCTCTACACACTGATGCTACACACCACTACACACCTCTACACACTGATGCTACACACTACACACCTCTACACACTGATGCTACACACTACACACCTCTACACACTGATGCTACACACCTCTACACACTGATGCTACACACTACACACCTCTACACACTGATGCTACACACCTCTACACACTGATGCTACACACTACACACCTCTACACACTGATGCTACACACCTCTACACACTGATGCTACACACTACACACCTCTACACACTGATGCTACACACTACACACCTCTACACACTGATGCTACACACCTCTACACACTGATGCTACACACTACACACCTCTACACACAGATGCTACACACCTCTACACACTGATGCTACACACCTCTACACACTGATGCTACACACTACACACCTCTACACACTGATGCTACACACCTCTACACACTGATGCTACACACTACACACCTCTACACACTGATGCTACACACTACACACCTCTACACACTGATGCTACAAACTACTGATGCTACACAGTACACACTGCTGCTACACACTACTGCTGCTACACACTGATGCTACACACTGATGCAACACACTACACACCTCTATATCCCAATAAACATCCAGCAGCCTCAGTCCTCCTGCCCGTGGGTGGTCCATCACATTCTTTATGTGGAAACTGAATTAGCACAGAACCTGCTACAATCTGGAAACATGCAGACTCACACACACAGACACACACACACAGGCAGGGCAGCGCTGAGCCTCAACCTAATATAGAACACACACAGGCAGGGCAGCGCTGAGCCTCAACCTAATATAGAGCACACACACACAGGCAGGGCAGCGCTGAGCCTCAACCTAATATAGAACACACACACACAGGCAGGAGAGCGCTGAGCCTCAACCTATTATAGAACACACACACACAGGCAGGGCAGCGCTGAGCCTCAACCTAATATAGAACCATAATAAAACCCTTCAAACCCTGCAGCGTGTTGTTTTACTAAATAACATCTAACAGCCCATTACTCCACATTACTCCTAATGGGCTGGCTAATTAGAATCAGTCCATAGAAGGCTCTATGTTTAGAAGAGACTGTTGGACCAGGCTGTGGAAAGGTCCCAAATGGGCCCCTATTCCCTATATGGTGCACTGCCTTTGACCAGAGCTCTCACAAGGTTCCCACAGGACTCGGGACAAGAGTAGTGCACCATTTAGGGCACAGGGTGCTATTTAGGAGGCATCCAGATGTTTAGAATGATTGTGTGTTTTAAAGCCTGGTAGAGTGTTTCGACCAGGCTGACTGGCCAGCATTATAGCCGGATAGAGTCTTTAGACCAGACTGACCTGCCAGCATCAACACAGCATTACCTTAATGGCAATACTGACTTCTCAGATACTGCTGTAAGCAGTCTAAATTATTAGACCAGTCTACATTCTGTTATAGACTATTAGACCAGTCTACATTCTGTTATAGACTATTAGACCAGTCTACATTCTGTTATAGGCTATTAGACCAGTCTACATTCTGTTATTAGACCAGTCTACATTCTGTTATAGGCTATTAGACCAGTCTACATTCTGTTATAGGCTATTAGACCAGTCTACATTCTGTTATAGACTATTAGACCAGTCTACATTCTGTTATAGGCTATTAGACCAGTCTACATTATGTTATAGGCTATTAGACCAGTCTACATTCTGTTATAGACTATTAGACCAGTCTACATTCTGTTATAGGCTATTAGACCAGTCTACATTTTGTCATAGGCTATTAGACCAGTCTACATTCTGTTATTAGACCAGTCTACATTCTGTTATAGACCAGTCTACATTCTGTTATAGGCTATTAGACCAGTCTACATTCTGTTATAGGCTATTAGACCAGTCTACATTCTGTTAGACTATTAGACCAGTCTACAATTTGTTATAGGCTATTAGACCAGTCTACATTCTGTTATAGGCTATTAGACCAGTCTACATTCTGTTATAGACTATTAGACCAGTCTACATTCTGTTATAGACTATTAGACCAGTCTACATTCTGTTAGACTATTAGACCAGTCTACATTCTGTTATAGACTATTAGACCAGTCTACATTCTGTTATTAGACCAGTCTACATTCTGTTATAGGCTATTAGACCAGTCTACATACTTTTATAGACTATTAGACCAGTCTACATTCTGTTATAGACTATTAGACCAGTCTACATTCTGTTAGACTATTAGACCAGCCTACATTCTGTTATAGACTATTAGACCAGTCTACATTCTGTTATAGGCTATTAGACCAGTCTACATTCTGTTATAGACTATTAGACCAGTCTACATTCTGTTATAGACTATTAGACCAGTCTACATTCTGTTATAGACTATTAGACCAGTCTACATTCTGTTATAGGCTATTAGACCAGTCTACATTCTGTTATAGGCTATTAGACCAGTCTACATTCTGTTATAGGCTATTAGACCAGTCTACATTCTGTTATAGGCTATTAGACCAGTCTACATTCTGTTATAGGCTATTAGACCAGTCTACATTATGTTAGACGCTGGTCTTAACATTGGTTTAGAGAATAGCAGGTAATTCATAATTTTAATGTTTGTTTCTGTCTGAAATAAAACATATTCAAATAACTAAAAGGTGAGATCATGGTCGGACGGTCGGACGGACGGACGGATGGACAGACGGACAGACGGACGGACGGCCAGACGGACAGATGGACGGACGGACAGACGGACGGACAGACGGACGGACGGACGGACGGACGGACGGACGGACGGACAGACGGACGGACGGACGGACGGACGGTCGGACGGACGGACAGACAACATTAAAAGTGTTGCTGTTCTCATCAAACCTGATGTTCACAATTCATAGATATAAAGTATGTGGACACCTCTTTGGCTATTTCAGCCACACACGTTGCTGACAGGTTTATAAAATCGAGCACAATGCCGTGCAATCTCCATAGACAAACATTGGCAGAAGGTTGGCCTTACTGAAGAGCTCAGTGACTTTCAACGTGGCACCGTCATAGGATGCCACCTTTCCAACAAGTTAGTTCCTCAACATTTCTGCCCTGCTAGAGCTGCCCTAATTAACTGTAACTGCTGTTACTGTGAAGTGGAAACGTTTAGGAGCAACAACGGTTCAGCCGCGAAGTGGTAGGCCACACAAGCTCACAGAACGGGACCGCCGAGTGCTGAAGCATGTAGAGCTTAAACATTGTCTGTCCTCGTTTGCAACACTCGCTACTGAGTTCCAAACTGCCTCTGGAAGCACAAGTGTTTGTCGAGAGCTTCATGAAATGGATTTCCATGGCCGAGAAGCCACACACAAGCCTAAGATCACCATGTGCAATGCCAAGCTTCGGCTGCAGTGGTGTAAAGCACGCCGCCATTGGACTCTGGAGCAGTGGAAACACGTTCTCTGAAGTGATGATGGTCCTGTGTAGCTCAGTTGGTAGAGCATGGCGCTTGTAACGCCAGGGTAGTGGGTTCGATCCCCGGGACCACCCATACGTAGAATGTATGCACACATGACTGTAAGTCGCTTTGGATAAAAGCGTCTGCTAAATGGCATATATTATTATTATTATTATTATTATTATTATATTATTATTATTATATATATTATTATATTATTATTATATTGATGAATCACATTTCACCATCTGGCAGTCCAATGGACGAATCTGTGTTTGGTGGATGCCAGGAGAACACTACCTGCCTGTCACGGCTGGCTGAAGGACTGGACCAAGCTGCAGCAGCGTACGTTAACTTTTTTTTAAATGACGCCGACAAAACAAAGAACAAAAAAACAAACCGTGAAGCTTTGGGCTATGTGCCCTGAACAAAGACAAAGTTAACTTCCCACAAAACAGGTGGGGGAAAAGGGTACCTAAGTATGATTCCCAATCAGAGACAACGATAGACAGCTATCCTTGATTGAGAACCACCCCCGGCCAAACACATAGAAATAGAAAATCATAGAACATAGACTGCTGTCTGGAGCTGTTTTTCACCCAAATCACACCCTGACCAAACCAAAATAGAGACATAAAACGCTCTCTACGGTCAGGGCGTGACACTGCCCCAATGCATAGTGAAAATCTGTAAAGTTTGGTGGAGGAGGAGGAATCACGGTCTGGATCTGTTTTTCATAGTTCGGACTAGGCCCCTTAGTTCCAGTGAAGGGAAATCTTAACGCTATACCTTCCAACTTTGTGGTAACTGTTTGGTGAAGGTCCTTTCCTGTTTCAGCATGACAATGCCCCCATGCACAAATCGATGTCCATACAGAAATGGTTTGTCGAGATCGGTGTGGAAGAACATGACTGGCCTGCACAGAGCCCTGACCTCAACCCCATCCAATGCCTTTGGGATGAATTGGAACACCGACTGCTAGCCAGGCCTAATCGCCCAACATCTGTGCCCGACCTCACTAATGTTCTTGTGGCTGAATGGAAGCAAGTCCCCATAGCAATATTCCAACATCTAGTAGAAAGCCTTCCCAGAAGAGTAGAGGTTGTTATAGCAGCAATGTTCCATCATCTAGTGGAAAGCCTTCCCAGAAGAGTGGAGGCTGTTGTAGCAGTAATGTTCCAACATCTAGTGGAAAGCCTTCCCAGAAGAGTGGAGGCTGTTATAGCAGCAATGTTCCAACATCTAGTGGAAAGCCTTCCCAGAAGTGTGGAGGCTGTTATAGCAGCAATGTTCCATCATCTAGTGGAAAGCCTTCCCAGAGGAGTGGAGGCTGTTATAGCAGCAATGTTCCATCATCTAGTGGAAAGCCTTCCCAGAAGAGTGGAGGCTGTTATAGCAGCAATGTTCCAACATCTAGTGGAAAGCCTTCCCAGAAGTGTGGAGGCTGTTATAGCAGCAATGTTCCAACATCTAGTGGAAAGCCTTCCCAGAAGTGTGGAGGCTATTGTAGCAGCCAAGGTGGTCCATCTCCATATTAATGCCCATGATTTTAGAATGAGATGTTCGACAAGCAGGTGTCCACATACTTTTGGCCATGGAATGTATCTCAGCTTGAAATATATATTTTCAACAACGTGACAAAAAACAAATTCCTCAGAATCTGTTTAGTCTGACAGTAATGAGGAAACACACACTCATTCACACACAGACGCACACACAGACGCACACACATGCGCACACTCATGCACGCACACACAGAGAGACCTCCATCAGCTAAGGAATGCATTAACTAATTCTCTCCATTTTCTATCCTCTGAATTCTTTAAAATCCTTTCAGCAATCTGGATGGTTTCCCTTGAGCCAGCCCTCTCTTTCTCTCTCTCCAATGTGAGAGCAGTTTGGCCCTGTGGTATTTTGTTTTCAGAGGGCCCGTGGTTCAGCCTTTTAAGAAGCAGCCTGCCTGAACTATTAAGTCTGTTCCCGCTACGGTGCTGATTGGTGTGTGTGTGTGTGTGTGTGTGTGTGTGTGTGTGTGTGTGTGTGTGTGTGTGTGTGTGTGTGTGTGTGTGTGTGTGTGTGTGTGTGTGTGTGTGTGTGTGTGTGTGTGTGTGTGTGTGTGTGTGTGTGTGTGTGTGTGTGTGTGTGTGTGTGTGTGTGTGTGTGTGTGTGTGTGTGTGGAGCAGAACAGAACAGATTAGAACAGAACGGAGAGCAGAGCAGAACGGAGCAGAACGGTGCAGAGGGTGTGTTGTCCCAGGTGCTGCCGAGTGTTTGGACAGAAACATGTCCAACATTAAATACTCTACAGAGGAAGTCTCTCACATACCAGACCCAGAACTAGGCTGAGACACACCTGGGCTCAAATACTATTCAAATCATTTAAAATGTTAAAATGCTTGATTGAGCTTGCCTGGCACAATGGAACCAACAGATGAGTTAATGAAGTGCAAACCTGTCTCTCTCGCAGCTAAAGCTAAAGTATTTGAAAGATTTCCAATACTATTTGAACCCAGATGTGGTCTGAGCAGCCAGACCACAGTTAACCTAACAGTTCAGTTCCTGTTACCGGGCTGTTAGACACTCTGTAGTTGAGTTGTACTTCCTGTAAGGCCTGTTAGTGTTAAACACTGGGATGAGTGGTAATAATGATGATTAGCCTGGAAACGGCTGAGTCTTACATAGCACCTTAGTCCCTGGTCTATAGTAGTGCACTATATAGGGAATAGGGCTCTGGTCTAAAGTAGTGCACTATATAGGGAATAGGGCTCTGGTCTAAAGTAATACACTACATAGGGAATAGGGCTCTGGTCTATAGTAGTACACTATATAGGGAATAGGGTCCTGGTCTAAAGTAGTGCACTATATAGGGAATAGGGTCCTGGTCTATAGTAGTGCACTATATAGGGAATAGGGTCCTGGTCTAAAGTAGTACACTATATAGGGAATAGGGCTCTGGTCTAAAGTATTACACTATATAGGGAATAGGGCTCTGGTCTAAAGTAGTACACTATATACAGGGGGTACTGGTACAGAGGCAATGTGTGGGGGCACCGGTTAGTCGAGGTAATTTAGGTAATATGTACATGTAGGTAGACTTAAAGTGACTATGCATAGATAATAACAGAGAGTAGCAGCATAAAAATGGGGGTGGGAGGGTGCAAACAGTCTGGGTAGCCATTTGATTGGCTGTTCAGGAGTCTTATGGCTTGGGGGTAGAAGCTGTTAAGAAGCCTTTTGGACCTAGACTTGGTGCTCCGGTACCGCTTGCCGTGCGGTAGCAGAGAGAACAGTCTATGACTAGGGTGGCTGGGGTCTTTGACAAGTTTTAGAGCCTTCCTCTGACAACGCCTGGTATAGAGGTATTGGATGGCAGGAAGCTTGGCACCAGTGATGTACTGGGCCGTACGCACCACCCTTTGTAGTGCCTTGCGGTCGGAGGCCAAGCAGTTGCCGTACCAGGCATTATGAAGATCTGTACAGAGTGTCTGGAATGCAGCTGGGGTTTCCCCCGGTTTGAAATTTGAAAACCTTCGCAAGCACTCTCCAATCAGCTCTCCTGCCTCTGCTAACCCGCTAATGAATTTAGATTATACTGTATATATTTGCGATGATCAGAACAATTCGTATTGTTGTCTTTACTACCAGAGCATCCAGCTAGTGGGGGGTGTAGCCGAGCCTAGCATAACTAACCCTTCTCTCAGGTGTCTAGCCCAGCGTAGCATAGTTAACCCTTCTCTCAGGTGTCTAACCCAGTGTAGCATAGTTAACCCTTCTCTCAGGTGAGCCTAGCGTAGCATAGCTAACCCTTCTCTCAGGTGTCTAGCCCAGCGTATCATAGTTAACCCTTCTCTCAGGTGTCTAGCCCAGCGTAGCATAGTTAACCCTTCTCTCAGGTGGGCCTAGCCTAGTGTAGCATAGTTAACCCTTCTCTCAGGTGGGCCTAGCCCAGCCTAGCATAGTTAACCCTTCTCTCAGGTGGGCCTAACCCAGCCTCTGCTAACCTGCTAATGAATTTAGATTATACAGTATATATTTGCGACGATCAGAACAATTCGTATTGTTGTCTTTACTACTCTCCCTGTACACTTGAGCTACCGGTGAGCTGCACATTTGTTTCTATGTGGTTAAGGTTAATTGTAACGCTAGCTAGCTAACTAGCTAATTTAACACAAGCAAGCTAGCTTGCATTAACGTTACCGTGTTAGGCTAGATAGCAAGCTGAGTTTGTTCCCAGCTAATTTAGTTTTGTTATGATTAGATAGCTATTTGTATTTACTCAGGGAGATTATACATTCACCAAAGTTTTTCCCCTGTACTATTATAAATTAGCAAGCTAGACTAGTTAGCTAGGTAGTCTATGATTGTGATTTAATCTAGTTAAGATTAATTGTTTTTGCACCTTGCAGGTGAATCATTGTCCGTCTCCAACGTGACTCAGACACACCCAGGAGGATGGGAAAGTCATTGTACCTGCATGTCATCCTGAGGAGAGGTCTCACACAGAAGTTCTAAGTTCTATATTGTTTCTGCTGCTTCAAATATCTATATTATATTTATATTGATATCAAAGATAGCCAGGCTTGCACCCAGAAGCCCTGTGCATAGGCTCAGCCAAGCATGGAGCATGCAGAAATAAGCAACTTCTCTGTCTGGCCTGGCCAAGCTCAAGGTCCTGGGGGCACGGAGAGTTTGATCAGAGGACAGGGGTAGTTTGATCAGAGAACAGGGGTAGTTGGATCAGAGGACAGGGAGAGTCAGATCAGAGGACAGGGAGAGTCAGATCAGAGGACAGGGAGAGTCAGATCGGAGGACAGGGACAGTACGATCGGAGGACGGGGAGAGTTGGATCGGAGGACGGGGAGAGTTGGATCGGAGGACGGGGAGAGTTGGATCGGAGGACGGGGAGAGTTGGATCGGAGGACGGGGAGAGTTGGATCGGAGGACGGGGAGAGTTGGATCGGAGGACGGGGAGAGTTGGATCGGAGGACGGGGAGAGTTGGATCGGAGGACAGGGAGAGTTGGATCGGAGGACGGGGAGAGTTGGATCAGAGGACAGGGAGAGTTGGATCAGAGGACAGGGAGAGTTGGATCAGAGGACAGGGAGAGTTGGATCAGAGGACAGGGAGAGTTGGATCAGAGGACAGGGAGAGTTGGATCAGAGGACAGGGAGAGTTGGATCAGAGGACAGGGAGAGTTGGATCGGAGGACAGGGAGAGTTGGTTCGGAGGACAGGGAGAGTTGGATCGGAGGACAGCGAGAGTTGGATCGGAGGACAGGGAGAGTTAGATCGGAGGACAGGGAGAGTTAGATCAGAGGACAGGGAGAGTTAGATCAGAGGACAGGGAGAGTTGGATCGGAGGACAGCGAGAGTTGGATCGGAGGACAGGGAGAGTTAGATCGGAGGACAGGGAGAGTTAGATCAGAGGACAGGGAGAGTTGGATCAGAGGACAGGGAGAGTTGGATCAGAGGACAGGGAGAGTTGGATCAGAGGACAGGGAGAGTTGGATCAGAGGACAGGGAGAGTTGGATCAGAGGACAGGGAGAGTTGGATCAGAGGACAGGGAGAGTTGGATCAGAGGACAGGGAGAGTTAGATCAGATGACAGGGAGAGTTAGATCAGAGGACAGGGAGATTTAGATCAGAGGACAGGGAGATTTAGATCAGAAAGTCACTTTAACCCTACCTACTGTATATCTACCTCCATTACCTCGTACCCATGCACATCGACTCTGTACTGGTACGAGAGAGAGCCGACCCAGACCACAGAGGATCTACTGTGTGTGTCTAACCCTGACCTAGACCACAGGCCCACCTGATGAAGGACTCCTCTGTTCTGGCAGTCTTTCAGTGAAACTCATTATTTCTGTGGCCATGCTTAGCCTACAGTAATTAATGTACATACATGCTCCTGCTTCCTCACCGGGCGGAGCCCCAGACCCACCTCTCCTCACCTCACCTCCTCCACCTAGATGAGCCCCCCCCCCCCCCCGGCCGAGCCTCCCATCTGAGCCCCTCAACCCTGGCCCAGCCTCCCATCTGAACCCCAGACCCCCTCCACTCTGGCCGAGCCTCCTATCCAATCCCCAGACCCCCTCCACCCTGGCCGAGCCTCCCATCTGAGCCCCTCCACCCTGGCCCAGCCTCCCATCTGATCCCCAGAGCCCCTCCACCCTGGCCGAGCCTCCCACTGAGCCCCTCCACCCTGGCCCAGCCTCCCATCTGTTCCCCAGAGCCCCTCCACCCTGGCCCAGCCTCCCATCTGATCCCCAGACCCCCTCAACCCTGGCCGAGCCTCCCATCTGAACCCCAGACCAAGGCTATTGAAATATGAATGACTCTCTAAAGTGAGCCGGGATTCTGTATTTCAGAGACCGTCTCTCTTCTTTCCCTCCCTCCACCCCATCACTTCATACAACAAGATTAAATACTGACAATATGGCTCAATGGCCATCTGTTCCCTTTATCGGCCCATAGAACTCTGGTCAAAGCTAGTGCACTCTATAAGAAATAGGGGGTCATTTAGGATGCACCCTACCTGGTTACTGTTTAAACACAGTAGGGGACAATTTAGGATGCACCCTACCTAGTTACTGTTTAAACACAGTAGGGGACCATTTAGGATGCACACGACCTAGTTACTGTTTAAACACAGTAGGGGACCATTTAGGATGCACTCTACCTGGTTACTGTTTAAACACAGTAGGGGACAATTTAGGATGCACTCTACCTGGTTACTGTTTAAACACAATAGGGGACAATTTAGGATGCATTCAATACCTTGTTACTATTTTAACCCTATTAAAGGACTGAATTGAGTCCAAAATGACACCCTATTCCCTATACCGGCCCATAGGGCTTTGGTCAAAGGTAGTGCACTATATAGGCACGGTTCTGCTCTTGTGGAAAACATTTACAACTGAAAGGGATGATTATAATAGCACAGTCATTTCCAATGCGCTCCTGTCATCACCGCTGAGTGTATATCGAGTCGTTGTGATTATTACAGATTGTACCCCTGTTGATATCAGAACCATGTGTTGCTGACACCTGATTGGCTAATGATAGAAGCCTTTCTTTCCGCAGCAGTATTAGTGATCTATAGAGGACGATGCTGTGACGTGATTACTGCCAAAACCTTTTCAGGGGATCGATTGGAAAACACAGGTGTCTGTTCTATTACGCTCCGCTAACGCACGCACGCACGCACACACACACACGAGCGCACACACGCACGCGCACACACACACGCGCACACACGCACACACACACTCTCTCTCTCCACCCACACACACACAAACACACGTACGCACGCACACACACACGCACGCACACACACGCACGCACACACGAGCACACACACACACGCACACACACACACGCACACACACACACGCACACACGCACACACACGCACGCACACACGAGCACACACACACACACGCACACACACACACACACACGCACACACACGCACACACACGCACACACACACACGCACACACACGCACGCACACACACACACGAGCGCACACACGCACGCGCACACACACACAAACCCAACCCTAGTCCCAGGCCCATCACCAACCCTAGCCCCAGGCCCTAGCTCCATGTCCATCACCAACCCTAGCCCCAGGTCCATCACCAACCCTAGCTCCAGGCCCATCACCAATCCTAGCTCCAGGTCTATCACCAACCCTAGCTCCAGGTCCATCACCAACCCTAGCCCCAGATCCATCACCAACCCAAGCCCCAGGTCCATCACCAAGCCTAGCTCCAGGTCCATCACCAACCCTAGCTCCAGGTCCATCACCAACCCAAGCTCCAGGTCCATCACCAAGCCTAGCTCCAGGTCCATCACCAACCCTAGCTCCAGGTCCATCACCAACCCTAGGTCCAGGTCCATCACCAACCCTATCACCAACCCTAGGTCCAGGTCTATCACCAACCCTAGTCCCAGGCCCATCACCAACCCTAGCCCCAGGCCCTAGCTCCATGTCCATCACCAACCCTAGCCCCAGGTCCATCACCAACCCTAGCTCCAGGTCCATCACCAGCCCTAGTCCCAGGCCCTAGCTCCAGGCCCATAACCAACCCTAGCCCCAGGCCCATCACCAACCCTAGCTCCAGGTCCATCACCAACCCTAGTCCCAGGCCCTAGCTCCAGGTCAATCACCAACCCTAGTCCCAGGCCCTAGCTCCAGGTCCATCACCAACCCTAGTCCCAGGCCCTAGCTCCAGGTCCATCACCAACCCTAGTCCCAGGCCCTAGCTCCAGGTCCATCACCAACCCTAGTCCCAGGCCCTAGCTCCAGGCCCATCACCAATCCTAGCTCCAGGTCTATCACCAACCCTAGCTCTGGGTCCATCACCAACCCTAGCCCCAGTTCCATCACCAACCCAAGCTCCAGGTCCATCACCAAGCCTAGCTCCAGGTCCATCACCAACCCTCGGTCCAGGTCCATCACCAACCCTACCTCCAGGTCCATCACCAACCCTCGGTCCAGGTCCATCACCAACCCTAGGTCCAGGTCCATCACCAACCCTAGGTCCAGGTCCATCACCAACCCTAGGTCCAGGTCCATCACCAACCCTAGCTCCAGGTCCATCACCAACCCTCGGGTCCATCACCAACCCTCGGTCCAGGTCCATCACCAACCCTCGGTCCAGGTCCATCACCAACCCTAGGTCCAGGTCCATCACCAACCCTAGCTCCATGTCCATCACCAAGCCTAGCTCCAGGTCCATCACCAACCCTATCACCAACCCTAGCTCCAGGTCCATCACCAACCCTATCACCAACCCTAGCTCCAGGTCCATCACCAACCCTCGGTCCAGGTCCATCACCAACCCTAGGTCCAGGTCCATCACCAACCCTAGCTCCATGTCCATCACCAACCCTAGCTCCATGTCCATCACCAACCCTAGCTCCAGGTCCATCACCAACCCTATCACCAACCCTAGCTCCAGGTCCATCACCAACCCTAGCTCCATGTCCATCACCAAGCGTAGCTCCAGGTCCATCACCAACCCTATCACCAACCCTAGCTCCAGGTCCCTCACCAACCCTAGCTCCAGGTCCATCACCAACCCTAGCTCCAGGTCCATCACCAGCCCTAGTCCCAGGCCCTAGCTCCAGGCCCATCACCAACCCTAGCTCCAGGTCCATCACCAGCCCTAGTCCCAGGCCCTAGCTCCAGGCCCATAACCAACCCTAGCCCCAGGCCCATCACCAACCCTAGCTCCAGGTCCATCACCAACCCTAGTCCCAGGCCCTAGCTCCAGGTCAATCACCAACCCTAGTCCCAGGCCCTAGCTCCAGGTCCATCACCAACCCTAGTCCCAGGCCCTAGCTCCAGGTCCATCACCAACCCTAGTCCCAGGCCCTAGCTCCAGGTCCATCAACAACCCTAGTCCCAGGCCCTAGCTCCAGGCCCATCACCAATCCTAGCTCCAGGTCTATCACCAACCCTAGCTCTGGGTCCATCACCAACCCTAGCCCCAGTTCCATCACCAACCCAAGCTCCAGGTCCATCACCAAGCCTAGCTCCAGGTCCATCACCAAGCCTAGCTCCAGGTCCATCACCAAGCCTACCTCCAGGTCCATCACCAAGCCTAGCTCCAGGTCCATCACCAACCCTAGCTCCAGGTCCATCACCAACCCTAGCTCCAGGTCCATCACCAACCCTCGGTCCAGGTCCATCACCAACCCTCGGTCCAGGTCCATCACCAACCCTCGGTCCAGGTCCATCACCAACCCTAGGTCCAGGTCCATCACCAACCCTAGGTCCAGGTCCATCACCAACCCTAGGTCCAGGTCCATCACCAACCCTAGCTCCAGGTCCATCACCAACCCTCGGTCCAGGTCCATCACCAACCCTCGGTCCAGGTCCATCACCAACCCCCAGGTCCATCACCAACCCTAGGTCCAGGTCCATCACCAACCCTAGCTCCATGTCCATCACCAAGCCTAGCTCCAGGTCCATCACCAACCCTATCACCAACCCTAGCTCCAGGTCCATCACCAACCCTATCACCAACCCTAGCTCCAGGTCCATCACCAACCCTCGGTCCAGGTCCATCACCAAGCCTAGCTCCAGGTCCATCACCAAGCCTAGCTCCAGGTCCATCACCAAGCCTAGCTCCAGGTCCATCACCAACCCTAGCTCCAGGTCCATCACCAACCCTCGGTCCAGGTCCATCACCAAGCCTAGCTCCAGGTCCATCACCAAGCCTACCTCCAGGTCCATCACCAAGCCTAGCTCCAGGTCCATCACCAACCCTAGCTCCAGGTCCATCACCAACCCTAGCTCCAGGTCCATCACCAACCCTCGGTCCAGGTCCATCACCAACCCTCGGTCCAGGTCCATCACCAACCCTCGGTCCAGGTCCATCACCAACCCTAGGTCCAGGTCCATCACCAACCCTAGGTCCAGGTCCATCACCAACCCTAGGTCCAGGTCCATCACCAACCCTAGCTCCAGGTCCATCACCAACCCTCGGTCCAGGTCCATCACCAACCCTCGGTCCAGGTCCATCACCAACCCTCGGTCCAGGTCCATCACCAACCCTAGGTCCAGGTCCATCACCAACCCTAGCTCCATGTCCATCACCAAGCCTAGCTCCAGGTCCATCACCAACCCTATCACCAACCCTAGCTCCAGGTCCATCACCAACCCTATCACCAACCCTAGCTCCAGGTCCATCACCAAACCTCGGTCCAGGTCCATCACCAACCCTAGGTCCAGGTCCATCACCAACCCTAGCTCCATGTCCATCACCAACCCTAGCTCCATGTCCATCACCAACCCTAGCTCCAGGTCCATCACCAACCCTATCACCAACCCTAGCTCCAGGTCCATCACCAACCCTAGCTCCATGTCCATCACCAAGCCTAGCTCCAGGTCCATCACCAACCCTATCACCAACCCTAGCTCCAGGTCCATCACCAACCCTAGCTCCAGGTCCATCACCAACCCTAGCTCCAGGTCCATCACCAGCCCTAGTCCCAGGCCCTAGCTCCAGGCCCATCACAGCCCTAGTCCCAGGCCCTATCCAGGCCCATAACCAACCCTAGCCCCAGGCCCATCACCAACCCTAGCTCCAGGTCCATCACCAACCCTAGTCCCAGGCCCTAGCTCCAGGTCCATCACCAACCCTAGTCCCAGGCCCTAGCTCCAGGCCCATCACCAATCCTAGCTCCAGGTCTATCACCAACCCTAGCTCTGGGTCCATCACCAACCCTAGCCCCAGTTCCATCACCAACCCAAGCTCCAGGTCCATCACCAAGCCTAGCTCCAGGTCCATCACCAAGCCTAGCTCCAGGTCCATCACCAAGCCTACCTCCAGGTCCATCACCAAGCCTAGCTCCAGGTCCATCACCAACCCTAGCTCCAGGTCCATCACCAACCCTAGCTCCAGGTCCATCACCAACCCTCGGTCCAGGTCCATCACCAACCCTCGGTCCAGGTCCATCACCAACCCTCGGTCCAGGTCCATCACCAACCCTAGGTCCAGGTCCATCACCAACCCTAGGTCCAGGTCCATCACCAACCCTAGGTCCAGGTCCATCACCAACCCTAGCTCCAGGTCCATCACCAACCCTCGGTCCAGGTCCATCACCAACCCTCGGTCCAGGTCCATCACCAACCCTCGGTCCAGGTCCATCACCAACCCTAGGTCCAGGTCCATCACCAACCCTAGCTCCATGTCCATCACCAAGCCTAGCTCCAGGTCCATCACCAACCCTATCACCAACCCTAGCTCCAGGTCCATCACCAACCCTATCACCAACCCTAGCTCCAGGTCCATCACCAACCCTCGGTCCAGGTCCATCACCAAGCCTAGCTCCAGGTCCATCACCAAGCCTAGCTCCAGGTCCATCACCAAGCCTACCTCCAGGTCCATCACCAAGCCTAGCTCCAGGTCCATCACCAACCCTAGCTCCAGGTCCATCACCAACCCTAGCTCCAGGTCCATCACCAACCCTCGGTCCAGGTCCATCACCAACCCTCGGTCCAGGTCCATCACCAACCCTCGGTCCCATCACCAACCCTCGGTCCAGGTCCATCACCAACCCTAGGTCCAGGTCCATCACCAACCCTAGGTCCAGGTCCATCACCAACCCTAGCTCCAGGTCCATCACCAACCCTCGGTCCAGGTCCATCACCAACCCTCGGTCCAGGTCCATCACCAACCCTCGGTCCAGGTCCATCACCAACCCTAGGTCCAGGTCCATCACCAACCCTAGCTCCATGTCCATCACCAAGCCTAGCTCCAGGTCCATCACCAACCCTATCACCAACCCTAGCTCCAGGTCCATCACCAACCCTATCACCAACCCTAGCTCCAGGTCCATCACCAAACCTCGGTCCAGGTCCATCACCAACCCTAGGTCCAGGTCCATCACCAACCCTAGCTCCAGGTCCATCACCAACCCTCGGTCCAGGTCCATCACCAACCCTCGGTCCAGGTCCATCACCAACCCTATCACCAACCCTAGCTCCAGGTCCATCACCAACCCTATCACCAACCCTAGCTCCAGGTCCATCACCAAACCTCGGTCCAGGTCCATCACCAACCCTAGGTCCAGGTCCATCACCAACCCTAGCTCCATGTCCATCACCAACCCTAGCTCCATGTCCATCACCAACCCTAGCTCCAGGTCCATCACCAACCCTATCACCAACCCTAGCTCCAGGTCCATCACCAACCCTAGCTCCATGTCCATCACCAAGCCTAGCTCCAGGTCCATCACCAACCCTATCACCAACCCTAGCTCCAGGTCCATCACCAACCCTAGCTCCAGGTCCATCACCAACCCTAGCTCCAGGTCCATCACCAGCCCTAGTCCCAGGCCCTAGCTCCAGGCCCATCACCAGCCCTAGTCCCAGGCCCTAGCTCCAGGCCCATAACCAACCCTAGCCCCAGGCCCATCACCAACCCTAGCTCCAGGTCCATCACCAACCCTCGGTCCAGGTCCATCACCAACCCTAGGTCCAGGTCCATCACCAACCCTAGGTCCAGGTCCATCACCAACCCTAGGTCCAGGTCCATCACCAACCCTAGCTCCAGGTCCATCACCAACCCTCGGTCCAGGTCCATCACCAACCCTCGGTCCAGGTCCATCACCAACCCTCGGTCCAGGTCCATCACCAACCCTAGGTCCAGGTCCATCACCAACCCTAGCTCCATGTCCATCACCAAGCCTAGCTCCAGGTCCATCACCAACCCTATCACCAACCCTAGCTCCAGGTCCATCACCAACCCTATCACCAACCCTAGCTCCAGGTCCATCACCAACCCTCGGTCCAGGTCCATCACCAAGCCTAGCTCCAGGTCCATCACCAAGCCTAGCTCCAGGTCCATCACCAAGCCTACCTCCAGGTCCATCACCAAGCCTAGCTCCAGGTCCATCACCAACCCTAGCTCCAGGTCCATCACCAACCCTAGCTCCAGGTCCATCACCAACCCTCGGTCCAGGTCCATCACCAACCCTACCAGGTCCATCACCAACCCTCGGTCCAGGTCCATCACCAACCCTCGGTCCAGGTCCATCACCAACCCTAGGTCCAGGTCCATCACCAACCCTAGGTCCAGGTCCATCACCAACCCTAGCTCCAGGTCCATCACCAACCCTCGGTCCAGGTCCATCACCAACCCTCGGTCCAGGTCCATCACCAACCCTCGGTCCAGGTCCATCACCAACCCTAGGTCCAGGTCCATCACCAACCCTAGCTCCATGTCCATCACCAAGCCTAGCTCCAGGTCCATCACCAACCCTATCACCAACCCTAGCTCCAGGTCCATCACCAACCCTATCACCAACCCTAGCTCCAGGTCCATCACCAAAACCTCGGTCCAGGTCCATCACCAACCCTAGGTCCAGGTCCATCACCAACCCTAGCTCCAGGTCCATCACCAACCCTCGGTCCAGGTCCATCACCAACCCTCGGTCCAGGTCCATCACCAACCCTATCACCAACCCTAGCTCCAGGTCCATCACCAACCCTATCACCAACCCTAGCTCCAGGTCCATCACCAAACCTCGGTCCAGGTCCATCACCAACCCTAGGTCCAGGTCCATCACCAACCCTAGCTCCATGTCCATCACCAACCCTAGCTCCATGTCCATCACCAACCCTAGCTCCAGGTCCATCACCAACCCTATCACCAACCCTAGCTCCAGGTCCATCACCAACCCTAGCTCCATGTCCATCACCAAGCCTAGCTCCAGGTCCATCACCAACCCTATCACCAACCCTAGCTCCAGGTCCATCACCAACCCTAGCTCCAGGTCCATCACCAACCCTAGCTCCAGGTCCATCACCAGCCCTAGTCCCAGGCCCTAGCTCCAGGCCCATCACCAGCCCTAGTCCCAGGCCCTAGCTCCAGGCCCATAACCAACCCTAGCCCCAGGCCCATCACCAACCCTAGCTCCAGGTCCATCACCAACCCTAGTCCCAGGCCCTAGCTCCAGGTCCATCACCAACCCTAGTCCCAGGCCCTAGCTCCAGGTCCATCACCAACCCTAGTCCCAGGCCCCAGGCTCCAGCCCCTCTGCTCTTCCAAATAAGTGGGTATTTAGGGCCCATTGTCAGTAACAGGCAGTATTAGGTTAAACGTCTCTTACTCCACAGAACACTCATTACACCATGTCAGCCACACATGGAACCTGAACTAGCAGCTGAAACCCAATTATCACGGGCAGACTGATGCATCATGGGAGGCTGGTCTTTCACAGTCATAATGTTCACTAAACTAAAAGTCAGGTTATAAAGTCTTATAATGTCCTGAAATGTTGATGATTTTCATTTTCTCAATGAACGAACCTCCCTGCCATTTGCTTTTACAGCTGAAGGACATGAACTACTTGTGCAGCAGTGTACACAGTGTACAGTACTCACAGTACTCACAGTACTCACAGTACTCACAGTATTCATCACCATGGACCCTGTATTGATGGACCCTGTATTCACCCTGTATTCACAGTACTCACAGTACTCACAGTACTCACAGTACTCACAGTACTCACAGTATTCATCACCATGGACCCTGTATTGATGGACCCTGTATTCACCCTGTATTCACCCTGTACTCACAGTACTCACAGTACTCACAGTACTCACAGTATTCACAGTACTCACAGTACTCACAGTACTCACAGTATTCACAGTATTCACAGTACTCACAGTATTCACAGTACTCACAGTACTCACAGTATTCACAGTATTCACACCCCTCGACCTGACTTTTGACACATGTTTTGTTTTGTCACAGCGTGAATTTAAAAATGGATCAAATTTAGAATGTAAAGTTGAAATGTCTTGGGTCAATAAGTATTCAACCCCTTTTGGCAAGCCTACATACAGTATGTTCAGGGGTAAATATTTGCTTAAAAAGTTTAAAGTTTTAATGTCACTTGCACAAGTACAGTGAAATGCCTTTCATGGAAGCTCTAACCCCAGAGTACACAGTAGCAGCAGTGTATATGATGATTGTATATGCATGTGTATAGAGTCAGTATAAATGTGTGTATAGAGTCAGTATAAATGTGTGTATAGTCAGTATAAATGTGTGTATAGTCAGTATAAATGTGTGTATAGTCAGTATAAATGTGTGTATAGTCAGTATAAATGTGTGTATAGTCAGTATAAATGTGTGTATAGTCAGTATAAATGTGTATAGAGTCAGTATAAATGTGTGTATAGTCAGTATAAATGTGTGTATAGTCAGTATAAATGTGTGTATAGTCAGTATAAATGTGTATAGAGTCAGTATAAATGTGTATAGTCAGTATAAATGTGTATATAGTCAGTATAAATGTGTATAATCAGTATAATTGTGTATAGAGTCAGTATAAATGTGTATAGAGTCAGTATAAATGTGTATAGAGTCAGTATAAATGTGTATAGAGTCAGTATAAATGTGTATAGAGTCAGTATAAATGTGTATAGAGTCAGTATAAATGTGTATAGAGTTAGTATAAATGTGTGTAGAGTCAGTATAAATGTGTATAGAGTCAGTATAAATGTGTATAGAGTCAGTATAAATGTGTATAGAGTCAGTATAAATGTGTATAGAGTCAGTATAAATGTGTAGAGAGAGTCAGTATAAATGTGTATAGAGAGTCAGTATAAATGTGTATAGAGTCAGTATAAATGTGTATAGAGTCAGTGTAAATGTGTGAAGAGTCAGTATAAATGTGTAGAGTCAGTGTAAATGTGTATAATCAGTATAAATGTGTATAGAGTCAGTATAAATGTGTAGAGTCAGTGTAAATGTGTATAATCAGTATAAATGTGTATAGAGTCAGTATAAATGTGGGTGTGTGTTGCTCAGGGATTTCACCATGAGGCCAATGGTAACTTTAAAACAGTTACAGAGTTTAATGGCTGTGATAGGAGAGAACTGAGGATGGATCAACAGCATTGTAGTCACCCCACAATACTAACCTAATTGACAGAGTGAACAGAAGGAATATTCCAGAACATGCATCCTGTTTGCAATAAGGCACTAAAGTTAAACTGCAAAGAAATTAACTTTATGTCCCGAAAACAAAGTGTTATGTTTGGGGAAAAACTAACACAAACATCACTGAGTACCAGTCATCATATTTTCAAGCATGGTGGTGGCTGCATTATGTTATGGGTATGCTTGTCATCAGCAAGGATGGAGTTTTTTTATGGAGTTTTTTTTAGGATAAAAAGAAACAGAATAGAGCTAAGCACAGGGCAATAACCTAAAAAACAAGGGCCAATATACCCTTATTTAACCAGGCAAGTCAGTTAAGAACACATTCTTATTTTCAATGACGGCCTAGGAACTGTGGGTTAACTGTCTGTTCAGGGGCAGAACGACAGATTTGTACCTTGTCAGCTCGAGGGTTTGAACTCGCAACCTTCCGGTTACTAGTCCAATGCTCTAACCACTAGGCTACGCTGCTAAGACGGCATTGAATGTTCCGGAGTGGCCTAGATACAGTTTTTACTTAAATTGTCTAGAGTAATCAATGGCAAAATATGAAAATGGCTGGATAGCAATGATCAACAACCAATTTGACAGAGCTTAAGAGTTTAAAAAAAGAATAATGCTCAAATATTGTACAATCCAGGTGTGCAAAGCTCTTACCCAGAAAGACTTACAGCTGTAATCACTGGCCATAGGGGGTGGGGCAGGAGGGGTCAGTGGGCAGAAGGGGAGGCCATAAGGGTGGGGCAGGAGCAGGGCATAGGGGGTGGCGCAGGAGGGGGTGGGGGGTTAACATCTGAGAGCAATCGCTGCTGACAGAACACAGACAGGCTGCTCCGACACTTGTTACCAGCACATAAACACTTGCCTCACTGGGTAGATAGGGAGCTGGCACACACACACGCACACGCACGCACGCACACACACACACACACACACACACACACACACACACACACACACACACACACACACACACACACACACACACACACACACACACCCCGACAGGGCTGCCCTGACATCTATCACACAGTAATTAACAGTTAATTAGCCAACCTTTGGGTTCAAGCATGCGGAGAATTCATCACCGCCAGCTAACAGCCAGCGAAGAGAAGCCCATACCCACATACATACCAACACATACCTCCCACCAACATACACCTCCCACCAACACACACCTCCCACCACGTCCGTTAACACACTTATCACCCACACCTCTCAGACAAATCCCTCCATTAGTGTCTACAAGGCAGAACATTAAACATGAGAGGTAGTCATAATGGGTGTGTTTATATAGGACTTGGCCCAAAAAGAATTCACCAGTCTAGAATCACCAGTCTTGATTCACCAGTCTACATTTACCAGTCTAGAATCACCAATCTAGATTCACCAGTCTAGAATCACCAGTCTAGATTCACCAGTCTAGAATCACCAGTCTAGATTCACCAGTCTAGATTTACCAGTCTACATTTACCAGCCTAGATTGAGCAGTCTAGATTGAGCAGTCTAGATTCACCAGTCTACATTTACCAGTCTACATTTACCAGTCTAGATTCACCAGTCTAGAATCACCAGTCTAGATTCAACAGTCTAGATTGACCAGCCTAGATTGACCAGTCTAGATTCACCAGTCTAGATTCACCAGTCTAGATTCACCAGTCTAGATTGACCAGTCTAGATTTACCAGTCTAGATTGAGCAGTCTAGATTCACCAGTCTAGATTGGCCAGTCTAGATTGGCCAGTCTAGATTGACCAGTCTAGATTGACCAGTCTACATTTACCAGTCTAGATTCACCAGTCTAGATTCACCAGTCTAGATTGACCAGTCTACATTTACCAGTCTACATTTACCAGCCTAGATTGAGCAGTCTAGATTGAGCAGTCTAGATTCACCAGTCTAGATTCACCAGTCTACATTCACCAGTCTACATTCACCAGTCTACATTCACCAGTCTAGATTCACCAGTCTAGATTCACCAGTCTACATTCACCAGTCTACATTCACCAGTCTAGATTCACCAGTCTAGATTCACCAGTCTAGATTCACCAGTCTAGATTCACCAGTCTAGATTGAGCAGTCTAGATTCACCAGTCTACATTTACCAGTCTACATTTACCAGTCTAGATTCACCAGTCTAGAATCACCAGTCTAGATTCAACAGTCTAGATTGACCAGCCTAGATTGACCAGTCTAGATTCACCAGTCTAGATTCACCAGTCTAGATTCACCAGTCTAGATTGAGCAGTCTAGATTCACCAGTCTAGATTCACCAGTCTAGATTCACCAGTCTAGATTCACCAGTCTAAACTGTACACATCATTGAAACTGTTGGATTCATTGTGCTGTCCTAAAGGTCTGTCCAGTGTTACATCATATTAAATCCTTAAGTCTATATTTAATTTGTATTTATTTAACATTTATTTAACTAGGCAAGTAAATTAAGGAATAAATTCTTATTATACAATGACGCCAAACCCTCCCCTATCCCGGACGACGCTGGGCCAATTGTGCGCCGCCCTATGGGACTCCCAATCACGGCCAGTTGTGATACTGCCCAGGATCGAACCAGGGTCTGTAGCTGGCCTGGGCAACTCCAGTCCTCGAGGGCCTGAATGGTGTCCCCAGCCCCAGGTAACACACCTGACTCCAATAATCAACTGATCATGATCTTAAATTCAGAACGCAACTAGTTTAAATCAGGTGTGTTTGCTAGGGATGGAGAAAAGTGTAAGACCAATCAGACCCCAGAGGACTGGAGTTGCCCAGGCCAGGTCTGTAGTAATGCCTCTAGCACTGAGATGCAGTGCCTTAGACCGCTGTGCCACTCAGGAGCACCTGTGTGTGCTGAGTAATAATCCCCATCAAAAATCTGTCCATTTAAACGAGAGATAACAGGGCTGCGTTTCAATCCAACCCATGTAGCCCTTCCCGAAGGGCCCTTTTGGAGAGCACTAACTCATGTAAGTCGGGAACCAATACACACAGTCAGTTAGGCTAGCTTTTTCAAACAGACATTTGCATCCTGTAGCTCCAAAACCAAAAAGTTCTGGGACACTGTAAAGTCCATGGAGAATAAGAGCACCTCCTCCCAGCTGCCCACTGTACTGAGGCTAGGAAACACTGTCACCACCAATAAATCCACTATAATCGAGAAGTTCAATAAGCATTTCTCTACGGCTGGCCATGCTTTCCACCTGGCTACCCCAACCCGGCCAACAGCTCTGCACCCCCCGCAGCTATTTGCCCGAGCCTCCCCCATTTCTCCTTCACCCAAATCCAGACAGCAGATTTTTTGAAAGAGCTGCATAACCTGGACCCGTACAAATCAGCTGGGCTAGACAATCTGGACCCCTACATATCAGCTGGGCTAGACAATCTGGACCCCTACATATCAGCTGGGCTAGACAATCTGGACCCCTACATATCAGCTGGGCTAGACAATCTGGACCCCTACATATCAGCTGGGCTAGACAATCTGGACCCCTACATATCAGCTGGGCTAGACAATCTGGACCCCTACATATCAGCTGGGCTAGACAATCTGGACCCCTACATATCAGCTGGGCTAGACAATCTGGACCCTCTCTTTCTAAAATTATCCGCCAAAGTTGTTGCAACCCCTATTACCAGTCTGTTCAACCTCTCTTTCGTATCGTCCGAGATTCCTAAAGATTGGAAAGCTGCCGCGGTCATCCCCCTCTTCAAAGGGGGAGACACTCTAGACCCAAACTGTTGCAGACCTAAATCCATCTCTCCCTGCCTTTGTAGAATCTTTGAAAGCTAACAAACAGATCACTGACCATTTAGATTTCCACCGTACCTTCTCCTCTGTGCAATCCTGTTTCCGAGCTGGTCACGGGTGCACCTCATCCACACTCAAGGTACTAAACGATATCATAACCGCCATCGATAATAGACAATACTGTGCAGCCGTCTTCATCGACCTGACCAAGGCTTTTGACACTGTCAATCACCTTATTCTTATCGGCAGACTCAAGACCCTTGGTTTTTCTAATGACTGTCTTGCCTGGTTCACCAACTACTTCTGAGATAGAGTTCCGTGTGTCAAATCGGAGGGTCTGCTGTCTGGACCTCTGGCAGTCTATGGGGGTGCCACGGTGTTCAATTCTCGGGCCGACTCTTTTCTCTGTATACATCAATGACGTTGCTCTTGCTGCTGGTGAGTCTCTGATCCACCTCTACGCAGATGACACCATTCTGTATACTTCTGGCCCTTCTATGGACACTGTGTTAACAAACCTCCAAATGAGCTTCAATGCCATACAACACTCCTTCCGTGGCCTCCAACTGCTCTTAAACGCAAGCAAAACTAAATGCATGCTCTTCAACCGATCGCTGCCCACAACTGCCCGCCGGTCCAGCATCACTACTCTGGACGGTTCTGACTTAGAATATGTGGACAACTACAAATACCTAGGTGTCTGGTTAGACTGTAACCTCTCCTTCCAGACTCACATTAAGCATCTCCAATCCAAAATTAAATCTAGAATCGGCTTCTTAATTTGCAAGAAAGCCTCCTTCACTCATGCTGTTAACATACCCTCGTAAAACTGACTGTCCTACCGATCCTTGACTTCGGTGATGTCATTTACAAAATAGCCTCCAATACCCTACTCAGCAAACTGGATGCAGTCTATCACAGTGCCATCCGTTTTGTCACCAAAGCCCCAAATACCACCCACCACTGTGACCTGCAGGTATGCACCATCTAGACGGCTGGTCCCATCAGCTTCATATTCGGTCACCATAGACCAACTGGCTCCAGCAGGTATATCGGTCTATAGCAGGTAAAGGTCACCATTAGCACTTATCTCACTGGTCACCATCACTGGTCACCATAGCAGCACACACCCATAGCACACGCTCCAGCAGGTATATCTCACTGGTCACCATAGCAGCACACACCCATAGCACACGCTCCAGCAGGTATATCTCACTGGTCACCATAGCAGCACACACCCATAGCACACGCTCCAGCAGGTATATCTCACTGGTCACCATAGCAGCACACGCTCCAGCAGGTATATATCTCACTGGTCACCATAGCAGCACACGCTCCAGCAGGTATATATCTCACTGGTCACCATAGCAGCACACACCCAGCAGGTAGGTCACCATAGCGCTCCAGCAGGTATATCTCACTGGTCACCATAGCAGCACACGCTCCAGCAGGTATATATCTCACTGGTCACCATAGCACACGCTCCAGCAGGTATATCTCACTGGTCACCATAGCAGCACACACCCATAGCACACGCTCCAGCAGGTATATCTCACTGGTCACCATAGCAGCACACAGCACACGCTCCAGCCTCACTGGTCACCATAGCACACGCTCCAGCAGGTATATCTCACTGGTCACCATAGCACACGCACACTCCAGCAGGTATATCTCACTGGTCACCATAGCAGCACACACCCAGCAGGTATATATCTCACTGGTCACACAGCACCATAGCAGCACACGCTCCAGCAGGTATATCTCACTGGTCACCATAGCAGCACACACCCATAGCAGCAGGTATATATCTCACTGGTCACCATCCAGCAGGTATATCTCACTGTCACCATAGCACACGCTCCAGCAGGTCTCACTGGTCACCATAGCAGCACACGCTCCAGCAGGTCACCATAGTATATCTCACTGGTCACCATAGCAGCACACGCTCCAGCAGGTATATATCTCACTGGTCACCATAGCAGCACACGCTCCAGCAGGTATATATGGTCACCATAGCACTGCAGGTATATATCACTGGTCACCATAGCAGCACACGCTCCAGCAGGTATATATCTCACTGGTCACCACACGCTAGCAGCACCATAGCAGCACACGCTCCAGCAGGTATATATCTCACTGGTCACCATAGCAGCACACGCTCCAGCAGGTATATATCTCACTGGTCACCATAGCAGCACACGCTCCAGCAGGTATATCTCACTGGTCACCATAGCAGCACACGCTCCAGCAGGTATATATCTCACTGGTCACCATAGCAGCACACGCTCCAGCAGGTATATATCTCACTGGTCACCATAGCAGCACACGCTCCAGCAGGTATATATCTCACTGGTCACCATAGCAGCACACGCTCCAGCAGGTATATCTCACTGGTCACCATAGCAGCACACACCCATAGCACACGCTCCAGCAGGTATATCTCACTGGTCACCATAGCAGCACACGCTCCAGCAGGTATATATCTCACTGGTCACCATAGTAGCAGCACACGCCCAGCAGGTAGCACACGCTCCAGCAGGTATATATCTCACTGGTCACCATAGCAGCACACAGCAGGTATATATCTCACTGGTCACCATAGCAGCACACGCTCCAGCAGGTATATATCTCACTGGTCACCATAGCAGCAGCAGGTATATATCTCACTGGTCACCATAGCAGCACACGCTAGCACACTGGTCACCATCCAGCAGGTATATATCTCACTGGTCACCATAGCAGCAGCAGGTATATATCTCACTGGTCACCATAGCAGCACACGCTCCAGCAGGTATATCTCACTGGTCACCATAGCAGCACACGCTCCAGCAGGTATATATCTCACTGGTCACTGGTCAGCAGGTATATATCACTGGTCACCATAGCAGCACACACCATAGCTCCAGCAGGTATATATCTCACTGGTCACCATAGCAGCTCCAGCAGGTATATATCTCACTGGTCACCATAGCAGCACACGCTCCAGCAGGTATATATCTCACTGGTCACCATAGCAGCACACGCTCCAGCAGGTATATATCTCACTGGTCACCATAGCAGCACACGCTCCAGCAGGTATATATCTCACTGGTCACCATAGCAGCACACGCTCCAGCAGGTATATATCTCACTGGTCACCATAGCAGCACACGCTCCAGCAGGTATATATCTCACTGGTCACCATAGCAGCACAGGTATATATCTCACTGCACCATCCAGCAGGGTATATCTCACTGGTCACCATAGCAGCACACGCTCCAGCAGGTATATATCTCACTGGTCACCATAGCAGGTCACCATAGCAGCACCAGCAGGTATATATCTCACTGGTCACCATAGCAGCACACGCTCCAGCAGGTATATATCTCACTGGTCACCATAGCACACGCTCCAGCAGGTATATATCTCACTGGTCACCATAGCAGCACACGCTCCAGCAGGTATATATCTCACTGGTCACCATAGCAGCACACGCTCCAGCAGGTATATATCTCACTGGTCACCATAGCAGCACACGCTCCAGCAGGTATATATCTCACTGGTCACCATAGCAGCACACGCTCCAGCAGGTATATATCTCACTGGTCACCATAGCAGGTATATATCAGGTCACCATAGCAGCACACGCTCCAGCAGGTATATATCTCACTGGTCACCATAGCAGCACACGCTCCAGCAGGTATATATCTCACTGGTCATCCCCTTCCAGTTCTCTGCTGCCAATGACATGAACAAATTGTAAAAATCGCTGAAGTTGGAGACTTAAATCTCCCTCTCTAACTTTAAGCATCAGCTATCTGAGCAGCTTACCGATCGCTGCAGCTGTACACAGCCCATCTGTAAATAGCCCATCTGTACACAGCCCATCTGTAAATAGCCCATCTGTAAATAGCCCATCTGTAAATAGCCCATCTGTAAATAGTCCATCCAACTACCTCCCCATATTGTTTTAATTTACTTTTCTGCTGTTTTGCACTAAAGTATTTCTACTTGCACATCATCATCTGCACATCTGTCCCGTGTTCATTTGCTACTATGGCCTATTTATTGCCTTACCTCCTCACACCATTTGCACACACAGTATAAAGACTTTTTCTATTGTGTTATTGACTGTATGTTTGTTTATTCCATGTGTAACTCTGTGTTATTTTGTCGCACTGCTTTGCTTTATCTTGGCCAGGTCGCAGTTGTAAACGAGAACTTGTTCTCAACTGGCCTACCTGGTTAAATCAAGGTGTTCTCAACTAGCCTACCTGGTTAAATAAAGGTGTTCTCAACTAGCTTACCTGGTTAAATAAAGGTGTTCTCAACTAGCCTACCCTGGTTAAATAAAGGTGTTCTCAACTAGCCTACCTGGTTAAATAAAGGTGTTCTCAACTAGCCTACCTGGTTAAATAAAGGAGCACTATATAGGGAATCGGTTGCTATGTGGAACAGAAACATTAAGTATGTTGTTCCTACTGTTGTTTTCCTCCACGCAGAAGATACCAGTAATGAAAACAATCCCAACAGGGTTTTGTTCCAGCCCAGCAATAATAATCCGCAATCTGTTAAATGATGCACCCGTTACACTCAGCTGAATGAATCCTAATCCACGCAAATCAATCATCCATTTATAGTACATGTGAATCACATGGAAACAAGGCAACAGTGATTACATTCAGATGTTCAGTGTCTCTATAACAAACAGGAGATACTGTTACAGAGAGAGAGAGACAGAGAGAGAGAGACAGAGATAGAGAGAGAGAGAGACAGACAGACAGACAGACAGACAGACAGACAGACAGACAGACAGACAGACAGACAGACAGACAGACAGACAGACAGACAGACAGACAGACAGACAGACAGACAGACAGACAGACAGACAGACAGACAGACAGACAGACAGAGAGAGAGACAGAGGGAGAGACAGAGGGAGACAGAGGGAGAGACAGAGATACAGGCACAGAGAGCGAGAGAGAGAGAGAGAGAGAGAGAGAGAGAGAGAGAGAGAGAGAGAGAGAGAGAGAGAGAGAGAGAGAGAGAGAGAGAGAGAGAGAGAGAGAGAGAGAGAGAGAGAGAGAGAGAGAGAGAGAGAGAGAGAGAGAGAGAGAGAGAGAGAGAGAGTGTGTGTGTGTGTTAGGGTTGTTTCTCTCCTGGTTGAATTTTGTTGTTGCTAACAAAGTTATTATCAGTGAAAGGCAGGCACACATATCAGTGACTCTCAGGTCCAATAGCAGTTATGATCAGTCCAGCATCCAGCCTGCAGCCCCCATCATTAAGGAGTTAAACGTCACAGCAATCTCCAACTGAAGAGGTTTAGCTCTTCAGCAATCTGAGTTATTTCACTGTCTTTGGATGCATCCCAGCATGCCTCCCCATTCCCTATATAGTGTAGAGCCCTATCGTCCCTGGTCAGAATGTGGCTCCCCATTCCCTATATAGTGGAGAGCCCTATCGTCCCTGGTCAGAATGTGGCTCCCCATTCCCTATATAGTGGAGAGCCCTATCGTCCCTGGTCAAAATGTGGCTCCCCCTTCCTTATATAGTGGAGAGCCCTATCGTCCCTGGTCAAAATGTGGCTCCCCATTCCCTATATAGTGGAGACTAATATACTACTCTACACTCCAGTACTATGATACAATACTGCTCTACACTCCAGTCTATATGTACTCTACATTCCAGTACTATGAGTACTAGAGCTACTCTACACCACTCTAGTACTATACTACTCTACACTCCAGTACTATGATACTATCACTATGTGGCTACACTCCAGTACTATACTACTATACTACTCTACACTCCAGTACTATACTACTCTACACTCCAGTACTATGATACTATACTACCTCTCAGACTGTGGTACTATGATACTATAGTACTCTACACTCCAGTACTATGATACTATACTACTCTACACTCCAGTACTATGATACTATACTACTCTACACTCCAGTACTATACTACTCTACACTCTAGTACTATACTACTCTACACTCCAGTACTATGATACTATACTACTCTACACTCTAGTACTATACTACTCTACACTCCAGTACTATGATACTATACTACTCTACACTCCAGTACTATACTACTATACTACTCTACACTCCAGTACTATACTACTCTACACTCCAGTACTATGATACTATACTACTCTACACTCCAGTACTATGATACAATACTACTCTACACTCCAGTACTATACTACTCTACACTCTAGTACTATACTACTCTACACTCCAGTACTATGATACTATACTACTCTACACTCCAGTACTATACTACTCTACACTCTAGTACTATACTACTCTACACTCCAGTACTATGATACAATACTGCTCTACACTCCAGTACTATACTACTCTACACTCCAGTACTATGATACTATACTACTCTACACTCCAGTACTATACTACTATCCAGTGCTATGATAATATACTACTCTACACTCCAGTACTATACTACTCTACACTCCAGTACTATGATACTATACTACTCTACACTCCAGTACTATGATACAATACTACTCTACACTCCAGTACTATACTACTCTACACTCCAGTACTATGATACTATACTACTCTACACTCCAGTACTATGATACTATACTACTCTACACTCCAGTACTATACTACTCTACACTCCAGTACTATGATACTATACTACTCTACACTCCAGTACTATGATACTATACTACTCTACACTCCAGTACTATACTACTCTACACTCCAGTACTATGATACTATACTACTCTACACTCCAGTACTATGATACTATACTACTCTACACTCCAGTACTATGATACTATACTACTCTACACTCCAGTACTATACTACTCTACACTCCAGTGCTATGATACTATACTACTCTACACTCCAGTACTATACTACTCTACACTCCAGTACTATGATACTATACTACTCTACACTCCAGTACTATGATACAATACTACTCTACACTCCAGTACTATACTACTCTACACTCCAGTACTATACTACTCTACACTCCAGTACTATGATACTATACTACTCTACACTCCAGTACTATGATACTATACTACTTTACTCTCCAGTACTATGATACTATACTACTCTACACTCCAGTACTATGATACTATACTACTCTACACTCCAGTACTATACTACTCTACACTCCAGTACTATGATACTATACTACTCTACACTCCAGTACTATGATACTATACTACTCTACACTCCAGTACTATGATACTATACTACTCTACACTCCAGTACTATACTACTCTACACTCCAGTACTATGATACTATACTACTCTACACTCCAGTACTATACTACTCTACACTCCAGTACTATGATACTATACTACTCTACACTCCAGTACTATGATACAATACTACTCTACACTCCAGTACTATACTACTCTACACTCCAGTACTATACTACTCTACACTCCAGTACTATGATACTATACTACTCTACACTCCAGTACTATGATACTATACTACTTTACTCTCCAGTACTATGATAATATACTACTCTACACTCCAGTACTATGATACTATACTACTTTACACTCCAGTACTATACTACTCTACACTCCAGTACTATGATACTATACTACTCTACACTCCAGTGCTATGATACTATACTACTCTACACTTCAGTACTATGATACTATACTACTCTACACTCCAGTACTATACTACTCTACACTCCAGTACTATGATAATATACTACTCTACATTCCAGTACTATGATACTATACTACTCTACACTCCAGTACTATACTACTCTACACTCCAGTACTATGATACTACACTACTCTACACTCCAGTACTATACTACTCTACACTCCAGTACTATGATACTATACTACTCTACACTCCAGTACTACACTACTCTACACTCCAGTACTATGATACTATACTACTCTACACTCCAGTACTATACTACTCTACACTCTAGTACTATACTACTCTACACTCCAGTACTATGATACTATACTACTCTACACTCCAGTACTATACTACTCTACACTCCAGTGCTATGATAATATACTACTCTACACTCCAGTACTACACTACTCTACACTCCAGTACTATACTACTCTACACTCCAGTACTATGATACTATACTACTCTACACTCCAGTACTACACTACTCTACACTCCAGTACTATGATACTATACTACTCTACACTCCAGTACTATGATACTATACTACTTTACACTCCAGTACTACACTACTCTACACTCCAGTACTATGATAATATACTACTCTACACTCCAGTGCTATGATACTATACTACTCTACACTCCAGTACTATGATAATATACTACTCTACACTCCAGTACTATGATACTATACTACTCTACACTCCAGTACTATGATACTATACTACTCTACACTCCAGTACTATGATACTATACTACTCTACACTCCAGTGCTATGATACTATAGTACTCTACACTCCAGTACTATGATACTATACTACTCTAGACTCCAGTACTATGATACTATACTACTCTACACTCCAGTACTATGATACTATACTACTCTAGACTCCAGTACTATGATACTATACTACTCTACACTCCAGTACTATGATACTATACTACTCTAGACTCCAGTACTATGATACTATACTACTCTACACTCCAGTGCTATGATACTATACTACTCTACACTCCAGTACTATGATACTATACTACTCTAGACTCCAGTACTATGATACTATACTACTCTACACTCCAGTACTATGATACTATACTACTCTACACTCCAGTACTATACTACTATACAACTCCACACTCCAGTACTATACTACTCTACACTCCAGTACTATGATACTATACTACTCTACACTCCAGTACTACACTACTCTACACTCCAGTACTGTGATACTATACTACTCTACACTCCAGTACTACACTACTCTACACTCCAGTACTATGATACTATACTACTCTACACTCCAGTACTATGGTACTATACTACTTTACACTCCAGTACTACACTACTCTACACTCCAGTACTATGATAATATACTACTCTACACTCCAGTGCTATGGTACTATACTACTCTACACTCCAGTACTACACTACTCTACACTCCAGTACTATGATAATATACTACTCTACACTCCAGTGCTATGATACTATACTACTCTACACTCCAGTGCTATGATACTATACTACTCTACACTCCAGTACTATACTACTCTACACTCCAGTACTATGATACTATACTACTCTACACTCCAGTACTACACTACTCTACACTCCAGTACTATGATACTATACTACTCTACACTCCAGTGCTATGATACTATACTACTCTACACTCCAGTACTATGATACTATACTACTCTACACTCCAGTGCTATGATACTATACTACTCTACACTCCAGTACTATGATACTATACTACTCTACACTCCAGTGCTATACTACTATACTACTCTACACTCCAGTACTATGATACTATACTACTCTACACTCCAGTACTATGATACTATACTACTCTAGACTCCAGTACTATGATACTATACTACTCTACACTCCAGTACTATGATACTATACTACTCTACACTCCAGTACTATACTACTATACTACTCCACACTCCAGTACTATACTACTCTACACTCCAGTACTATGATACTATACTACTCTACACTCCAGTACTACACTACTCTACACTCCAGTACTATGATACTATACTACTCTACACTCCAGTACTATACTACTATACTACTCTACACTCCAGTACTATACTACTCTACACTCCAGTACTATGATAATATACTACTCTACACTCCAGTACTACACTACTCTACACTCCAGTACTATGATACTATACTACTCTACACTCCAGTACTATACTACTATACTACTCTACACTCCAGTACTATACTACTCTACACTCCAGTACTATGATACTATACTACTCTACACTCCAGTACTATACTACTCTACACTCCAGTACTATGATAATATACTACTCTACACTCCAGTACTATGATACTACACTACTCTACACTCCAGTACTATGATACTATACTACTCTACACTCCAGTACTATGATACTATACTACTCTACACTCCAGCACTATGATAATATACTACTCTACACTCCAGTACTATACTACTCTACACTCCAGTACTATACTACTCTCCCCTCCAGTACGATACTACTCTACACTCCAGTACTATGCTACTATACTACTCTACACTCCAGTACTATACTACTCTACACTCCAGTACTATAATACTATATTCCTCTACACTCCAGTACTATGATACTATACTACTCTACACTCCAGTACTATGATACTATACTACTCTACACTCCAGTACGATACTACTCTACACTGCAGTACTATACTACTCTACACTCCAGTACTATGATACTATACTACTCTACACTCCAGTACTATACTACTCTACACTCCAGTACTATGATACTATACTACTCTACACTCCAGTACGATACTACTCTACACTCCAATACTATACTACTCTACACTCCAGTACTACACTACTCTACACTCCAGTACTATACTACTCTACACTCCAGTACTATGATACTATACTACTCTACACTCCAGTACTATACTACTCTACACTCCAGTGCTATGATAATATACTACTCTACACTCCAGTACTATACTACTCTACACTCCAGTACTATGATACTATACTACTCTACACTCCAGTACTACACTACTCTACACTCCAGTACTATGATACTATACTACTCTACACTCCAGTACTATGGTACTATACTCCTCTACACTCCAGTACTATGATACTATACTACTCTACACTCCAGTACTATGATACTATACTACTCTACACTCCAGTACGATACTACTCTACACTGCAGTACTATACTACTCTACACTCCAGTACTATGATACTATACTACTCTACACTCCAGTACTATACTACTCTACACTCCAGTACTATGATACTATACTACTCTACACTCCAGTACGATACTACTCTACACTCCAGTACTATACTACTCTACAGTAGTACACTGGTCCATATACAGTAGAGAGGCTATATACAGTAGAGAGGCTATATACAGTAGAGGGGCTATATACAGTAGAGAGGCTATATACAGTAGAGAGGCTATATACAGTAGAGAGGCTATATACAGTAGAGGCTATATACAGTAGAGAGGCTATGTAGAGTAGAGGGGCTATATACAGTAGAGAGGCTATATACAGTAGAGAGTCTATATACAGTAGACAGGCTATATACAGTAGAGAGGCTATATACAGTAGAGGCTATATACAGTAGAGAGATTATATACAGTAGAGGTTATATACAGTAGAGAGGCTATATACAGTAGAGAGGTTATATACAGTAGAGGCTATATACAGTAGTGAGGCTATATACAGTAGAGGGGCTAAATACAGTAGAGAGGCTATATACAGTAGAGAGGCTATATACGGTAGAGAGGTTATATACAGTAGAGGCTATATACAGTAGAGAGGCTATATACAGTAGAGGGGCTAAATACAGTAGAGAGGTTATATACAGTAGAGGCTATATACAGTAGAGAGGCTATATACAGTAGAGGCTATATACAGTAGATGCTATATACAGTAGAGAGGCTATATACAGTAGAGAGGCTATATACAGTAGAGAGGCTATATACAGTAGAGGCTATATACACTAGAGAGGCTATATACAGTAGAGAGGCTATGTAGAGTAGAGGGGCTATATACAGTAGAGAGGCTATATACAGTAGAGGCTATATACAGTAGAGAGGCTATATACAGTAGAGAGGCTATATACAGTAGAGAGGCTATATACAGTACACAGGCTATATACAGTAGAGAGGCTACATACAGTAGAGAGGTTATATACAGTAGAGAGGCTATATAGAGTAGAGAGGCTATATACAGTAGAGGCTATATACAGTAGAGAGTCTATATACAGTAGACAGGCTATATACAGTAGAGAGGCTATATACAGTAGAGAGGCTATATACAGTAGAGAGGCTGTATACAGTAGAGAGGCTGTATACAGTAGAGGCTATATACAGTAGAGGCTATATACAGTAGAGAGGCTATATACAGTAGAGAGGCTATATACAGTAGAGATGCTATAGAAGTAGCGAGGCTACATACAGACACCGGTTAGTCAGGCTGATTGAGGTAGTATGTACATGTAGATATGGTTAAAGAAGAGCTATATACAGTAGAGAGGCTATATACAGTAGAGGCTATATACAGTAGAGGCTATATACAGTAGAGAGGCTATATAGAGTAGAGGCTATATACAGTAGAGAGGCTATATACAGTAGAGAGGCTATATACGGTAGAGAGGCTATATACAGTAGAGGCTATATACAGTAGAGAGGCGATATACAGTAGAGAGGCTATATAGAGTAGAGGCTATATACAGTAGAGAGGCTATATACAGTAGAGGCTATATACAGTAGAGAGGCTATATAGAGTAGAGGCTATATACAGTAGAGAGGCTATATACAGTAGAGAGGCTATATACGGTAGAGAGGCTATATACAGTAGAGGCTATATACAGTAGAGAGGCGATATACAGTAGAGAGGCTATATACAGTAGAGAGGTTATATACAGTAGAGGCTATATACAGTAGAGGCTATATACAGTAGAGGGACTATATACAGTAGAGGGGCTATATACAGTAGAGGCTATATACAGTAGAGGGGCTATATACAGTAGAGGGACTATATACAGTAGAGGCTATATACAGTAGAGAGGCTATATACAGTAGAGAGACTACATACAGTAGAGGGGCTATATACAGTAGAGGCTATATACAGTAGAGAGGCTATATACAGTAGAGAGGCTATATACAGTAGAGGCTATATACAGTAGAGGCTATATACAGTAGAGTCTATATACAGTAGAGACTATATACAGTAGAGGGGCTATATACAGTAGAGGCTATATACAGTAGAGGCTATATACAGTAGAGGGGCTATATACAGTAGAGAGGCTATATACAGTAGAGAGGCTACATACAGTAGAGAGGCTATATACAGTAGAGAGGCTATATACAGAAGAGAGGCTATATACAGTAGCGAGGCTATATACAGTAGAGAGGCTATATACAGTAGAGAGACTATATACAGTAGAGAGGCTATATACAGTAGAGAGGTTATATACAGTAGAGAGGCTACATACAGTAGAGAGGTTATATACAGTAGAGAGGCTATATACAGTAGAGAGGCTATATACAGTAGAGAGGCTATATACAGTAGAGAGGCTCTATACAGTATAGAGGCTCTATACAGTAGCGAGGCTATATACAGTAGTGAGGCTATATACAGTAAAGAGGCTATATATAGTAGAGAGACTATATACAGTAGAGAGGCTATATACAGTAGAGAGGTTATATACAGTAGCGAGGCTATATACAGTAGAGAGGCTATATACAGTAGAGAGGCTATATACAGAAGAGACTATATACAGTAGAGAGGCTATATACAGAAGAGACTATATACAGTAGAGAGGCTATATACAGTAGAGAGGCTATATAGAGTACACAGGCTATATACATTAGAGAGGCTACATACAGTAGAGAGGTTATATACAGTAGAGAGGTTATATACAGTAGAGAGGTTATATACAGTAGAGAGGTTATATACAGTAGATGCTATATACAGTACATTTACATTTACATTTAAGTCATTTAGCAGACGCTCTTATCCAGAACGACTTACAAATTGGTGCATTCACCTTATGACATCCAGTGGGACAGTCACTTAACAATAGTGCATCTAAAACTTAGGGGGGTGAGAGGGATTACTTATCCTATCCTAGGTATTCCTTAAAGAGGTGGGGTTTCAGGTGTCTCCGGAAGGTGGTGATTGACTCCGCTGTCCTGGCGTCGTGAGGGAGTTTGTTCCACCATTGGGGGGCCAGGGCAGCGAACAGTTTTGACTGGGCTGAGCAGGAGCTGTACTTCCTCAGTGGTAGGGAGGCGAGCAGGCCAGAGGTGGATGAACGCAGTGCCCTTGTTTGGGTGTAGGGCCTGATCAGAGCCTGGAGGTACTGAGGTGCCGTTCCCCTTACAGCTCCGTAGGCAAGCACCATGGTCTTGTAGCGGATGCGAGCTTCAACTGGAAGCCAGTGGAGAGAACGGAGGAGCGGGGTGACGTGAGAGAACTTGGGAAGGTTGAACACCAGACGGGCTGCGGCGTTCTGGATGAGTTGAAGGGGTTTAATGGCACAGGCAGGGAGCCCAGCCAACAGCGAGTTGCAGTAATCCAGACGGGAGATGACAAGTGCCTGGATTAGGACCTGCGCCGCTTCCTGTGTGAGGCAGGGTCGTACTCTGCGGATGTTGTAGAGCATGAACCTACAGGAACGGGCCACCGCCTTGATGTTGGTTGAGAACGACAGGGTGTTGTCCAGGATCACGCCAAGGTTCTTGGCGCTCTGGGAGGAGGACACAAAGAAAAAGAGAAAAGAGAAAAGAAAGAAGGGATACTGGTCTGTAATTGTTGACATCGGAGGGATCGAGTGTAGGTTTTTTCAGAAGGGGTGCAACTCTCGCTCTCTTGAAGACGGAAGGGACGTAGCCAGCGGTCAGGGATGAGTTGATGAGTGAGGTGAGGTAAGGGAGAAGGTCTCCGGAAATGGTCTGGAGAAGAGAGGAGGGGATAGGGTCAAGCGGGCAGGTTGTTGGGCGGCCGGCCGTCACAAGACGCGAGATTTCATCTGGAGAGAGAGGGGAGAAAGAGGTCAGAGCACAGGGTAGGGCAGTGTGAGCAGAACCAGCGGTGTCGTTTGACTTAGCAAACGAGGATCGGATGTCGTCGACCTTCTTTTCAAAATGGTTGACGAAGTCATCTGCAGAGAGGGAGGAGGGGGAGGGGGCGGAGGATTCAGGAGGGAGGAGAAGGTGGCAAAGAGCTTCCTAGGGTTAGAGGCAGATGCTTGGAATTTAGCGTGGTAGAAAGTGGCTTTAGCAGCAGAGACAGAGGAGGAAAATGTAGAGAGGAGGGAGTGAAAGGATGCCAGGTCCGCAGGGAGGCGAGTTTTCCTCCATTTCCGCTCGGCTGCCCGGAGCCCTGTTCTGTGAGCTCGCAATGAGTCATCGAGCCACGGAGCGGGAGGGGAGGACCGAGCCGGCCTGGAGGATAGGGGACATAGAGAGTCAAGGGATGCAGAGAGGGAGGAGAGGAGGGTTGAGGAGGCAGAATCAGGAGATAGGTGGGAGAAGGTTTGAGCGGAGGGAAGAGATGATAGGATGGAAGAGGAGAGAGTAGCGGGGGAGAGAGAGCGAAGGTTGGGACGGCGCGATACCATCCGAGTAGGGGCAGTGTGGGAGGTGTTGGATGAGAGCGAGAGGGAAAAGGATACAAGGCAGTGGTCGGAGACTTGGAGGGGAGTTGCAATGAGGTTAGTGGAAGAACAGCATCTAGTAAAGATGAGGTCGAGCGTATTGCCTGCCTTGTGAGTAGGGGGGAAGGTGAGAGGGTGAGGTCAAAAGAGGAGAGGAGTGGAAAGAAGGAGGCAGAGAGGAAAGAGTCAAAGGTAGACGTGGGGAGGTTAAAGTCGCCCAGAACTGTGAGAGGTGAGCCGTCCTCAGGAAAGGAGCTTGTCAAGGCATCAAGCTCATTGATGAACTCTCCGAGGGAACCTGGAGGGCGATAAATGATAAGGATGTTAAGCTTGAAAGGGCTAGTAACTGTGACAGCATGGAATTCAAAGGAGGCGATAGACAGATGGGTAAGGGGAGAAAGAGAGAATGACCACTTGGGAGAGATGAGGATCCCGGTGCCACCACCCCGCTGACCAGACGCTCTCGGGGTGTGCGAGAACACGTGGGCGGACGAAGAGAGAGCAGTAGGAGTAGCAGTGTTGTCTGTGGTGATCCATGTTTCCGTCAGTGCCAAGAAGTCGAGGGACTGGAGGGAGGCATAGGCTGAGATGAACTCTGCCTTGTTGACCGCAGATTGGCAGTTCCAGAGGCTACCGGAGACCTGGAACTCCACGTGGGTCGTGCGCGCTGGGACCACCAGAGTAGGGTGGCCGCGGCCACGCGGTGAGGAGCGTTTGTATGGTCTGTGCAGAGAGGAGAGAACAGGGATAAACAGACACATAGTTGACAGGCTACAGAAGAGGCTACGCTAATGCAAAGGAGATTGGAATGACAAGTGGACTACACGTCTCGAATGTTCAGAAAGTTAAGCTACGTAGCAAGAATCTTATTGACTAAAATGATACAGTACTGCTGAAGTAGGCCAGCTGGCAGTGGGTGCGTTGTTGACACTACACTAATCAAGTCGTTCCGTTGAGTGTAATAGTTTCTGCAGTGTTGCTATTCGGGGGCTAGCTGGCTAGCTAGCAGTGTTGTTTACGTTACGTTGCGTTAAAAGAACGACAATAGCTGGCTAGCGAACCTAGAAAATCGCTCTAGACTACACAATTATCTTTGATACAAAGACGGCTATGTAGCTAGCTAAGTAGCTAGCTACGATCAAACAAATCAAACCGTTGTACTGTAATGAAATGAAGTGAAAATGTGATACTACCTGTGAATGCGACCGGGTAGTTGAGTTCTATACAGAAGACGTTGGCTAGCGTTGGCTAGCTAGCAGAGTCACCTACGTTAAGGACGACAAATAGCTGGCTAGCTAACCTCGGTAAATTAAGATAATCACTCTAAGACTACACACTCTAAACCTAAACAACACAATTATCTTGGATACGATGATACGAAGACAGCAAAGACAGCTATGTAGCTAGCTAACACTACACTAATCAAGTCGTTCAGTTGAGTGTAATAGTTTCTCCAGTGCAGCTAATCAGTGGACGTTAGCTAGCTGGCTAGTGAAGACTACGTTAGGACGGCGAAATACGATAATTACGCAATTATCTTTGATACAAAGACGGCTATGTAGCTAGCTGAGAAGAAATTGCTAAGATTAGACAAATCAAACCGTTGTGATATAATGAAATATAATGAAAAAGTTATACTACCCGTTGGAGCGAAGTGCAGATGCGACCACTCGCTCCAACCGGAACCGGAAGGGAGAGAGGTTATATACAGTAGAGGCTATATACAGTAGAGAGGCTATATACAGTAGAGAGGCTATACACAGTAGAGAGGTTATATACAGTAGAGGCTATTTACAGTAGAGGCCATATACAGTAGAGAGGCTATATACAGTACAGAGGCTATATACAGTAGAGAGGCTATATACAGTAGAGGCTATATACAGAAGAGAGGCTATATACAGTACAAAGGCTATATACAGAAAAGGCTATATACAGTAGAGAGGCTACTACTTTACTACTCTACCACTCTACCACTCTACTACTCTACTACTCTACTACTCTACACTCTACAACTCTACCACTCTACACTCTACCACTCTACCACTCTACTACACTCTACCACTCTACCACTCTACCACTCTACCACTCTACTACTCTACCACTCTACTCTACCACTCTCTACCACTCTACTACTACTCTACCACTCTACTACTCTACTACTCTACCACTCTACTCTACTCTACTACCACTCTACTACTCTACCACTCTACTACTCTACCACTCTACCACTCTACCACTCTACTACTCTACCACTCTACCACTCTACCTACTACTCTACTACTCTACCACTCTACTACTCTACCACTCTACTACTCTACTCACTCTACTACTACTACTCTACCACTCTACCACTCTACTACTCTACCACTCTACACTCTACCACTCTACTACTCTACCACTCTACACTCTACCACTCTACCACTCTACCACTCTACCACTCTACCACTCTACTACTACTACTCTACCACTCTACCACTCTACTACTCTACCACTCTACCACTCTACACTCTACCACTCTACCACTCTACACTCTACCACTCTACTACTACTACTCTACCACTCTACACTCTACCACTCTACTACTACTACTCTACTACTCTACCACTCTACCACTCTACCAATCTACTACTCTACCACTCTACCACTCTACCACTCTACCACTCTACTACTCTACCACTCTACCACTCTACCACTCTACCACTCTACCACTCTACTACTCTACCACTCTACCACTCTACCACTCTACTACTCTACCACTCTACCACTCTACCACTCTACTCTACCACTCTACCACTCTACCACTCTACCACTCTACCACTCTACCACTCTACTACTACTACTCTACCACTCTACCACTCTACCACTCTACCACTCTACCACTCTACCAATCTACCACTCTACCACGCTACCACTCTACCACTCTACTATTCTACCACTCTACCACTCTACCACTCTACTACTCTACCACTCTACCACTCTACTACTCTACCACTCTACCACTCTACTACTCTACCACTCTACCACTCTACTACTCTACTACTCTACCACTCTACTACTCTACCACTCTACTACTCTACCACTCTACCACTCTACCACTCTACTACTCTACCACTCTACCACTCTACTACTCTACCACTCTACCACTCTACTACCACTCTACCACTCTACCACTCTACTACTCTACCACTCTACTACTCTACCACTCTACCACTCTACACTCTACCACTCTACTACTACTACTCTACCACTCTACCACTCTACTACTCTACCACTCTACTACTACTACTCTACTACTCTACCACTCTACCACTCTACTACTCTACCACTCTACCACTCTACTACTCTACCACTCTACCACTCTACTACTCTACACTCTACACTCTACAACTCTACTACTCTACACTCTACCACTCTACACTCTACCACTCTACCACTCTACAACTCTACTACTCTACACTCTACAACTCTACTACTCTACTACTCTACACTCTACAACTCTACTACTCTACACTCTACCACTCTACACTCTACCACTCTACCACTCTACTACTCTACTTCTCTACCACTCTACTACTCTACAACTCTACCACTCTACACTCTACCACTCTACACTCTACCACTCTACTACTCTACCACTCTACCACTCTACTACTCTACCACTCTACCACTCTACACTCTACTACTCTACTACTCTACCACTCTACTACTCTACCACTCTACCACTCTACTACTCTACTACTCTACTACTCTACCACTCTACCACTCTACCACTCTACTACTCTACCACTCTACCACTCTACTACTACCACTCTACTACTCTACCACTCTACCACTCTACTACTACTACTCTACCACTCTACACTCTACCACTCTACTACTCTACCACTCTACACTCTACCACTCTACCACTCTACTACTCTACCACTCTACCACTCTACTACTACTACTCTACTACTCTACCACTCTACACTCTACCACTCTACTACTACTACTCTACTACTCTACCACTCTACTACTACTACTCTACCACTCTACCACTCTACTACTCTACCACTCTACACTCTACCACTCTACTACTCTACCACTCTACACTCTACCACTCTACCACTCTACCACTCTACCACTCTACCACTCTACTACTACTACTCTACCACTCTACCACTCTACTACTCTACCACTCTACCACTCTACACTCTACCACTCTACCACTCTACACTCTACCACTCTACTACTACTACTCTACCACTCTACCACTCTACCACTCTACTACTCTACTACTCTACCACTCTACCACTCTACCACTCTACCACTCTACTACTCTACTACTCTACCACTCTACCACTCTACTACTCTACCACTCTACTACTCTACCACTCTACCACTCTACCACTCTACCACTCTACCACTCTACCACTCTACTACTCTACTCTACTACTCTACCACTCTACCACTCTACCACTCTACCACTCTACCACTCTACTCTACACTCTACCACTCTACCACTCTACCACTCTACCACTCACTCTACCACTCTACTACTCTACCACTCTACCACTACTACTCTACCACTCTACCACTCTACCACTCTACCACTCTACCACTCTACTACTCTACTACTCTACCACTCTACCACTCTACTACTCTACCACTCTACCACTCTACTACTCTACCACTCTACCACTCTACCACTCTACCACTCTACTACTCTACCACTCTACCACTCTACCACTCTACCACTCTACCACTCTACCACTCTACTACTCTACCACTCTACCACTCTACTACTCTACCACTCTACCACTCTACTACTCTACTCTACCACTCTACCACTCTACCACTCTACCACTCTACCACTCTACTCTACTACTACTACTCTCTACTCTACCACTCTACCTACTCTACCACTCTACCACTCTACTCTACCACTCTACTACTCTACTACTCTACCTCTACCACTCTACTACTCTACCACTCTACTACTCTACTACTCTACACTCTACCACTCTACCACTCTACCACTCTACTACTCTACCACTCTACTACTCTACTACTCTACCACTCTACTACTCTACCACTCTACCACTCTACTACTACTACTACTACTCTACCACTCTACACTCTACCACTCTACTACTCTACCTACTCTACCACTCTACTACTCTACTACTCTACTACTCTACCACTCTACTACTCTACCACTCTACTACTCTACTACTACTCTACTACTCTACTACTCTACCACTCTACTACTCTACTACTCTACTCTACCACTCTACTACTCTACTACTCTACCACTCTACCACTCTACTACTCTACTCTACTACTCTACTCTACTCTACCACTCTACTCTACCACTCTACTACTCTACCACTCTACTACCACTCTCTACCACTCTACTCTACTCTACTACTCTACCACTCTACCACTCTACCACTCTACTCTACCACTCTACTCTACCACTACTCTACTCTACTACTCTACCACTCTACTACTCTACTACTCTACCACTCTACTACTCTACTACTCTACACTCTACCACTCTACCACTCTACTACTCTACTACTCTACTACTCTACTACTCTACTACTCTACACTCTACCACTCTACTCTACTCTACCACTCTACTCTACTACTCTACCACTCTACCACTCTACTCTACCACTCTACCACTCTACTACTCTACTACTCTACCACTCTACCACTCTACTACTCTACTACTCTACCACTCTACTACTCTACCACTCTACCACTCTACTACTCTACCACTCTACTACCACTCTACACTACTCTACTACTCTACACTCTACTACTCTACCACTCTACCACTCTACTACTCTACCACTCTACCACTCTACTACTCTACTACTCTACTACTCTACCACTCTACTACTCTACCACTCTACCACTCTACTACTACTACTCTACCACTCTACCACTACACTCTACCACTCTACCACTCTACTACTCTACCACTCTACTACTACTACTACCACTCTACCACTCTACTACTACTCTACTACCACTCTACACCACTCTACTACTCTACTACTCTACCACTCTACTACTCTACTACTCTACCACTCTACTACTCTACACTCTACCACTCTACTACTCTACCACTCTACACTCTACCACTCTACCACTCTACTACTCTACTACTCTACCACTCTACACTCTACCACTCTACTACTCTACACTCTACCACTCTACACTCTACCACTCTACCACTCTACTACTCTACTACTCTACCACTCTACACTCTACCACTCTACCACTCTACAACTCTACCACTCTACTACTCTACTACTCTACACTCTACTACTCTACTACTCTACCACTCTACCACTCTACCACTCTACTACTCTACTACTCTACCACTCTACTACTCTACACTCTACACTCTACACTCTACTACTCTACTACTCTACCACTCTACTACTCTACCACTCTACCACTCTACTACTCTACCACTCTACACTCTACCTCTACTACTCTACTCTACTCTACCACTCTACCACTCTACTACTCTACCACTCTACCACTCTACTACTCTACTACTCTACCACTCTACTCTACCACTCTACTACTCTACTACTCTACCACTCTACCACTCTACTACTCTACCACTCTACCACTCTACCACTCTACTACTCTACTCTACCACTCTACCACTCTACCACTCTACCACTCTACCACTCTACTACTCTACCACTCTACCACTCTACCACTCTACCACTCTACTACTCTACCACTCTACCACTCTACTACTCTACCACTCTACCACTCTACACTCTACCACTCTACCACTCTACCACTCTACCACTCTACTACTACTACTCTACCACTCTACTACTACTACTCTACCACTCTACCACTCTACCACTCTACTACTACTACTCTCTACCACTCTACTACTCTACTACTCTACCACTCTACTACTCTACTACTCTACTACTCTACTACTCTACCACTCTACCACTCTACTCTACTACTACTACTCTACCACTCTACCACTCTACTACTCTACCACTCTACTACTCTACTACTCTACCACTCTACCACTCTACTCTACCACTCTACCACTCTACCTCTACCACTCTACCACTCTACCACTCTACCACTCTACCACTCTACCACTCTACCACTCTACTACTCTACCACTCTACCACTCTACCACTCTACCACTCTACTACTCTACCACTCTACCACTCTACCACTCTACCACTCTACCACTCTACTACTCTACTACTCTACCTACTCTACTACTCTACTCTACTCTCTACCACTCTACCACTCTACTACTCTACTACTCTACTACTCTACTACTACTACTCTACCACTCTACCACTCTACCACTCTACCACTCTACCACTCTACCACTCTACTACTCTACTACTCTACCACTCTACCACTCTACTACTACTCTACCACTCTACCACTCTACTACTCTACCACTCTACTACTACTACTCTACCACTCTACTACTCTACCACTCTACTACTCTACCACTCTACTACTCTACCACTCTACTACTACTACTCTACCACTCTACTACTCTACCACTCTACTACTCTACTCTACTCTACTACTCTACCACTCTACTACTCTACCACTCTACCACTCTACTACTACTACTCTACCACTCTACACTCTACCACTCTACTACTACTACTACTACTCTACTACTCTACTCTACTCTACTACTCTACCACTCTACTACTCTACTACTCTACCACTCTACTACTCTACCACTCTACCACTCTACTACTCTACCACTCTACCACTCTACTACTCTACTACTCTACCACTCTACTCTACTCTACCACTCTACCACTCTACACTCTACCACTCTACCACTCTACACTCTACCACTCTACTACTACTACTCTACCACTCTACACTCTACTACTCTACCACTGTACTACTCTACCACTCTACACTCTACCACTCTACTACTACTACTCTACTACTACTACTCTACCACTCTACCACTCTACTACTCTACCACTCTACTACTCTACTACTCTACTACTCTACCACTCTACTACTCTACCACTCTACCACTCTACTACTACTACTCTACTACTCTACCACTCTACCACTCTACTACTCTACCACTCTACTACTCTACCACTCTACCACTCTACTACTCTACCACTCTACCACTCTACACTCTACTACTCTACCACTCTACCACTCTACCACTCTACCACTCTACCACTCTACCACTCTACCACTCTACCACTCTACTACTACTACTCTACCACTCTACCACTCTACCACTCTACCACTCTACTACTACTACTCTACCACTCTACCACTCTACCACTCTACTACTCTACCTCTACTCTACTACTCTACCACTCTACACTCTACCACTCTACTACTCTACCACTCTACTACTACTACTCTACCACTCTACACTCTACCACTCTACTACTACTACTCTACCACTCTACTACTCTACCACTCTACACTCTACCACTCTACTACTACTACTCTACCACTCTACACTCTACCACTCTACTACTACTACTCTACCACTCTACTACTCTACTACTCTACCACTCTACACTCTACCACTCTACTACTCTACTACTCTACTACTCTACTACTCTACCACTCTACACTCTACTACTCTACCACTCTACCACTCTACTACTCTACCACTCTACACTCTACCACTCTACTACTACTACTCTACCACTCTACACTCTACCACTCTACTACTACTACTCTACCACTCTACTACTCTACTACTCTACCACTCTACTACTCTACCACTCTACAACTCTACTACTCTACTACTCTACACTCTACTACTACTACTCTACCACTCTACTACTCTACCACTCTACCACTCTACCACTCTACTACTCTACCACTCTACTACTCTACTACTCTACACTCTACTACTACTACTCTACCACTCTACTACTCTACCACTCTACCACTCTACCACTCTACTACTACTACTCTACCACTCTACTACTCTACCACTCTACACTCTACCACTCTACTACTACTCTACCACTCTACTACTCTACCACTCTACCACTCTACCACTCTACTACTACTACTCTACCACTCTACACTCTACCACTCTACTACTACTACTCTACCACTCTACACTCTACCACTCTACTACTACTACTCTACCACTCTACTACTCTACCACTCTACCACTACTACTCTACTACTACTACTACTCTACCACTCTACCACTCTACCACTCTACTACTACTACTCTACCACTCTACCACTCTACCACTCTACTACTACTACTCTACCACTCTACTACTACTACTCTACCACTCTACACTCTACCACTCTACTACTACTACTCTACCACTCTACCACTCTACCACTCTACTACTACTCTACTACTCTACTACTCTACCACTCTACCACTCTACTACTCTACTACTCTACTACTCTACTACTCTACTACTCTACACTCTACTACTCTACTACTCTACTACTCTACTACTCTACTACTCTACACTCTACCACTCTACTACTCTACTACTCTACTACTCTACACTCTACCACTCTACCACTCTACTACTCTACTACTCTACTACTCTACCACTCTACTACTCTACTACTCTACTACTCTACTACTCTACACTCTACCACTCTACTACTCTACCACTCTACCACTCTACTACTTTACACTCTTCACTTTACTACTTTACACTCTACTACTTACAAGTAATGCTTATGCAAATAACAGCATAACATGTTTTTGGCTAAGTACATTAAAACCTGTAAACTGAAATTCATTAAGAGTTACGTCCCTTTGGATGCAAGCTTGTCAATATGGCTTTAACTTCCTGTTTCCATTAGTAATGTTGATGTTTGGAGTTTCCTGAAGAGTTCAGAGCCTCTACAGTTCTACTCTACATATGGTCCTGCAGCTAGTTCATTATAGTTCCTATAGAGAGGTAGTCTGTATCTGCATCCCAAATGGCATCCTTTTCCTAGTGCACTACTTTAGACCAGGGCCCTATTCCCTATATAGTGCACTACGTTGGACCAGGACCCTATTCCCTATATAGTGCACTACTTTAGACCAGGGCCCTATTCCCTATGTAGTTCACTACTTTAGACCAGAGCCCTATTCCCTATATAGTGGTACTACTTTAGACCAGGGCCCTATTCCCTATATAGTGCACCACTTTAGACCAGAGCCCTATTCCCTATACAGTGCACTACTTTAGACCAGGACCCTATTCCCTATATAGTGCACTACTTTAGACCAGGACCCTATCCCCTATATAGTGCACTACTTTAGACCAGAGCCCTATTCCCTATATAGTGGTACTACTTTAGACCAGGGCCCTATTCCCTATATAGTGCACTACTTTAGACCAGGACCCTATTCCCTATATAGTGCACTACTTTTGACCAGGGCCCTATTCCCTATATAGTGCACTACTTTAGACCAGGGCCCTATTCCCTATATAGTGCACTACTTTAGACCAGAGCCCTATTCCCTATATAGTGCACTACTTTAGACCAGGACCCTATTCCCTATATAGTGCACTACTTTAGACCAGGACCCAGGTTCCTAGGTGCCATTAAGAGCACAGCCCTATTCCCTATATAGTGCACTACTTTAGACCAGGACCCTATTCCCTATATAGTGCACTACTTTAGACCAGGACCCAGGTTCCTAGGTGCCATTAAGAGCACAGCCCTATTCCCTATATAGTGCACTACTTTAGACCAGGACCCAGGTTCCTAGGTGCCATTAAGAGCACAGCCCTATTCCCTATATAGTGCACTACTTTAGACCAGGACCCTGCTGCAGCCCGTCTCTCCACACCTCGTTGGCCCTAATGGCCCTGGCTCAGACCTTAAGTTACATGACTATCTGATGATTTACACAGACCCACTATACACATGCTGTGGCTGGGACCCTGCGCTACAATACATAAGACTATCTGATGATTTACACAGACCCACTATACACATGCTGTGGCTGGGACCCTGCGCTACAATACATAAGACTATCTGATGATTTACATCCATTTCAGTAATACATCCATTTCACAGCTCCCACATGCTGTGGTGGACCCTGCGCTACAATACATAAGACTATCTGAGGATTTACACAGACCCAGCTATCACATGCTGAGAGTGGACCAGTGTACAATACATAAGGGATCTGATGATTTACAGACCCCTATACACATGCTGAGAGCTGGGACCCTGCGTACAATACATAAGACTATCTGATGGACGGAGCAGCCCACTATACAGATGCTGGACTGGGACCCTGCGCTACAATACATAAGAGGGATTTACACAGCAGCTATCTGCTGAGGCTGGGACCAGTGTACAATACATAAGAGGATGATTTACATCCATTTCAGCAATACATCCATTTCACAGCTCCCTGTGAGAGTGGACCAGTGTACTGCTAGAGGGACGGAGCAGCTCTCTGTGAGAGTGGACCAGTGTACTGCTGGAGGGACGGAGCAGCTCCCTGTGAGAGTGGACCGGTGTACTGCTAGAGGGACGGAGCAGCTCTCTGTGAGAGTGGACCAGTGTACTGCTAGAGGGACGGAGCAGCTCTCTGTGAGAGTGGACCAGTGTACTGCTAGAGCGACGGAGCAGCTCTCTGTGAGAGTGGACCAGTGTACTGCTGGAGGGACGGAGCAGCTCTCTGTGAGAGTGGACCAGTGTACTGCTAGAGGGACGGAGCGGCTCTCTGTGAGAGTGGACCAGTGTACTGCTAGAGGGACGGAGCAGCTCCCTGTGAGAGTGGACCGGTGTACTGCTAGAGGGACGGAGCAGCTTTCTGTGAGAGTGGACCGGTGTACTGCTAGAGGGACGGAGCAGCTCTCTGTGAGAGTGGACCGGTGTACTGCTAGAGGGATGGAGCACAGCTCTCTGTGAGAGTGGACCAGTGTACATCTGGAGGGACGGAGCAGCTCCCTGTGAGAGTGGACCGGTGTACTGCTAGAGGGACGGAGCAGCTCTCTGTGAGAGTGGACCAGTGTACTGCTAGAGGGACGGAGCAGCTCTCTGTGAGAGTGGACCAGTGTACTGCTAGAGCGACGGAGCAGCTCTCTGTGAGAGTGGACCGGTGTACTGCTAGAGGGACGGAGCAGCTCTCTGTGAGAGTGGACCAGTGTACTGCTGGAGGGACGGAGCAGCTCTCTGTGAGAGTGGACCAGTGTACTGCTAGAGGGACAGAGCAGCTCTCTGTGAGAGTGGACCAGTGTACTGCTAGAGCGACGGAGCAGCTCTCTGTGAGAGTGGACCGGTGTACTGCTAGAGGGACGGAGCAGCTCTCTGTGAGAGTGGACCAGTGTACTGCTGGAGGGACGGAGCAGCTCTCTGTGAGAGTGGACCAGTGTACTGCTAGAGGGACAGAGCAGCTCCCTGTGAGAGTGGACCGGTGTACTGCTAGAGGGACAGAGCAGCTCTCTGTGAGAGTGGACCGGTGTACTGCTAGAGCGACGGAGCAGCTCTCTGTGAGAGTGGACCGGTGTACTGCTAGAGGGACGGAGCAGCTCTCTGTGAGATTGGACCGGTGTACTGCTAGAGGGACGGAGCAGCTCTCTGTGAGAGTGGACCGGTGTACTGCTAGAGGGACGGAGCAGCTCCCTGTGAGAGTGGACCGGTGTACTGCTAGAGGGACGGAGCAGCTCTCTGTGAGAGTGTGTGTGTCGCTGCGTGAGTGAGTGGTGGGCAGAGCCTAAGCCTACCCGGTGGCTGGAATACGATGTGTGTCTGGTTAATGTGCTCTGATAGTTCTACCAGAGGATTGACTTACACCACCCTCCTCCACCCTCCGCCACCCTCCGCCACCCTCCTCCACCCTCCACCCTCCACCCTCCGCCACCCTCCTCCACCACCCCACCCCTCACCCTCCATCACCCCACCACCATCCCACCCTCCACCACCCCACCCCTCACCCTCCTCCACTCCACCCTCCATCACCCCACCACCATCCCACCCTCCACCATCCCACCCCTCACCCTCCTCCACTCCACCACCCTCCACCACCCTCCTCCTCCAACCTCCTCCACCCCACCCCACCCCACCCTTCTCCAACCTCCAACACCCTCCTCCAACCTCCACCACACTCCTCCACCCCACCTCCACCCTCCCCCACCCTCCTCCACCCCACCACCACAACCCTCCCCCACTCCTCCCCCACCCTCCTCCACGCCACCCTCCCCCACCACTCCTCCACCCTCCTCCACCCCACCACCACCACCCACCCCCACCCCTCCCCCACCCTCATCCACCCTCCCCTCCCCCACCCTCCTCCACCCCACCCCCTCCACCCTCCCCACCCCCTCCCCCCTCCCCCACCCTCCTCCACCCCTCCTCCACCCTCCTCCACCCCTCCCCCACCCTCCTCCACCCCTCCCCCACCCCACCCTCCTCCACCCTCCCCCACCCTCCTCCACCCCTCCCCACCCTCCTCCACCCCTCCCCCACCCTCCTCCTCCCGAACCACTGGCCGCCAGGCGTTTGATCAGGTCCAGGCCTCACTGCACTCATTCATCCCTTGCCCCACACGTGTGTGTGTGTGTGTGTGTGTGTGTGTGTGTGTGTGTGTGTGTGTGTGTGTGTGTGTGTGTGTGTGTGTGTGTGTGTGTGTGTGTGTGTGTGTGTGTGTGTGTGTGTGTGTGTGTGTGTGTGTGTGTGTGTGTGTGTGTGTGTGTGTGTGTGTGTGTGTGTGTGTGCGTTAGAGAGCTCTGCAGTAATGACGGTGGAAGGAGACCCGTGGCGAGGCCAGATCTGTTCAAGATGGCTGCAGTCCGTGTCATCGCTGCCCTCCTCAATCACCCAAAGGGGTTTCCTGGGGTAAAACTCTCTTAGAAATGTCTAGATGTTTCCATTTCCTATGTATTTCACACAGATGTAGGGTCTTAATTTGAGCCAGTTTTCTGCAGCAGGAAAATCATCTGGAATTTGAATTATTATGTGGATTATAATTAATGGACATTTTTGTAAAGGGTTGATACTTCAGAAGCCTTTTTAAACCTCAAATCCACTACAAGTTTGACATTTCCTGCTTTGGTTTGTAACAGCATTTGTTGTTGTTTTTCATAATGGGGAAAGATGAATCCAGATTTTATTCACCCTAGTCTGGGTAATGACAGACAGATAGACTCTGGTTCCGTCCCAATTATCTCTCCTTCCTGCTGAAGTGTGTATTTGTTCACTTCCCTTCATTGATTTGAAAGGAAATGGAAACTCCTGTCAATCCAATTCCTTTAAATGGGTTTGGGAGTAAGGAACAATTATTTTTTTTACCTTTTAGGAAGTTAAATTGTGACGCACCCTGAAGGCTTCAGAATAAATTATACAAACATTACATCCATTATATCTACAGCATCAGGTTGTGTCCCAAATGAAACACTATGCCCTATATCGTACACTACTTTAGACCGGGGCCCATAGGGCTAACCCAAACCAATAGGGTCTAAACTAGTGCCCACTACATAGGGATTAAGGTGCCATTTGGGATGCAGGCTCTGTGTTCTGCCTGTTTGCTGTAACACATCATTTAGATGGAAACATTCCCAACAGGTCGTTAGCATTGCTATAAAGAGACGGCGCTAAGATGTTTGTGCCACAGGCTGGAAAAACAGTGTTCAATCAGCGTTCTTTAGTTTGAATGATTGTGGTTTCCCCCGGACAGCTGCCCACGCTGCGAAACCAAAGAAACAGACCATAAACAGAGCGAAAAGAAAACACTGCCCTCTGTCTACCTCCTACACACACACTTATTCAAGCAAATATATGCACGCACACACACACACACACACACACACACACACACACACACACACACACACACACACACACACACACACACACACACACACACACACACACACACACACACACACACACACACACACACACACACACACACACTGCTGGTTCTCCCCTTCTGGTTTCCTCATCGTCTCTATTGATGGTTTCCTCACCGTCTCCCCAAAACCCTGCAGCTTCCTCACCGTCTCCCCAAAACCCTGCAGCTTCCTTACCGTCTCCCCAAAACCCTGCATCTTCCTCACCCCCTCCCCAAAACCATGCAGCTTCCTTACCCCTTCCCCAAAACCATGCAGCTTCCTTACCCCTCCCCAAAACCCTGCATCTTCCTCACCCCCCCCCAAACCATGCAGCTTCCTTACCCCCTCCCCAAAACCATGCAGCTTCCTTACCCCCTCCCCAAAACCATGCAGCTTCCTCACCCTCTCCCCAAAACCCTGCAGCTTCCTTACCGTCTCCCAAAAACCCTGCAGCTTCCTCACCGTCTTACCCTCTCTCCCCAAAACCCTGCAGCTTCCTTACCCTCTCCCCAAAACCCTGCAGCTTCCTTACCCTCTCCCCAAAACCCTGCAGCTTCCTCACCCTCTCCCCAACACCCTGCAGCTTCCTCACCGTCTCCCCAAAACCCTGCAGCTTCCTTACCCTCTCCCCAAAACCCTGCAGCTTCCTTACCCTCTCCCCAAAACCCTCCAGCTTCCTTACCCTCTACCCAAAACCCTGCAGCTTCCTCACCCTCTCCCCAACACCCTGCAGCTATCTCACCCTCTCCCCAACATCCTGCAGCTTCCTCACCCTCTCCCCAACACCCTGCAGCTTCCTCACCCTCTCCCCAACACCCTGCAGCTTCCTTACCCTCTCCCCAAAACCCTGCAGCTTCCTTACACTCTCCCCAACACCCTACAGCTTCCTTACCCTCTCCCCAAAACCCTGCAGCTTCCTCACCCTCTCCCCAAACCCCTGCAGCTTCCTCACCCTCTCCCCAAAACCCTGCAGCTTCCTTACCCTCTCCCGAAAACCCTGCAGCTTCCTCACCCTCTCCCCAAAACCCTGCAGCTTCCTCACCCTCTCCCCAACACCCTGCAGCTTCCTCACCCTCTCCCCAACACCCTGCAGCTTCCTTACACTCTCCCCAACACCCTGCAGCTTCCTTACACTCTCCCCAACACCCTGCAGCTTCCTTACCCTCTCCCCAAAACCCTGCAGCTTCCTTACCCTCTCCCCAAAACCCTGCAGCTTCCTTACCCTCTCCCCAACACCCTGCAGCTTCCTTACCCTCTCCCCAAAACCCTGCAGCTTCCTCACCCTCTCCCCAAAACCCTGCAGCTTCCTCACCCTCTCCCCAAAACCCTGCAGCTTCCTTACCCTCTCCCGAAAACCCTGCAGCTGCCTCACCCTCTCCCCAAAACCCTGCAGCTTCCTCACCGTCTCCCCAAAACCCTGCCATTTCCTTACCGTCTTCCCTGCTAGTTTTGTCGCAACACACTGGATTCCTCACCATCTACTCAACACCCTGCTGGTTTCCTCTTCATCTACTCAACACCCTGCTGGTTTCCTCTTCATCTACTCAACACCCTGCTGGTTTCCTCTTCATCTACTCAACACCCTGCTCGTTTCCTCTTCATCTACTCAACACCCTGCTGGTTTCCTCACCATCTCCCAACACCCTGCTGGTTTCCTCACTGTCTCCCCTGGGGCTTTCCTCACCGTCTCCCCAACACCCTGCTGGTTTCCTCACTGTCTCCCCAACATATTGCTGGTTTCCTCACCGTCTCCCCAACACCCTGCTGGTTTCCTCACTGTCTCCCCAACACCCTGCTGGTTTCCTCACTGTCACCCCAACATATTGCTGGTTTCCTCACCATCTCCCCAATACCCTGCTGGTTTCCTCACCGTCTCCCCAACACATTGCTAGTTTCCTCACTGTCTCACCTGGTGATTTCCTCACCTTCACTCCAACACCCTGCTGGTTTCCTCTTCATCTACTCAACACCCTGCTGGTTTCCTCACCATCTACTCATCACCCTGCTGGTTTCCTCATCATCTACTCAACACCCTGCTGGTTTCCTCTTCATCTACTCAACACCCTGCTGGTTTCCTCTTCATCTACTCAACACCCTGCTGGTTTCCTCTTCATCTACTCAACACCCTGCTGGTTTCCTCTTCATCTACTCAACACCCTGCTGGTTTCCTCTTCATCTACTCAACATTCTGCTGGTTTCCTCACCATCTACTCAACACCCTGCTGGTTTCCACTTCATCTACTCATCACCCTGCTGGTTTCCTCTTCATCTACTCAACACCCTGCTGGTTTCCTCACCATCTCCCAACACCCTGCTGGTTTCCTCACTGTCTCCCCTGGGGATTTCCTCACCTTCACTCCAACACCCTGCTGGTTTCCTCACTGTCTCCCCAACATATTGCTGGTTTCCTCACCGTCTCCCCAACACCCTGCTGGTTTCCTCACTGTCTCCCCAACACCCTGCTGGTTTCCTCACTGTCTCCCCAACATATTGCTGGTTTCCTCACCGTTTCCCCAATACCCTGCTGGTTTCCTCACCGTCTCCCCAACACATTGCTAGTTTCCTCACTGTCTCACCTGGTGATTTCCTCACCTTCACTCCAACACCCTGCTGGTTTCCTCACCATCTACTCAACATTCTGCTGGTTTCCTCACCATCTACTCAACACCCTGCTGGTTTCCTCTTCATCTACTCAACACCCTGCTGGTTTCCTCACAATCTACTCAACACCCTGCTCGTTTCCTCTTCATCTACTCAACACCCTGCTGGTTTCCTCAACACCCTGCTGGTTTCCTCACCATCTACTCAACACCCTGCTGGTTTCCTCTTCATCTACTCAACACCCTGCTGGTTTCCTCTTCATCTACTCAACACCCTGCTGGTTTCCTCACAATCTACTCAACACCCTGCTCGTTTCCTCTTCATCTACTCAACATTCTGCTGGTTTCCTCACCATCTACTCAACACCCTGCTGGTTTCCACTTCATCTACTCATCACCCTGCTGGTTTCCTCTTCATCTACTCAACACCCTGCTGGTTTCCTCACCAACTCCCAACACCCTGCTGGTTTCCTCACTGTCTCCCCTAGGGATTTCCTCACCTTCACTCCAACACCCTGCTGGTTTCCTCACTGTCTCCCCAACATATTGCTGGTTTCCTCACCGTCTCCCCAACACCCTGCTGGTTTCCTCACTGTCTCCCCAACACCCTGCTGGTTTCCTCACTGTCTCCCCAACATATTGCTGGTTTCCTCACCGTCTCCCCAATACCCTGCTGGTTTCCTCACCGTCTCCCCAACACATTGCTAGTTTCCTCACTGTCTCACCTGGTGATTTCCTCACCTTCACTCCAACACCCTGCTGGTTTCCTCTTCATCTACTCAACACCCTGCTGGTTTCCTCACAATCTACTCAACACCCTGCTCGTTTCCTCTTCATCTACTCAACACCCTGCTGGTTTCCTCAACACCCTGCTGGTTTCCTCACCATCTACTCAACACCCTGCTGGTTTCCTCTTCATCTACTCAACACCCTGCTGGTTTCCTCTTCATCTACTCAACACCCTGCTGGTTTCCACTTCATCTACTCAACACCCTGCTGGTTTCCTCTTCATCTACTCAACACCCTGCTGGTTTCCTCTTCATCTACTCAACACCCTGCTGGTTTCCTCTTCATCTACTCAACACCCTGCTGGTTTCCTCTTCATCTACTCAACACCCTGCTGGTTTCCTCACCATCTACTCAACACCCTGCTGGTTTCCTCTTCATCTACTCAACACCCTGCTGGTTTCCTCACCATCTACTCAACACCCTGCTGGTTTCCTCACCATCTACTCAACACCCTGCTGGTTTCCTCTTCATCTACTCAACACCCTGCTGGTTTCCTCTTCATCTACTCAACACCCTGCTGGTTTCCTCACCATCTACTCAACACCCTGCTGGTTTCCTCTTCATCTACTCAACACCCTGCTGGTTTCCTCTTCATCTACTCAACACCCTGCTGGTTTCCTCACCATCTACTCAACACCCTACTGGTTTCCTCTTCATCTACTCAACCCCCTGCTGGTTTCCTCTTCATCTACTCAACACCCTGCTGGTTTCCTCTTCATCTACTCAACACCCTGCTGGTTTCCTCACCATCTACTCAACACCCTGCTGGTTTCCTCTTCATCTACTCAACACCCTGCTGGTTTCCTCTTCATCTACTCAACACCCTGCTGGTTTCCTCTTCATCTACTCAACACCCTGCTGGTTTCCTCTTCATCTACTCAACACCCTGCTGGTTTCCTCTTCATCTACTCAACACCCTGCTGGTTTCCTCTTCATCTACTCAACACCCTGCTGGTTTCCTCACTGTCTCCACTGCTGGCTTCCTCACCGTCTCCACTACTGGTTTCCTCACCATCTCCACTGCTGGTTTCCTCACTGCTGGTTTCCTCACCATCTCCACTACTGGTTTCCTCACCATCTCCACTACTGGTTTCCTCACCATCTCCACTGCTGGTTTCAACACCATCTCCACTGCTGGTTTCCTCACTGTCTCCACTGCTGGTTTCCTCACTGTCTCCACTGCTGGTTTCCTCACCATCTCCACTGCTGGTTTCAACACCATCTCCACTGCTGGTTTCAACACCATCTCCTCTGCTGGTTTCCTCACTGTCTCCACTGCTGGTTTCCTCGCCATCTCCACTGCTGGTTTCCTCACTGTCTCCACTGCTGGTTTCCTCACCGTCTCCACTGCTGGTTTCCTCACTGTCTCCACTGCTGGTTTCCTCACCGTCTCCACTGCTGGTTTCCTCACTGTCTCCACTGCTGGTTTCCTCACCGTCTCCACTGCTGGTTTCCTCACCGTCTCCACTGCTGGTTTCCTCACTGTCTCCACTGCTGGTTTCCTCACTGTCTCCACTGCTGGTTTCCTCACCATCTCCACTGCTGGTTTCCTCACTGTCTCCACTGCTGGTTTCCTCACCGTCTCCACTGCTGGTTTCCTCACTGTCTCCACTGCTGGTTTCCTCACTGTCTCCACTGCTGGTTTCCTCACTGTCTCCACTGCTGGGTTTCCTCACCATCTCCACTGCTGGTTTCCTCACTGTCTCCACTGCTGGTTTCCTCACCGTCTCCACTGCTGGTTTCCTCACTGTCTCCACTGCTGGTTTCCTCACTGTCTCCACTGCTGGATTCCTCACCGTCTCCACTGCTGGTTTCCTCACCATCTCCACTGCTGGTTTCCTCACTGTCTCCACTACTGGTTTCCTCACTGTTTCCACTGCTGGTTTCCTCACCATCTCCACTGCTGGTTTCCTCACTGTCTCCACTGCTGGTTTCCTTACTGTCTCCACTGCTGGTTTCCTCACCGTCTCCACGACTGGTTTCCTCACCATCTCCACTGCTGGTTTCCTCACCGTCTCCACTGCTGGTTTCCTTACTGTCTGTGACATGCAGGCAGAGAGAATGACAGAGAAGAAGACAGGCAGACAGGTAGACCGACAGTAGAGAGGAGGACCTCTAAACCAGTGGACTGACAATGAGTTCCAGACTTTTTATTTTTTACATTTTATTTCACCTTTATTTAAAGTTTACAACTGCGACCTGGCCAAGATAAAGCACAGCAGTTTGACACAGACAACAGCACAGAGTTACACATGTAATAAACAAAAATGCAAATCTATATACAATGAGTGCAAATGAGGTAAGATAAGGGAGGTAAGGCAATAAATAGGCCATGGTGGCGAAGTAATTAGAACATAGCAATTAAACACTGGAATGGTAGATGTGCAGAAGATGAATGTGCAAGTAGAGATACTGGGGTGCAAAGGAGCAAGATAAATAAATACAGTATGGGGATGAGGTAGTTGTATGGGCTGTTTACAGATGGGCTATGGGCTATGTGCAGGTGCAGTGATCTGTGAGCTGCTCTGACAGCTGGTGCTTAAAGCTAGTGAGGGAGATCTAGTGGGTCTCTGGCTTCGTTGATTTTTGCAGTTCGTTCCAGTCATTGGCAGCAGAGAACTGGAAGGAAAGGCTGGAGCGCGTGCTACGGGTGGTTGTTGCTATGGTGAACAGTGAGCTGATATAAGGCGGGGCTTTAACTAGCAGAGACTTGTAGGTGACCTGGAGCCAGTGGGTTTGGCGACGTGTATGAAGCGAGGGCCAACCAACGAGAGCATACAGGTCGTGGTGGTGGGTAATATACGGGGCTTTGGTGACAAAACAGATGGCGCTGTGATAAACTGCATCCAATTTGTTGAGTAGAGTGTTGGAGACTATTTTGTAAATGACATCGCCGAAGTCAAGGAATGGTAGGATGGTCAATTTTACGAGAGTATGTTTGGCAGCTTGAGTGAAGGATGCTTTGTTGCGAAATAGGAAGCCGATTTTAGATTTAACTTTGGATTGGAGATGCTTAATGTGAGCCTGTAAGGAGAGTTTACAGTCTAACTAGACACTTAGGTATTTGTAGTTGTCCAAGTCAGAACTGTCCAGAGTAGTGATGCTGGATGGACGAGCAGGTGCAGGCAGTGATCAGTTGAAGAGCATGCATTTAGTATTGCTTGCATTTAAGAGCACGGAAGGAGAGTTGTATGGCATTGAAGCTCTTCTGGAGGTTAGATAGCACAGTGTCCAAAGAAGGGCCAGAGGAATACAGAATGGTGTCGTCTGCGTAGAGGTGGATCAGAGAATCACCAGCAGCAAGAGCAACATCATTGATGTATACAGAGAAAAGAGTCGGCCCGAGATTGAACCCTGTGGCACCCCCATAGAGACTGTTAAAGGTCTGGACAACAGGCCCTCCGATTTGACACACTGAACTCGATCATAGAATTAGTTGGTGAACCAGGCAAGGCAGTCATTTGAGAAACCAAGGCTGTTGAGTCTGCCGATAAGAATGTGGTGATTGACAGAGTCGAAAGCCTTGGCCAGGTCGATGAATACGGCTGCACAGTAATGTCTCTTATCGATGGCAGTTATGATATCGTTTAGGACCTTGAGCGTGGCTGAGGTGCACCCATGACCAGCTCTGAAACCAGATTGCATGGCGGAGGAGGTATGGTGGGATTCGAAATGGTCGGTAGGCTGTTTGTTGACTTGGCTTTCGAAGACCTTAGAAAGGCAGGGTAGGACAGATGTAAGTCTGTAGCAATTTGGGTCTAGAGTGTCTCCCCCTTTGAAGAGGGGGATGACCGCGGCACCTTTCCAATTTTTGGGAATATCAGATGATACGAAAGAGATTGAACAGGCTAGTAATAGGGGTTGCAACAATGGCGGCTGATAATTTTAGAAAGAGGGGTTGCAAAAATTTCAGATGGTCTCGCCCGCCTGATTTGTAGGGGTCCAGATTTTGCAGCTCTTTCGGAACATCAGCTGACTGGATTTGGGAGAAGGAGAAATGGGGAAGGCTTGGTCGAGTTGCTGTGGGGGGTGCAGGGCTGTTGTCCGGGGTAGGGGTAGCCAGGTGGAAAGCATGGCCAGCCGTAGAAAAATGCTTATTGAAATTCTCAATTATAGTGGATTTATCAGTGGTGACAGTGTTTCCTAGCCTCAGTGCAGTGGCCAGCTGGGAGGTGTTCTTATTCTCCATGGACTTTACAGTGTCCCAGAACCTTTTGGAGTTTGTGCTACAGGATGCACATTTCTGCTTGAAAAAGCTAGCCTTAGCTTTCCTAACTGCCTGTGTATATTTATTTTTATTTTTTTTTTTTTTCCTGACTTCCCTGAAAAGTTACATATCATGGGAGCTATTCGATGCAAATGCAGAACACCACAGCATGTTTTTGTCCTGGTCAAGGGCAGTCAGGTCTGGGGTGAACAAAGGGCTATATCTGTTCTTAGTTCTAAATTTTTTGAATGGGGCATGATTATTTAAGATGGTGAAGAAACCACTTTTAAAGAATGACCAGGCATTCTCTAGTGACGGGATGAGGTCAATATTCATCCAGGATACCTGGGTCAGATCGATTAGGAAGGCCTGCTCGCTGAAGTGTTTTAGGGAGCGTTTCATAGTGATGAGAGTTGGTGTCCTCAGACCCGTTACGGATGCAGGCAAGGAGGCAATGATCGCTGAGATCTTGGTTCAACACAGCAGAGGTGTATTTGGAGGGCAAGTTGGTTAGGATGATATCTATGAGAGTGCCCATGTTTACGGATTTGGGGTTGTACCTGATGGGTTCATTGATCATTTGTGAGAGATTGAGGGCATCAAGCTTAGATTGTAGGATGGTTGGGGTGTTAAGCATGTCCCAGTTTAGGTCACCAAGCAGCACGAGCTCTGAAGATAGATGGGGTGCAATCAGTTCACATATGGTTTCCAGGGAACAGCTGGGGACAGAAGGTGGTCTATAGCAAGCGTCAACGGTGAGAGACTTGTTTCTAGAAAGGTGGAGTTTTAAAAGTAGAAGCTCTAATTGTTTGGGTACAGACCTGGATAGTAAGACAGAACTCTGCAGGCTATCTTTGCAGTAGATTGCAACACCGCCCCCATTGGCAGTTCTATCTTGTCGGAAAAGTTTTATAGCTAGGGATGGACATTTTAGGGTTTTTGGGGGTCTTCCTGAGCCAGGATTCAGACACGGCTAGGACATCTGGGTTGGCAGAGTAAGTTAGGGCAGTGAATAAAACAAACTTAGGGAGGAGGCTTCGAATGTTAACATGCATGAAACCAAGGCTTTTACGGTTACAGAAGTCAACAAATGATAGCGCCTGGGGAATGGGAGAGGAACGAGGCACTGCATTAACCTCCACATACCAGAGGAACAGAGGAGGAGTAGGATAAGGGCACGGCTAAAATAACTGGTCGCCTATTACTTTCGGAACAGAGAGTAAAAGGAGCAGGTTTCTGGGCACGGTAGAATAGATTCAAGGCATAATGTACAGACAAAGGTATGGTAGGATGTGAATACAGTGGAGGTAAACCTGTGCATCGAGTGATGATGAAAGAGATATTGTCTCTAGAAATATCCTTTAAACCAGGTGATGTCACCGCATGTGTGGGAGGTGGATCTAAAGTGTTAAATAAGGCATGTTGAGCAGGGCTAGAGGCTCTACAGTGAAATAAGGCATGTTGAGCAGGGCTAGAGGCTCTACAGTGAAATAAGGCATGTTGAGCAGGGCTAGAGGCTCTGACAGTGAAATAAGGCATGTTGAGCAGGGCTAGAGGCTCTGCAGTGAAATAAGGCATGTTGAGCAGGGCTAGAGGCTCTACAGTGAAATAAGGCATGTTGAGCAGGGAGGCTCTAGTGAAATAAGGCATCTGCAGTGAAATAAAGCATGTTGAGCAGCTAGAGGCTCTACAGTGAAATAAGGCATGTTGAGCAGGGCTAGAGGCTCTACAGTGAAATAAGGCATGTTGAGCAGGGCTAGAGGCTCTGTTGAGCAGTGAAAGTGAAGGCATGTTGAGCAGGGCTAGAGGCTCTACAGTGAAATAAGGCATGTTGAGCAGGGCTAGAGGCTCTACAGTGAAATAAGGCATGTTGAGCAGGGCTAGAGGCTCTACAGTGAAATAAGGCATGTTGAGCAGGGCTAGAGGCTCTACAGTGAAATAAGGCATGTTGAGCAGGGCTAGAGGCTCTACAGTGAAATAAGGCATGTTGAGCAGGGCTAGAGCCTCTACAGTGAAATAAGGCATGTTGAGCAGGGCTAGAGGCTCTACAGTGAAATAAGGCATGTTGAGCAGGGCTAGAGGCTCTACAGTGAAATAAGGCATGTTGAGCAGGGCTAGAGGCTCTACAGTGAAATAAGGCATGTTGAGCAGGGCTAGAGGCATGTTGAGCTAGAGGCAGTGAAATAAGGCATGTTCAAATAAGCATGTTGAGCTAGAGGCTCTACAGTGAAATAAGGCATGTTGAGCAGGGCTAGAGGCTCTACAGTGAAATAAGGCATGTTGAGCAGGGCTAGAGGTGAAATAAGGCATGTTGAGCAGGGCTAGAGGCAGTGAAATAAGGCATGTTGAGCAGGGCTAGAGCCTCTACAGTGAAATAAGGCATGTTGAGCAGGGCTAGAGGCTCTACAGTGAAATAAGGCATGTTGAGCAGGGCTAGAGGCTCTACAGTGAAATAAGGCATGTTGAGCAGGCAGGCATGTTCAGTGAAATAAGGCATGTTGAGCAGGGCTAGAGGCTAGAAATAAGGCTCTGAAATACAGTGAAATAAGGCATGTTGAGCAGGGCTAGAGGCCTACAGTGAAATAAGGCATGTTGAGCAGGGCTAGAGCCTCTGCAGTGAAATAAGGCATGTTGAGCAGGGCTAGAGGCTCTACAGTGAAATAAGTTGCATGCATGTTGAGCAGGGCTAGAGGCTCTACAGTGAAATAAGGCATGTTGAGCAGGGCTAGGGCTCTACAGTGAAATAAGGCAGGGCTGTTGAGCAGGGCTAGAGGCTCTACAGTGAAATAAGGCATGTTGAGCAGGGCTAGAGGCTCTACAGTGAAATAAGGCATGTTGAGCAGGGCTAGAGGCTCTACAGTGAAATAAGGCATGTTGAGCAGCAGAGCAGGGCTAGAGGCATGTTGAGCAGGGCTAGAGGCAGTGAAATAAGGCATGTTGAGCAGGGCTAGAGGCTCTGAAATAAGGCAGTGAAATAAGGCATGTTGAGCAGGGCTAGAGGCTCTACAGTGAAATAAGGCATGTTGAGCAGGGCTAGAGGCTCTACAGTGAAATAAGGCATGTTGAGCAGGGCTAGAGCTCTACAGTGAAATAAGGCATGTTGAGCAGGGCTAGAGGCTCTGAAATAAGGCAGTGAAATAAGTGCATGTTGAGCAGGGCTCTAGAAATAAGGCATGTTGAGCAGGGCTAGAGGCTCTACAGTGAAATAAGGCATGTTGAGCAGGGCTAGAGGCTCTACAGTGAAATAAGGCATGTTGAGCAGGGCTAGAGGCTCTACAGTGAAATAAGGCATGTTGAGCAGGGCTAGAGGCTCTACAGTGAAATAAGGCATGTTGAGCAGGGCTAGAGGCTCTACAGTGAAATAAGGCATGTTGAGCAGGGCTAGAGGCTCTACAGTGAAATAAGGCATGTTGAGCAGGGCTAGAGGCTCTACAGTGAAATAAGGCATGTTGAGCAGGGCTAGAGGCTCTGAAAGTGAAATAAGGCATGTTGAGCAGGGCTAGAGGCTCTACAGTGAAATAAGGCATGTTGAGCAGCTAGAGGCTCTACAGTGAAATAAGGCATGTTGAGCAGGGCTAGAGGCTCTAGAAATAAGGCATGCAGGGCTAGAGGCTCTACAGTGAAATAAGGCATGTTGAGCAGGGAGAGGCTCTAAGTGAAATAAGGCATGTTGAGCAGGGCATGTTGAGCAGGGCTAGAGGCTCTACAGTGAAATAAGGCATGTTGAGCAGGGCTAGAGGCTCTACAGTGAAATAAGGCATGTTGAGCAGGGCTAGAGGCTCTACAGTGAAATAAGGCATGTTGAGCAGGGCTAGAGGCTCTACAGTGAAATAAGGCATGTTGAGCAGGGCTAGAGGCTCTGCAGTGAAATAAGGCATGTTGAGCAGGGCTAGAGCCTCTACAGTGAAATAAGGCATGTTGAGCAGGGAGCAGGCTAGGCTCTAGAAATAAGGCATGTTGAGCAGGGCTAGAGGCTCAGTGAAATAAGGCATGTTGAGCAGGGCTAGAGCCTCTACAGTGAAATAAGGCATGTTGAGCAGGGCTAGAGGCTCTACAGTGAAATAAGGCATGTTGAGCAGGGCTAGAGGCTCTACAGTGAAATAAGGCATGTTGAGCAGGGCTAGAGGCTCTCCAGTGAAATAAGGCATGTTGAGCAGGGCTAGAGCCTCTACAGTGAAATAAGGCATGTTGAGCAGGGCTAGAGGCTCTACAGTGAAATAAGGCATGTTGAGCAGGGCTAGAGGCTCTACAGTGAAATAAGGCATGTTGAAGGGCTAGAGGCTAAGTGAAATAAGGCATGTTGAGCAGGGCTAGAGGCTCTACAGTGAAATAAGGCATGTTGAAGGGCTAGAGGCTCTAAGGCATGTTGAGCAGCTCTAGAGGCTCTCTACAGTGAAATAAGGCATGTTGAGCAGGGCTAGAGGCTCTACAGTGAAATAAGGCATGTTCAGCAGCTAGAGGCTCTACAGTGAAATAAGGCATGTTGAGCAGGGCTAGAGGCTCTACAGTGAAATAAGGCATGTTGAGCAGGGCTAGAGGCTCTACAGTGAAATAAGGCATGTTGAGCAGGGCTAGAGGCTCTACAGTGAAATAAGGCATGTTGAGCAGGGCTAGAGGCTCTACAGTGAAATAAGGCATGTTGAGCAGGGCTAGAGGCTCTACAGTGAAATAAGTCAATAATTACTAACCAAAACAGCAATGGACAAGGTGTATTGACGTTAGCGAGAGGCGTAGCCGAATGATCATCGGTGTCCAGTGAGTAGCTTCAGGCAGCTTGCGGGCCGGGGCTAGCCTAAGCTAACAGAAGGGCCTTGGAGGGATGTCGCGACGGAAGTGGCCCCCTCGTGCTGTTACATCGGCAGACGGATCAACAGGGATCATGTCAGTTGGCAGAATAGGTGGTGGGCCTTGTCTGGTGGGCCTCTTAACTTTTCGATGTGCTCTGGTCCGCTAGCAGGCCGCTGCTATGCATGATGGGATTTCAGGAAGTGACGGCGGGGCCAGTTGAGAAAAACCCCATCGGACGAATCACGTCAGTTGTCCTGATGAGTCGGTGGGGGTCCAAGCCAGTTGGCAAAAAGAGGTATTGTAGCCCAAGTAGTGGCTGATGGACCTTTTTGGCTAGCTGGGAGATAAGCCTAGCTAGGTTAGCTCCAGGGTAATTGGTTATTGCTTCGGGACAGTGACGTTTGAATAACAGCTAGCTTAGCTGCGGTAATCCAGGTGAAAAATTCAACAAAAGGTTCAGAGCTTGCGGTAGGAATAATAATAATAATAATAATAAAAATAAGTCCGATTTGCTCTGGTTTGAGTCACGTTGTGCAGACTGGCAAGAGTTGTGCGTGCTCGAGGTGGCTGATGACTGCTAGCAGTGGCTAGCTGACTACTAGCTCGTAGCTAGTTAGCTGGCTAGCAGCTGTTGGGGTTCCGGGTCAGGCGACGGTTCAGACGACGGATCAGCAGGGCTGATGGGTAATAGAATCCGATGGGCCTCTTAACAACAGTCCGATGTACTTTAGACAGCTAGCGGGCCGTGGCTAACTAGTAGCCAGTTAGCTTTTGATGAGTTGATGATTTCTTAAGTATAAAAATAGAAGATCTGTAGGTTGCAGGAGAGTATATTCAGTCCATAGATAGAAAGTGATTCAAATATTAAATATATATACGGGAAAAAACACAAGGAAATACTATGTTTACAAGACAAAAATACACGTCCGACTGCTACGCCATCTTGGAATCGCCTTCAAGTGGGAAACACTAAATATAAGAGTCAGTCGTTGTTGGTTCATTGCTATACAAGCTCATCTAACGTCGTCATCGACAAAGGCACTGAAAACATAGCCTCATAGAGGTGACATACACCACAACAATCACAATTAAAACAGATTTGCATTCTCTGTAAATCACTATATGTGTATATCTGCACATTGGCCCTCTCTATATAATAATTTTGGTTTTAGCATCTTAATATGAATTATTCCAAGTGTTGTTGAAAAGCAGAAACTTTAATATTCCGTGTTGTTCTGTCATGTGATTTGATGTTGTTCTGTCATGTGATTTGATGTGTTGTTCTGTCATGTGATTTGATGTGTTGTTCTGTCATGTGATTTGATGTGTTGTTCTGTCATGTGATTTGATGTGTTGTTCTGTCATGTGATTTGATGTGTTGTTCTGTCATGTGATTTGATGTGTTGTTCTGTCTGTTTCCGGTTCCGGTTTGGAGCGAGTGGTCGCATCGGCGCTTCGCTCCCGCAGGTAGTATAACTTTTTACATTTCATTATATTTCATTATAGCACAACGGTTTGATATGTCTAATCCTAGCAATTTCTTCTCAGCTAGCTACATAGCCGTCTTTGTATCAAAGATAATTGCGTAACTATCGTATTTCGCCGTCCTAACGTAGTCTTCACTAGCCAGCTAGCTAACGTCCACTGATTAGCTGCACTGGGAAAACTATTACACTCAACTGAACGACTTGATTAGTGTAGTGTTAGCTAGCTACACAGCTGTCTTTGCTGTCTTCGTATCTTCGTTCCAAGATAATTGTGTTGTTTAGGTTTAGAGTGTGTAGTCTTAGAGTGATTATCTTAATATACCGAGGTTAGCTAGCCAGCTATTTGTCCACTTGTCATTCCAATCTCCTTTGCATTAGCGTAGCCTCTTCTGTAGCCTGTCAACTATGTGTCTGTTTATCCCTGTTCTCTCCTCTCTGCACAGACCATACAAACGCTCCACACCGCGTGGCCGCGGCCACCCTAATCTGGTGGTCCCAGCGCGCACGACCCACGTGGAGTTCCAGGTCTCCGGTATCCTCTGGAACTGCCGATCTGCGGTCAACAAGGCAGAGTTCATCTCAGCCTATGCCTCCCTCCAGTCCCTCGACTTCTTGGCACTAACGGAAACATGGATCACCACAGACAACACTGCTACTCCTACTGCTCTCTCTTCATCCGCCCACGTGTTCTCGCACACCCCGAGAGCTTCTGGTCAGCGGGGTGGTGGCACCGGGATCCTCATCTCTCCCAAGTGGTCATTCTCTCTTTCTCCCCTTACCCATCTGTCTATCGCCTCCTTTGAATTCCATGCTGTCACAGTTACCAGCCCTTTCAAGCTTAACATCCTTATCATTTATCGCCCTCCAGGTTCCCTCGGAGAGTTCATCAATGAGCTTGATCCCTTGATAAGCTCCTTTCCTGAGGACGGCTCACCTCTCACAGTTCTGGGCGACTTTAACCTCCCCACGTCTACCTTTGACTCATTCCTCTCTGCCTCCTTCTTTCCACTCCTCTCCTCTTTTGACCTCACCCTCTCACCTTCCCCCTACTCACAAGGCAGGCAATACGCTCGACCTCATCTTTACTAGATGCTGTTCTTCCACTAACCTCATTGCAACTCCCCTCCAAGTCTCCGACCACTACCTTGTATCCTTTTCCCTCTCGCTCTCATCCAACACCTCCCACACTGCCCCTACTCGGATGGTATCGCGCCGTCCCAACCTTCGCTCTCTCTCCCCCGCTACTCTCTCCTCTTCCATCCTATCATCTCTTCCCTCCGCTCAAACCTTCTCCAACCTATCTCCTGATTCTGCCTCCTCAACCCTCCTCTCCTCCCTCTCTGCATCCTTTGACTCTCTATGTCCCCTATCCTCCAGGCCGGCTCGGTCCTCCCCTCCCGCTCCGTGGCTCGATGACTCATTGCGAGCTCACAGAACAGGCCTCCGGGCAGCCGAGCGGAAATGGAGGAAAACTCGCCTCCCTGCGGACCTGGCATCCTTTCACTCCCTCCTCTCTACATTTTCCTCCTCTGTCTCTGCTGCTAAAGCCACTTTCTACCACGCTAAATTCCAAGCATCTGCCTCTAACCCTAGGAAGCTCTTTGCCACCTTCTCCTCCCTCCTGAATCCTCCTCCCCCTCCCCCTCCTCCCTCTCTGCAGACGACTTCGTCAACCATTTTGAAAAGAAGGTCGACGACATCCGATCCTCGTTTGCTAAGTCAAACGACACCGCTGGTTCTGCTCACACTGCCCTACCCTGTGCTCTGACCTCTTTCTCCCCTCTCTCTCCAGATGAAATCTCGCGTCTTGTGACGGCCGGCCGCCCAACAACCTGCCCGCTTGACCCTATCCCCTCCCCTCTTCTCCAGACCATTTCCGGAGACCTTCTCCCTTACCTCACCTCGCTCATCAACTCATCACTGACCGCTGGCTACGTCCCTTCCGTCTTCAAGAGAGCGAGAGTTGCACCCCTTCTGAAAAAACCTACACTCGATCCCTCCGATGTCAACAATTACAGACCAGTATCCCTTCTTTCTTTTCTCTCCAAAACTCTTGAACGTGCCGTCCTTGGCCAGCTCTCCCGCTATCTCTCTCTGAATGACCTTCTTGATCCAAATCAGTCAGGTTTCAAGACTAGTCATTCAACTGAGACTGCTCTCCTCTGTATCACGGAGGCGCTCCGCACTGCTAAAGCTAACTCTCTCTCCTCTGCTCTCATCCTTCTAGATCTATCGGCTGCCTTTGATACTGTGAACCATCAGATCCTCCTCTCCACCCTCTCCGAGTTGGGCATCTCCGGCGCGGCCCACGCTTGGATTGCGTCCTACCTGACAGGTCGCTCCTACCAGGTGGCGTGGCGAGAATCTGTCTCCTCACCACGCGCTCTCACCACTGGTGTCCCCCAGGGCTCTGTGCTAGGCCCTCTCCTATTCTCGCTATACACCAAGTCACTTGGCTCTGTCATAACCTCACATGGTCTCTCCTATCATTGCTATGCAGACGACACACAACTAATCTTCTCCTTTCCCCCTTCTGATGACCAGGTGGCGAATCGCATCTCTGCATGTCTGGCAGACATATCAGTGTGGATGACGGATCACCACCTCAAGCTGAACCTCGGCAAGACGGAGCTGCTCTTCCTCCCGGGGAAGGACTGCCCGTTCCATGATCTCGCCATCACGGTTGACAACTCCATTGTGTCCTCCTCCCAGAGCGCTAAGAACCTTGGTGTGATCCTGGACAACACCCTGTCGTTCTCAACCAACATCAAGGCGGTGGCCCGTTCCTGTAGGTTCATGCTCTACAACATCCGCAGAGTACGACCCTGCCTCACACAGGAAGCGACGCAGGTCCTAATCCAGGCACTTGTCATCTCCCGTCTGGATTACTGCAACTCGCTGTTGGCTGGGCTCCCTGCCTGTGCCATTAAACCCCTTCAACTCATCCAGAACGCCATAGCCCGTCTGGTGTTCAACCTTCCCAAGTTCTCTCACGTCACCCCGCTCCTCCGTTCTCTCCACTGGCTTCCAGTTGAAGCTCGCATCCGCTACAAGACCATGGTGCTTGCCTACGGAGCTGTGAGGGGAACGGCACCTCAGTACCTCCAGGCTCTGATCAGGCCCTACACCCAAACAAGGGCACTGCGTTCATCCACCTCTGGCCTGCTCAACTCCCTACCACTGAGGAAGTACAGCTCCCGCTCAGCCCAGTCAAAGCTGTTCGCTGCTCTGGCCCCCCAATGGTGGAACAAACTCCCTCACGACGCCAGGACAGCGGAGTCAATCACCACCTTCCGGAGACACCTGAAACCCCACCTCTTTAAGGAATACCTAGGATAGGATAAGTATTCCCTCTCCCCCCCCTTTAAGATTTAGATGCGCTATTGTAAAGTGACTGTTCCACTGGATCTCATAAGGTGAATGCACCAATTTGTAAGTCGCTCTGGATAAGAGCGTCTGCTAAATGACTTAAATGTAAATGTGATTTGATGTGTTCTGTCATGTGATTTGATGTGTTGTTCTGTCATGTGATTTGATGTGTTCTGTCATGTGATTTGATGTGTTCTGTCATGTGATTTGATGTGTTCTGTCATGTGATTTGATGTGTTGTTCTGTCATGTGATTTGATGTGTTGTTCTGTCATGTGATTTGATGTGTTATTCTGTCATGTGATTTGATGTGTTGTTCTGTCATGTGATTTGATGTGTT
>NC_060175.1:1991528-2024623 GCF_021184085.1 Oncorhynchus gorbuscha
GAGGAGGTTTATATGGGGACAGGATGAGGAATGACAGACAGAGAGGAGATTTATATGGGGACAGGATGAGGAATGACAGACAGAGAGGAGGTTTATATGGGGACAGGATGAGGAATGACAGACAGAGAGGAGGTTTATATGGGGACAGGATGAGGAATGACAGACAGAGAGGAGGTTTATACAGGGACAGGATGAGGAATGACAGACAGAGAGGAGGTTTATATGAGGAATGACAGACAGAGAGGAGGTTTATAGGGGGACAGGATGAGGAATGACAGACAGAGAGGAGGTTTATACAGGGACAGGATGAGGAATGACAGACCGAGAGGAGGTTTATATGAGGAATGACAGACAGAGAGGAGGTTTATATGGGGACAGGATGAGGAATGACAGACAGAGAGGAGGTTTATATGGGGACAGGATGAGGAATGACAGACAGAGAGGAGGTTTATATGGGGACAGGATGAGGAATGACAGACAGAGAGGAGGTTTATATGGGGACAGGATGAGGAATGACAGACAGAGAGGAGGTTTATATGGGGACAGGATGATGAATGACAGACAGAGAGGTGGTTTATATGGGGACAGGATGAGGAATGACAGACAGAGAGGAGGTTTATATGGGGACAGGATGAGGAATGACAGACAGAGAGGAGTTTTATATGGGGACAGGATGAGGAATGACAGACAGAGAGGAGGTTTATATGGGGACAGGATGAGGAATGACAGACAGAGAGGAGGTTTATATGATGAATGACAGAGAGAGGAGGTTTATATGGGGAATGACAGACAGAGAGGAGGTTTATATGGGGACAGGATGAGGAATGACAGACAGAGAGGAGGTTTATATGGGGACAGGATGAGGAATGACAGACAGAGAGGAGGTTTATATGGGGACAGGATGAGGAATGACAGACAGAGAGGAGGTTTATATAGGGACAGGATGAGGAATGACAGACAGAGAGGAGGTTTATACAGGGACAGGATGAGGAATGACAGACAGAGAGGAGGTTTATATGGGGAATGACAGACAGAGAGGAGATTTATATGGGGACAGGATGAGGAATGACAGACAGAGAGGAGGTTTATATGGGGACAGGATGAGGAATGACAGACAGAGAGGAGATTTATATGGGGACAGGATGAGGAATGACAGACAGAGAGGAGATTTATATGGGGACAGGATGAGGAATGACAGACAGAGAGGAGGTTTATATGGGGAATGACAGACAGAGAGGAGATTTATATGGGGACAGGATGAGGAATGACAGACAGAGAGGAGGTTTATATGGGGACAGGATGAGGAATGACAGACGGAGAGGAGGTTTATATGAGGAATGACAGAGAGAGGAGGTTTATATGGGGAATGACAGACAGAGAGGAGGTTTATATGGGGACAGGATGAGGAATGACAGACAGAGAGGAGGTTTATATGGGGACAGGATGAGGAATGACAGACAGAGAGGAGGTTTATACAGGGACAGGATGAGGAATGACAGACAGAGAGGAGGTTTATACAGGGACAGGATGAGGAATAACAGACAGAGAGGAGGTTTATATGGGGACAGGATGAGGAATGACAGACAGAGAGGAGGTTTATAGTGGGACAGGATGAGGAATGACAGACAGAGAGGAGGTTTATATGGGGACAGGATGAGGAATGACAGACAGAGAGGTGGTTTATATGGGGACAGGATGAGGAATGACAGACAGAGAGGAGGTTTATATGGGGACAGGATGAGGAATGACAGACAGAGAGGAGGTTTATATGGTGACAGGATGAGGAATGACAGACAGAGAGGAGGTTTATATGGGGACAGGATGAGGAATGACAGACAGAGAGGAGGTTTATATGGGTACAGGATGAGGAATGACAGGCAGAGAAGAGGTTTATATGAGAAATGACAGGCAGAGAGGAGGTTTATATGGGGACAGGATGAGGAATGACAGACAGAGAGGAGGTTTATATGGGGACAGGATGAGGAATGACAGACAGAGAGGAGGTTTATATGGGGACAGGATGAGGAATGACAGACAGAGAGGAAGTTTATATGGGGACAGGATGAGGAATGACAGACAGAGAGGAGATTTATATGGGTACAGGATGATGAATGACAGACAGAGAGGAGGTTTATATGGGGACAGGGTGAGGAATGACAGACAGAGAGGAGGTTTATATGGGGACAGGATGAGGAATGACAGGCAGAGAGGAGGTTTATATGAGAAATGACAGACAGAGAGGAGGTTTATAGGGGGACAGGATGAGGAATGACAGGCAGAGAGGAGGTTTATATGGGGACAGGATGAGGAATGACAGACAGAGAGGAGGTTTATATGGGGACAGGATGAGGAGTGACAGACAGAGAGGAGGTTTATATGGGGACAGGATGAGGAATGACAGACAGAGAGGAGGTTTATATGGGGACAGGATGAGGAATGACAGACAGAGAGGAGGTTTATATGAGGAATGACAGACAGAGAGGAGGTTTATAGGGGGACAGGATGAGGAATGACAGACAGAGAGGAGATTTATACAGGGACAGGATGAGTAATGACAGACAGAGAGGAGGTTTATATGGGGACAGGATGAGGAATGACAGACAGAGAGGAGGTTTATATGGGGACAGGATGAGGAATGACAGACAGAGAGGAAGTTTATATGGGGACAGGATGAGGAATGACAGACAGAGAGGAGGTTTATATGGGTACAGGATGATGAATGACAGACAGAGAGGAGGTTTATATGGGGACAGGGTGAGGAATGACAGACAGAGAGGAGGTTTATATGGGGACAGGATGAGGAATGACAGGCAGAGAGGAGGTTTATATGAGAAATGACAGGCAGAGAGGAGGTTTATATGGGGACAGGGTGAGGAATGACAGACAGAGAGGAGGTTTATATGGGGACAGGGTGAGGAATGACAGACAGAGAGGAGGTTTATATGGGGACAGGATGAGGAATGACAGACAGAGAGGAGGTTTATATGGGGACAGGATGAGGAATGACAGACAGAGAGGAGGTTTATATGGGGACAGGATGAGGAATGACAGACAGAGAGGAGGTTTATATGGGGACAGGATGAGGAATGACAGACAGAGAGGAGGTTTATATGGGGACAGGGTGAGGAATGACAGACAGAGAGGAGGTTTATATGGGGACAGGATGAGGAATGACAGGCAGAGAGGAGGTTTATATGAGAAATGACAGACAGAGAGGAGGTTTATATGGGTACAGGATGAGGAATGACAGACAGAGAGGAGGTTTATATGAGGAATGACAGACAGAGAGGAGGTTTATATGGGTACAGGATGAGGAATGACAGACAGAGAGGAGGTTTATATGGGGACAGGATGAGGAATGACAGGCAGAGAGGAGGTTTATATGGGGACAGGATGAGGAATGACAGACAGAGAGGAGGTTTATATGAGAAATGACAGACAGAGAGGAGGTTTATATGGGTACAGGATGAGGAATGACAGACAGAGAGGAGGTTTATATGAGGAATGACAGACAGAGAGGAGGTTTATATGGGTACAGGATGAGGAATGACAGACAGAGAGGAGGTTTATATGAGAAATGACAGACAGAGAGGAGGTTTATATGGGTACAGGATGAGGAATGACAGACAGAGAGGAGGTTTATATGAGGAATGACAGACAGAGAGGAGGTTTATATGGGTACAGGATGAGGAATGACAGACAGAGAGGAGGTTTATATGGGGACAGGATGAGGAATGGCAGACAGAGAGGAGGTTTATATGGGTACAGGATGAGGAATGACAGACAGAGAGGAGGTTTATATGGGTACAGGATGAGGAATGACAGACAGAGAGGAGGTTTATATGGGTACAGGATGACGAATGACAGGCAGAGAGGAGGTTTATATGGGGACAGGGTGAGGAGTGACAGGCAGAGAGGAGGTTTATATAAGGAATGACAGAGAGAGGAGGTTTATATGAGGAATGACAGACAGAGAGGAGGTTTATATGGGTACAGGATGAGGAATGACAGACAGAGAGGAGGTTTATATGAGGAATGAGAGGTTGAGAGGAGTTTTATATTGGTACAGGATGAGGAATGACAGACAGAGAGGAGATTTATACAGGGACAGGATGAAGAATGACAGAGAGAGAGGAGGTTTATATGAGGAATGACAGACAAAGAGGTTTATATGAGGAATGACAAACGGAGAGGAGGTTTATATGAGGAATGACAGACAGAGAGGAGGTTTATATGGGGACAGGATGAGGAATGACAGACAAAGAGGAGGTTTATATGGGGACAGGATGAGGAATGACAGACAAAGAGGAGGTTTATATGAGGACAGGCAGAGAGGAGGTTTATATGAGGAATGACAGACAAAGAGGAGGTTTATATGAGGAATGACAGGCAGAGAGGAGGTTTATATGAGGAATGACAGACAGAGAGGATGTTTATAGGGGTACAGGATGAGGAATGACAGACAGAGAGGAGGTTTATATGAGGAATGAGAGACACTTATGAAGGAGAGTCAACTCCACTAGAAGACAGAAACACTATGAAGGAGAGTCAACTCCACTAGAAGACAGAAACACTATGAAGGAGAGTCAACTCCACTAGAAGACAGAAACACTATGAAGGAGAGTCAACTCAACTCCACTAGAAGACAGAAACACTATGAAGGAGAGTCAACTCCACTAGAAGACAGAAACACTATGAAGGACAGTCAACTCAACTCCACTAGAAGACAGAAACACTATGGAGGAGAGTCAACTCAACTCCACTAGAAGACAGAAACACTATGAAGGAGAGTCAACTCCACTAGAAGACAGAAACACTATGAAGGAGAGTCAACTCCACTAGAAGACAGAAACACTATGAAGGAGAGTCAACTCCACTAGAAGACAGAAACACTATGAAGGAGAGTCAACTCAACTAGAAGACAGAAACACTATGAAGGAGAGTCAACTCCACTAGAAGACAGAAACACTATGAAGGACAGTCAACTCCACTAGAAGACAGAAACACTATGAAGGAGAGTCAACTCCACTAGCAGACAGAAACACTATGAAGGAGAGTCAACTCCACTAGAAGACAGAAACACTATGAAGGAGAGTCAACTCCACTAGAAGACAGAAACACTATGAAGGAGAGTCAAGTCAACTCCACTAGAAGACAGAAACACTATGGAGGAGAGTCAACTCAACTCCACTAGAAGACAGAAACACTATGAAGGAGAGTCAACTCCACTAGAAGACAGAAACACTATGAAGGAGAGTCAACTCCACTAGAAGACAGAAACACTATGAAGGAGAGTCAACGCCACTAGAAGACAGAAACACTATGAAGGAGAGTCAACTCCACTAGAAGACAGAAACACTATGAACGACAGTCAACTCCACTAGAAGACAGAAACACTATGAAGGAGAGTCAACTCAACTCCACTAGAAGACAGAAACACTATGAAGGAGAGTCAACTCCACTAAAAGACAGAAACACTATGAAGGACAGTCAACTCCACTAGAAGACAGAAACACTATGAAGGAGAGTCAACTCAACTCCACTAGCAGACAGAAACACTATGAAGGAGAGTCAACTCCACTAGAAGACAGAAACACTATGAAGGAGAGTCAACTCAACTAGAAGACAGAAACACTATGAAGGAGAGTCAACTCCACTAGAAGACAGAAACACTATGAAGGAGAGTCAACTCAACTCCACTAGAAGAAACAGAAACACTCCACTGAAGGAGAGTCAACTCCACTAGAAGACAGAAACACTATGAAGGAGAGTCAACTCCACTAGAAGACAGAAACACTATGAAGGAGAGTCAACTCAACTCCACTAGAAGACAGAAACACTATGAAGGAGAGTCAACTCCACTAGAAGACAGAAACACTATGAAGGAGAGTCAACTCAACTCCACTAGAAGACAGAAACACTATGAAGGAGAGTCAACTCCACTAGAAGACAGAAACACTATGAAGGAGAGTCAAGTCAACTCCACTAGAAGACAGAAACACTATGAAGGAGAGTCAAGTCAACTCCACTAGAAGACAGAAACACTATGAAGGAGAGTCAACTCCACTAGAACACAGAAACACTATGAAGGAGAGTCAACTCCACTAGAAGACAGAAACACTATGAAGGACAGTCAACTCAACTCCACTAGAAGACAGAAACACTATGAAGGAGAGTCAACTCAACTCCACTAGCAGACAGAAACACTATGAAGGAGTCAACTCAACTAGAAGAAAGAAACACTATGAAGGAGAGTCAACTCCACTAGAAGGAGAGTCAACTCCACTAGAAGACAGAAACACTATGAAGGAGAGTCAACTCCACTAGAAGACAGAAACACTATGAAGGAGAGTCAACTCCACTAGAAGACAGAAACACTATGAAGGAGAGTCAACTCCACTAGAAGACAGAAACACTATGAAGGAGAGTCAACTCCACTAGAAGACAGAAACACTATGAAGGAGAGTCAACTCCACTCCACTAGAAGACAGAAACACTATGAAGGAGAGTCAACTCCACTAGAAGACAGAAACACTATGAAGGAGAGTCAACTCCACTAGAAGACAGAAACACTATGAAGGAGAGTCAAGTCAACTCCACTAGAAGACAGAAACACTATGAAGGAGAGTCAACTCCACTAGAAGACAGAAACACTATGAAGGACAGTCAACTCCACTAGAAGACAGAAACACTATGAAGGAGAGTCAACTCCACTAGAAGGAGAGTCAACTCCACTAGAAGACAGAAACACTATGAAGGAGAGTCAACTCCACTAGAAGGAGAGTCAACTCCACTAGAAGACAGAAACACTATGAAGGAGAGTCAACTCCACTCCACTGGAAGACAGAAACACTATGAAGGAGAGTCAACTCAACTCCACTAGAAGACAGAAACACTATGAAGGAGAGTCAACTCCACTAGAAGACAGAAACACTATGAAGGACAGTCAACTCCACTAGAAGACAGAAACACTATGAAGGAGAGTCAACTCAACTCCACTAGCAGACAGAAACACTATGAAGGAGAAGTCAACTCAACTCCACTAGAAGACAGAAACACTATGAAGGAGAGTCAACTCCACTAGAAGACAGAAACACTATGAAGGAGAGTCAACTCCACTAGAAGACAGAAACACTATGAAGGAGAGTTAACTCAACTCCACTAGAAGACAGAAACACTATGAAGGAGAGTCAACTCAACTAGAAGACAGAAACACTATGAAGGAGAGTCAACTCCACTAGAAGACAGAAACACTATGAAGGAGAGTCAACTCAACTAGAAGACAGAAACACTATGAAGGAGAGTCAACTCCACTAGAAGACAGAAACACTATGAAGGAGAGTCAACTCAACTCCACTAGAAGACAGAAACACTATGAAGGAGAGTCAACTCCACTAGAAGACAGAAACACTATGAAGGAGAGTCAAGTCAACTCCACTAGAAGACAGAAACACTATGAAGGAGAGTCAACTCCACTAGAAGACAGAAACACTATGAAGGAGAGTCAACTCAACTCCACTAGAAGACAGAAACACTATGAAGGAGAGTCAACTCCACTAGAAGACAGAAACACTATGAACGACAGTCAACTCAACTCCACTAGAAGACAGAAACACTATGGAGGAGAGTCAACTCAACTCCACTAGAAGACAGAAACACTATGAAGGAGAGTCAACTCAACTCCACTAGCAGACAGAAACACTATGAAGGAGTCAACTCAACTAGAAGAAAGAAACACTATGAAGGAGAGTCAACTCCACTAGAAGGAGAGTCAACTCCACTAGAAGACAGAAACACTATGAAGGAGAGTCAACTCCACTAGAAGACAGAAACACTATGAAGGAGAGTCAACTCCACTAGAAGACAGAAACACTATGAAGGAGAGTCAACTCAACTCCACCCTTCTCCCCTCTTCTCCTACCCCGGCCTAAAGTGGTCTTTCCTTACCCTTCTACCCTCTTCACCTACACTTGAGTAGTAAAGCGGTATTTCCCCTCTCCTCCCCCTCTTCTCTGCCCTCTCCTCCCGCTCCTCAGCTATGTCTTCTACCAAAGATTGGGGGCTAAAAAAGTTCTACCATTAAAGAAAATATAACATTTATTCATTATTTCTTGCAAGTAGTAACATTTTATAAAACAAGACCAAGACAAATGAGCAGTAATCTCCTCCAGATTGATGATGTGAGGACGGAGAGGGTTGGAATGGCAACATACCTAATCACTGTGTGTGTGTGTGTGTGTGTGTGTGTGTGTGTGTGTGTGTGTGTGTGTGTGTGTGTGTGTGTGTGTGTGTGTGTGTGTGTGTGTGTGTGTGTGTGTGTGTGTGTGTGTGTGTGTGTGTGTGTGTGTGTGTGTGTGTGTGTGTGTGTGTGTGTGTGTGTGTGTGTGTGTGTGTGTGTGAAAGAGAAGTGGCACGGGGTTGGAATGGAACAGCAACAGAATTCAGCGGCAAATTTAATTATTCTCCTAACTGCCACAAATTTGGGTCAGAATAACCCTGCTCTGGGGTCAGAATAACCCTGCTCTGGGGTCAGAATAACCCTGCTCTGGGGTCAGAATAACCCTGCTCTGGGGTCAGAATAACCCTGCTCTGGGGTCAGAATAACCCTGCTCTGGGGTCAAAATAACCCTGCTCTGAGGTCTAAATAACCCTGCTCTGGGGTCAGAATAACCCTGCTCTGGGGTCAGAATAACCCTGCTCTGGGGTCAGAATAACCCTGCTCTGGGGTCAAAATAACCCTGCTCTGGGGTCAGAATAACCCTGCTCTGGGGTCAAAATAACCCTGCTCTGGGGTCAAAATAACCCTGCTCTGGGGTCAAAATAACCCTGCTCTGGGGTCATATTAACCCTGCTCTGGGGTCAAAATAACCCTGCTCTGGGGTCAAAATAACCCTGCTCTGGGGTCAGAATAACCCTGCTCTGGGGTAGGAATAACCCTGCTCTGGGGTCTAAATAACCCTGCACTGGGGTCAGAATAACCCTGCTCTGTGGTAGGAATAACCCTGCTCTGGGGTAAAAATAACCCTGCTCTGGGGTAAAAATAACCCTGCTCTGGGGTCAAAATAACCCTGCTCTGGGGTAGGAATAACCCTGCTCTGGGGTCAGAATAACCCTGCTCTGTGTTGCATCAAAGCAAATTCTTTATGAAAATTCATTCCTTTCATCTCCATAACAGACTGGTAGAATGTGTCTATGGGTCTGTCCCAAATAGCACCCTATTCCCTATGGGCCCTGGTCAAATAGCACCCTATTCCCTATGGACCCTGGTCAAATAGCACCCTATTCCCTATGGGCCCTGGTCAAATAGCACCCTATTCCCTATGGGCCCTGGTCAAATAGCACCCTAATCAAATAGCACCCTATTCCCTATGGGCCCTGGTCAAATAGCACCCTATTCTCTATGGACCCTGGTAAAGTAGTGCACTGCAGAGCTTACAGGATGCCATTGAGGCCGCAGAGCCCTGTAAAGAAGGAGGCAGCCAGACCACATCATTACCACCAGAAGCCTTCCTGTGGAAACTGTCATTGTGTGTGGTTCATTGCCCTCTCAGTAAGCCATCAGGATGTGATCTCTCCAGTCCTCCTCCTGATTGGCTGTTATCGAAATGAATCAATGCTCTATACCAGGCCCTTGACCACATAACCACCCTGAATACTGACAGAAAGTACTGAAGGTCAGGAGCGCCCTGCCTGGTGACCCGAGAGGTCACAGCGAGGCCTGGGCTGCCACATGGACCTAAATGAGGTCTAATGATTTAACTGGCAGCTGTTACACACAGGAATGAACGTAAGAATGGACACACACACATCACAACCGACTCAAACATTTCAAATGTCATTAAGAACACTTCTCAGCTAGCTACATAGCCGTCTTTGTATCAAAGATAATTGCGTAATTATCGTATTTCGCCGTCCTAACGTAGTCTTCACTAGCCAGCTAGCTAACGTCCACTGATTAGCTGCACTGGAGAAACTATTACACTCAACTGAACGACTTGATTAGTGTAGTGTCAGCTAGCTACATAGCTGTCTTCGTATCTTCGTATCCAAGATAATTGTGTTGTTTAGGTTTAGAGTGTGTAGTCTTAGAGTGATTATCTTAATTTACCGAGGTTAGCTAGCCAGCTATTTGTCGTCCTTAACGTAGGAGACTCTGCTAGCTAGCCAACGCTAGCCAACGTCTTCTGAATAGAACTCAACAACCCGGTCGCATTCACAGGTAGTATCACATTTTCATTTCATTACAGTACAACGGTTTGATTTGTTTGATCGTAGCTAGCTACATAGCTAGCTACATAGCCGTCTTTGTATCAAAGATAATTGTGTAGTCTAGAGCGATTTTCTAGGTTCGCTAGCCAGCTATTGTCGTTCTTTTAACGCAACGTAACGTAAACAACACTGCTAGCTAGCCAGCTAGCCCCCGAATAGCAACACTGCAGAAAATATTACACTCAACGGAACGACTTGATTAGTGTAGTGTCAACAACGCACCCACTGCCAGCTAGCCTACTTCAGCAGTACTGTATCATTTTAATCATTTTAGTCAATAAGATTCTTGCTACGTAGCTTAACTTTCTGAACATTCGAGACGTGTAGTCCACTTGTCATTCCAATCTCCTTTGCATTAGCGTAGCTTCTTCTGTAGCCTGTCAACTATGTGTCTGTTTATCCCTGTTCTCTCCTCTCTGCACAGACCATACAAACGCTCCACACCGCGTGGCCGTGGCCACCCTACTCTGGTGGTCCCAGCGAGCACGACCCACGTGGAGTTCCAGGTCTCCGGTAGCCTCTGGAACTGCCAATCTGCGGTCAACAAGGCAGAGTTCATCTCAGCCTATGCCTCCCTCCAGTCCCTCAACTTCTTGGCACTGACGGAAACATGGACCACCACAGACAACACTGCTACTCCTACTGCTCTCTCATCGTCCGCCCACATGTTCTCGCACACCCCGAGAGCTTCTGGTCAGCGGGGTGGTGGCACCGGGATCCTCATCTCTCCCAAGTGGTCATTCTCTCTTTCTCCCCTTACCCATCTGTCTATCGCCTCCTTTGAATTCCATGCTGTCACAGTTACCAGCCCTTTCAAGCTTAACATCCTTATCATTTATCGCCCTCCAGGTTCCCTCGGAGAGTTCATCAATGAGCTTGATGCCTTGATAAGCTCCTTTCCTGAAGACGGCTCACCTCTCACAGTTCTGGGCGACTTTAACCTCCCCACGTCTACCTTTGACTCTTTCCTCTCTGCCTCCTTCTTTCCACTCCTCTCCTCTTTTGACCTCACCCTCTCACCTTCCCCCCCTACTCACAAGGCAGGCAATACGCTCGACCTCATCTTTACTAGATGCTGTTCTTCCACTAACCTCATTGCAACTCCCCTCCAAGTCTCCGACCACTACCTTGTATCCTTTTCCCTCTCGCTCTCATCCAACACCTCCCACACTGCCCCTACTCGGATGGTATCGCGCCGTCCCAACCTTCGCTCTCTCTCCTCCGCTACTCTCTCCTCTTCCATCCTATCATCTCTTCCCTCCGCTCAAACCTTCTCCAACCTATCTCCTGATTCTGCCTCCTCAACCCTCCTCTCCTCCCTCTCTGCATCCTTTGACTCTCTATATCCCCTATCCTCCAGGCCGGCTCGGTCCTCCCCTCCCGCTCCGTGGCTCGATGACTCATTGCGAGCTCACAGAACAGGGCTCCGGGCAGCCGAGCGGAAATGGAGGAAAACTCGCCTCCCTGCGGACCTGGCATCCTTTCACTCCCTCCTCTCTACATTTTCCTCCTCTGTCTCTGCTGCTAAAGCCACTTTCTACCACGCTAAATTCCAAGCATCTGCCTCTAACCCTAGGAAGCTCTTTGCCACCTTCTCCTCCCTCCTGAATCCTCCTCCCCCTCCCCCTCCTCCCTCTCTGCAGATGACTTCGTCAACCATTTTGAAAAGAAGGTCGACGACATCCGATCCTCGTTTGCTAAGTCAAACGACACCGCTGGTTCTGCTCACACTGCCCTACCCTGTGCTCTGACCTCTTTCTCCCCTCTCTCTCCAGATGAAATCTCGCGTCTTGTGACGGCCGGCCGCCCAACAACCTGCCCGCTTGACCCTATCCCCTCCTCTCTTCTCCAGACCATTTCCGGAGACCTTCTCCCTTACCTCACCTCGCTCATCAACTCATCCCTGACCGCTGGCTACGTCCCTTCCGTCTTCAAGAGAGCGAGAGTTGCACCCCTTCTGAAAAAACCTACACTCGATCCCTCCGATGTCAACAATTACAGACCAGTATCCCTTCTTTCTTTTCTTTCCAAAACTCTTGAACGTGCCGTCCTTGGCCAGCTCTCCCGCTATCTCTCTCTGAATGACCTTCTTGATCCAAATCAGTCAGGTTTCAAGACTAGTCATTCAACTGAGACTGCTCTCCTCTGTATCATGGAGGCGCTCCGCACTGCTAAAGCTAACTCTCTCTCCTCTGCTCTCATCCTTCTAGATCTATCGGCTGCCTTCGATACTGTGAACCATCAGATCCTCCTCTCCACCCTCTCCGAGTTGGGCATCTCCGGCGCGGCCCACGCTTGGATTGCGTCCTACCTGACAGGTCGCTCCTACCAGGTGGCGTGGCGAGAATCTGTCTCCTCACCACGCGCCCTCACCACTGGTGTCCCCCAGGGCTCTGTTCTTGGCCCTCTCCTATTCTCGCTATACACCAAGTCACTTGGCTCTGTCATAACCTCACATGGTCTCTCCTATCATTGCTATGTAGACGACACACAATTAATCTTCTCCTTTCCCCCTTCTGATGACCAGGTGGCGAATCGCATCTCTGCATGTCTGGCAGACATATCAGTGTGGATGACGGATCACCACCTCAAGCTGAACCTCGGCAAGACGGAGCTGCTCTTCCTCCCGGGGAAGGACTGCCCGTTCCATGATCTCGCCATCACGGTTGACAACTCCATTGTGTCCTCCTCCCCAGAGCGCCAAGAACCTTGGCGTGATCCTGGACAACACCCTGTCGTTCTCAACCAACATCAAGGCGGTGGCCCGTTCCTGTAGGTTCATGCTCTACAACATCCGCAGAGTACGACCCTGCCTCACACAGGAAGCGGCGCAGGTCCTAATCCAGGCACTTGTCATCTCCCGTCTGGATTACTGCAACTCGCTGTTGGCTGGGCTCCCTGCCTGTGCCATTAAACCCCTTCAACTCATCCAGAACGCCGCAGCCCGTCTGGTGTTCAACCTTCCCAAGTTCTCTCACGTCACCCCGCTCCTCCGTTCTCTCCACTGGCTTCCAGTTGAAGCTCGCATCCGCTACAAGACCATGGTGCTTGCCTACGGAGCTGTGAGGGGAACGGCACCTCAGTACCTCCAGGCTCTGATCAGGCCCTACACCCAAACAAGGGCACTGCGTTCATCCACCTCTGGCCTGCTCGCCTCCCTACCACTGAGGAAGTACAGCTCCCGCTCAGCCCAGTCAAAACTGTTCGCTGCTCTGGCCCCCCAATGGTGGAACAAACTCCCTCACGACGCCAGGACAGCGGAGTCAATCACCACCTTCCGGAGACACCTGAAACCCCACCTCTTTAAGGAATACCTAGGATAGGATAAGTAATCCCTCTCACCCCCCCCCTTAAGATTTAGATGCACTATTGTAAAGTGACTGTTCCACTGGATGTCATAAGGTGAATGCACCAATTTGTAAGTCGCTCTGGATAAGAGCGTCTGCTAAATGACTTAAATGTAAATGTCAATGTAATGTAAATGGAACAAAAAGCACCTTCTCCATACAGCTAGACTGACCATAACGGCTGAAACAGAGCAGTACCTTCTCCAGACAGCTAGACTGACCATACCAGCTGAAACAGAGCAGTACCTTCTCCTCCAGACAGCTAGACTGACCATACCAGCTGAAACAGAGCAGTACCTTCTCCTCCAGACAGCTAGACTGACCATACCAGCTTAAACAGAGCAGTACCTTCTCCTCCATACAGCTAGACTGACCATACCAGCTGAAACAGAGCAGTACCTTCTCCATACAGCTAGACTGACCATAACAGCTGAAACAGAGCAGTACCTTCTCCATACAGCTAGACTGACCATACCAGCTGAAACAGAGCAGTACCTTCTCCTCCATACAGCTAGACTGACCATACCAGCTGAAACAGAGCAGTACCTTCTCCAGACAGCTACACTGACCATATCAGCTGAAACAGAGCAGTACCTTCTCCTCCATACAGCTAGACTGACCATAACGGCTGAAACAGAGCAGTACCTTCTCCATACAGCTAGACTGACCATACCAGCTGAAACAAAGCAGTACCTTCTCCATACAGCTAGACTGACTATACCAGCTGAAACAGAGCAGTACCTTCTCCTTCATACAGCTAGACTGACCATAACAGCTGAAACAGAGCAGTACCTTCTCCTCCATACAGCTAGACTGACCATAACAGCTGAAACAGAGCAGTACCTTCTCCTCCATACAGCTAGACTGACCATCACAGCTGAAACAGAGCAGTACCTTCTCCAGACAGCTAGACTGACCATACCAGCTGAAACAGAGCAGTACCTTCTCCTCCATGCAGCTAGACTGACCATACCAGCTGAAACAGAGCAGTACCTTCTCCATACAGCTAGACTGACCATACCAGCTGAAACAGAGCAGTACCTTCTCCTCCAGACAGCTAGACTGACCATACCAGCTTAAACAGAGCAGTACCTTCTCCTCAATACAGCTAGACTGACCATACCAGCTGAAACAGAGCAGTACCTTCTCCAGACAGCTAGACTGACTATACCAGCTGAAACAGAGCAGTACCTTCTCCTCCATACAGCTAGACTGACCATACCAGCTGAAACAGAGCAGTACCTTCTCCTCCATGCAGCTAGACTGACCATAACATCTGAAACAGAGCAGTACCTTCTCCTCCATACAGCTACATTTACATTTACATTTAAGTCATTTAGCAGACGCTCTTATCCAGAGCGACTTACAAATTGGTGCATTCACCTTATGAGACTGACCATAACAGCTGAAACAGAGCAGTACCTTCTCCATACAGCTAGACTGACCATACCAGCTGAAACAGAGCAGTATCTTCTCCTCCATACAACTAGACTGACCATAACAACTGAAACAGAGCAGTACCTTCTCCTCCATAAAGCTAGACTGACCATACCAGCTGAAACAGAGCAGTACCTTCTCCTCCATACAGCTAGACTGACCATACCAGCTGAAACAGAGCAGTACCTTCTCCTCCATACAGCTAGACTGACCATACCAGCTGAAACAGAGCAGTACCTTCTCCAGACAGCTAGACTGACCAGAAACAGCAGTAGACAGCTAGACTGACTATACCAGCTGAAACAGAGCAGTCCTTCTCCAGACAGCTAGACTGACCATACCAGCTGAAACAGAGCAGTACCTTCTCCATACAGCTAGACTGACCATACCAGCTGAAACAGAGCAGTACCTTCTCCTTCAGACAGCTAGACTGACCATAACAGCTGAAACAGAGCAGTACCTTCTCCAGACAGCTCCATACAGCTGAGCTGAAAGACAGCTGAAACAGTACCTTCTCCATACAGCTAGACTGACCATACCAGCTGAAACAGAGCAGTACCTTCTCCATACAGCTAGACTGACCATACCAGCTGAAACAGAGCAGTACCTTCTCCAGACAGCTAGACTGACCATAACAGCTGAAACAGAGCAGTACCTTCTCCAGACAGCTAGACTGACCATACCAGCTGAAACAGAGCAGTATACAGCTTCCATCCATGAAACAGAGCTAGACTGACCATAACAGCTGAAACAGAGCAGTACCTTCTCCAGATATACTGACAGCTAAACAGACTGACCATACCAGCTGAAACAGAGCAGTACCTTCTCCAGGCAGCTAGACTGACCATACCAGCTGAAACAGAGCAGTACCTTCTCCTCCATACAGCTAGACTGACCATAACAGCTGAAACAGAGCAGTACCTTCTCCTCCATACAGCTAGACTGACCATACCAGCTGAAACAGAGCAGTACCTTCTCCATACAGCTAGACTGACCATACCAGCTGAAACAGAGCAGTACCTTCTCCTTCATACAGCTAGACTGACCATAACAGCTGAAACAGAGCAGTACCTTCTCCATACAGCTAGACTGACCATACCAGCTGAAACAGAGCAGTACCTTCTCCTCCATACAGCTAGACTGACCATACCAGCTGAAACAGAGCAGTACCTTCTCCATACAGCTAGACTAACCATAACAGCTGAAACAGAGCAGTACCTTCTCCATACAGCTAGACTGACCATACCAGCTGAAACAGAGCAGTACCTTCTCCTCCATACAGCTAGACTGACCATACCAGCTGAAACAGAGCAGTACCTTCTCCTCCATACAGCTAGACTGACCATAACAGCTGAAACAGAGCAGTACCTTCTCCATACAGCTAGACTGACCATAACAGCTGAAACACAGCAGTACCTTCTCCATACAGCTAGACTGACCATACCAGCTGAAACAGAGCAGTACCTTCTCCTCCAGGCAGCTAGACTGACCATACCAGCTGAAACAGAGCAGTACCTTCTCCATAAAGCTAGACTGACCATAACAGCTGAAACAGAGCAATACCTTCTCCTCCATACAGCTAGACTGACCATAACAGCTGAAACAGAGCAGTACCTTCTCCAGACAGCTAGACTGACCATACCAGCTGAAACAGTACCTTCTCCATACAGCTAGACTGACCATACCAGCTGAAACAGAGCAGTACCTTCTCCAGGCAGCTAGACTGACCATAACAGCTGAAACAGAGCAGTACCTTCTCCATACAGCTAGACTGACCATAACAGCTGAAACAGAGCAGTACCTTCTCCTCCATACAGCTAGACTGACCATACCAGCTGAAACAGAGCAGTACCTTCTCCTCCATACAACTAGACTGACCATACCAGCTGAAACAGAGCAGTACCTTCTCCTCCATACAGCTAGACTGACCATACCAGCTGAAACAGAGCAGTACCTTCTCCATGCAGCTAGACTGACCATACCAGCTGAAACAGAGCAGTACCTTCTCCTCCATACAGCTAGACTGACCATAACAGCTGAAACAGAGCAGTACCTTCTCCATACAGCTAGACTGACCATACCAGCTGAAACAGAGCAGTACCTTCTCCATACAGCTAGACTGACCATACCAGCTGAAACAGAGCAGTACCTTCTCCTTCATACAGCTAGACTGACCATAACAGCTGAAACAGAGCAGTACCTTCTCCATACAGCTAGACTGACCATACCAGCTGAAACAGAGCAGTACCTTCTCCTCCATACAGCTAGACTGACCATACCAGCTGAAACAGAGCAGTACCTTCTCCTCCATACAGCTAGACTGACCATACCAGCTGAAACAGAGCAGTACCTTCTCCATACAGCTAGACTAACCATAACAGCTGAAACAGAGCAGTACCTTCTCCATACAGCTAGACTGACCATACCAGCAGAAACAGAGCAGTACCTTCTCCTCCATACAGCTAGACTGACCATACCAGCTGAAACAGAGCAGTACCTTCTCCTCCATACAGCTAGACTGACCATAACAGCTGAAACAGAGCAGTACCTTCTCCAGACAGCTAGACTGACCATACCAGCTGAAACAGTACCTTCTCCATACAGCTAGACTGACCATACCAGCTGAAACAGAGCAGTACCTTCTCCAGGCAGCTAGACTGACCATAACAGCTGAAACAGAGCAGTACCTTCTCCAGACAGCTAGACTGACCATACCAGCTGAAACAGTACCTTCTCCATACAGCTAGACTGACCATACCAGCTGAAACAGCGCAGTACCTTCTCCATACAGCTAGACTGACCATACCAGCTGAAACAGAGCAGTACCTTCTCCGGACAGCTAGACTGACCATAACAGCTGAAACAGAGCAGTACCTTCTCCTACCTACAGATATACTGACCATACCAGCTGAAACAGAGCAGTACCTTCTCCATACAGCTAGACTGACCATAACAGCTGAAACAGAGCAGTACCTTCTCCAGGCAGCTAGACTGACCATACCAGCTGAAACAGAGCCGTACCTTCTCCATAAAGCTAGACTGACCATACCAGCTGAAACAGAGCCGTACCTTCTCCATAAAGCTAGACTGACCATAACAGCTGAAACAGAGCAGTACCTTCTCCATACAGCTAGACTGACCATACCAGCTGAAACAGAGCAGTACCTTCTCCTTCATACAGCTAGACTGACCATAACAGCTGAAACAGAGCAGTACCTTCTCCATACAGCTAGACTGACCATACCAGCTGAAACAGAGCAGTACCTTCTCCTCCATACAGCTAGACTGACCATACCAGCTGAAACAGAGCAGTACCTTCTCCATACAGCTAGACTAACCATAACAGCTGAAACAGAGCAGTACCTTCTCCATACAGCTAGACTGGCCATACCAGCAGAAACAGAGCAGTACCTTCTCCTCCATACAGCTAGACTGACCATACCAGCTGAAACAGAGCAGTACCTTCTCCTCCATACAGCTAGACTGACCATAACAGCTGAAAGAGAGCAGTACCTTCTCCATACAGCTAGACTGACCATAACAGCTGAAACACAGCAGTACCTTCTCCATACAGCTAGACTGACCATACCAGCTGAAACAGAGCAGTACCTTCTCCTCCAGGCAGCTAGACTGACCATACCAGCTGAAACAGAGCAGTACCTTCTCCATAAAGCTAGACTGACCATAACAGCTGAAACGGAGCAGTACCTTCTCCTCCATACAGCTAGACTGACCATACCAGCTGAAACAGAGCAGTACCTTCTCCAGACAGCTAGACTGACCATACCAGCTGAAACAGTACCTTCTCCATACAGCTAGACTGACCATACCAGCTGAAACAGAGCAGTACCTTCTCCAGGCAGCTAGACTGACCATAACAGCTGAAACAGAGCAGTACCTTCTCCATACAGCTAGACTGACCATAACAGCTGAAACAGAGCAGTACCTTCTCCTCCATACAGCTAGACTGACCATACCAGCTGAAACAGAGCAGTACCTTCTCCTCCATACAACTAGACTGACCATACCAGCTGAAACAGAGCAGTACCTTCTCCTCCATACAGCTAGACTGACCATACCAGCTGAAACAGAGCAGTACCTTCTCCATGCAGCTAGACTGACCATACCAGCTGAAACAGAGCAGTACCTTCTCCTCCATACAGCTAGACTGACCATAACAGCTGAAACAGAGCAGTACCTTCTCCATACAGCTAGACTGACCATACCAGCTGAAACAGAGCAGTACCTTCTCCATACAGCTAGACTGACCATACCAGCTGAAACAGAGCAGTACCTTCTCCTTCATACAGCTAGACTGACCATAACAGCTGAAACAGAGCAGTACCTTCTCCATACAGCTAGACTGACCATACCAGCTGAAACAGAGCAGTACCTTCTCCTCCATACAGCTAGACTGACCATACCAGCTGAAACAGAGCAGTACCTTCTCCTCCATACAGCTAGACTGACCATACCAGCTGAAACAGAGCAGTACCTTCTCCATACAGCTAGACTAACCATAACAGCTGAAACAGAGCAGTACCTTCTCCATACAGCTAGACTGACCATACCAGCAGAAACAGAGCAGTACCTTCTCCTCCATACAGCTAGACTGACCATACCAGCTGAAACAGAGCAGTACCTTCTCCTCCATACAGCTAGACTGACCATAACAGCTGAAACAGAGCAGTACCTTCTCCATACAGCTAGACTGACCATAACAGCTGAAACACAGCAGTACCTTCTCCATACAGCTAGACTGACCATACCAGCTGAAACAGAGCAGTACCTTCTCCTCCAGACAGCTAGACTGACCATAACAGCTGAAACAGAGCAGTACCTTCTCCATACAGCTAGACTGAGCATACCAGCTGAAACAGAGCAGTACCTTCTCCAGGCAGCTAGACTGACCATACCAGCTGAAACAGAGCAGTACCTTCTCCATAAAGCTAGACTGACCATAACAGCTGAAACGGAGCAGTACCTTCTCCTCCATACAGCTAGACTGACCATACCAGCTGAAACAGAGCAGTACCTTCTCCAGACAGCTAGACTGACCATACCAGCTGAAACAGTACCTTCTCCATACAGCTAGACTGACCATACCAGCTGAAACAGAGCAGTACCTTCTCCAGGCAGCTAGACTGACCATAACAGCTGAAACAGAGCAGTACCTTCTCCATACAGCTAGACTGACCATAACAGCTGAAACAGAGCAGTACCTTCTCCTCCATACAGCTAGACTGACCATAACAGCTGAAACAGAGCAGTACCTTCTCCATACAGCTAGACTGACCATACCAGCTGAAACAGAGCAGTACCTTCTCCTCCATACAACTAGACTGACCATACCAGCTGAAACAGAGCAGTACCTTCTCCTCCATACAGCTAGACTGACCATAACAGCTGAAACAGAGCAGTACCTTCTCCATACAGCTAGACTGATCATACCAGCTGGAACAGAGCAGTACCTTCTCTGTACAGCTAGACTGACCATAACAGCTGAAACAGAGCAGTACCTTCTCCATACAGCTAGACTGACCATACCAGCTGAAACAGAGCAGTACCTTCTCCTCCATACAACTAGACTGACCATACCAGCTGAAACAGAGCAGTACCTTCTCCTCCATACAGCTAGACTGACCATAACAGCTGAAACAGAGCAGTACCTTCTCCATACAGCTAGACTGATCATACCAGCTGGAACAGAGCAGTACCTTCTCTGTACAGCTAGACTGACCATAACAGCTGAAACAGAGCAGTACCTTCTCCATACAGCTAGACTGACCATACCAGGTGAAACAGAGCAGTACCTTCTCCTCCATACAGCTAGACTGACCATATCAGCTGAAACAGAGCAGTACCTTCTCCTCTATACAGCTAGACTGACCATACCAGCTGAAACAGAGCAGTACCTTCTCCTCCATACAGCTAGACCGACCATAACAGCTGAAACAGAGCAGTACCTTCTCCATACAGCTAGACTGACCATAACAGCTGAAACAGAGCAGTACCTTCTTCTCCATACAGCTAGACTGACCATACCAGCTGAAACAGAGCAGTACCTTCTCCTCCATACAGCTAGACTGACCATAACAGCTGAAACAGAGCAGTACCTTCTTCTCCATACAGCTAGACTGACCATAACAGCTGAAACAGAGCAGTACATTCTTCTCCATACAGCTAGACTGACCATAACAACTGAAACAGAGCAGTACCTTCTTCTCCATACAGCTAGACTGAACATAAGAGTGGACCCAGCAACAGTCAACAAAGAGCTATTTGAAATTTTAATGCTTAAAACCAGCAAATCAAATTGTTTGAGGTCCGATTCTGTGGAGACAACCAAGCACTGAAAGTGCCACTCCACCACCTTTGGAAGATCTGTCTAGCTAAAAAAGGTTATTCCCAGATAGGTTAATATCAGTGTTCCCAACATTCTTTCTTAACCACGTCTCAGTAATGACAAACACATCTGGATTGGAGCTGTGAACCCACACTTTCAATTTGTGCAGAATTTGTATTATTTTTTTACCTGTATTTAACCAGGTAGGCTAGTTGAGAACACCTGTATTTAACCAGGTAAGCCAGTTGAGAACACCTTTATTTAACCAGGTAGGCTAGTTGAGAACACCTTTATTTAACCAGGTAGGCCAGTTGAGAACACCTTTATTTAACCAGGTAGACTAGTTGAGAACACCTTTATTTAACAAGGTAAGCCAGTTGAGAACACCTTTATTTAACCAGGTAGGCCAATTGAGAACACCTGTATTTAACCAGGTAGGCCAGTTGAGAACACCTTTATTTAACCAGGTAGGCTAGTTGAGAACACCTTTATTTAAACAGGTAGGCTAGTTGAGAACACCTTTATTTAACCAGGTAGGCTAGTTGAGAACACCTTTATTTAACCAGGTAAGCCAGTTGAGAACACCTTTATTTAACCAGGTAGGCCAGATGAGAACACCTTTATTTAACCAGGTAGGCCAGATGAGAACACCTTTATTTAACCAGGTAGGCTAGTTGAGAAGACCTTTATTTAACCAGGTAGGCACGTTGAGAACACCTTTATTTAACCAGGTAAGCCAGTTGAGAACACCTGTATTTAACCAGGTAGGCTAGTTGAGAACACCTTTATTTAACCAGGTAGGCCAGTTGAGAACACCTTTATTTAACCAGGTAGGCCAGTTGAGAACACCTTTATTTAACCAGGTAGGCTAGTTGAGAACACCTGTATTTAACCAGGTAGGCTAGTTGAGAACACCTTTATTTAACCAGGTAGGCCAGTTGAGAACACCTTTATTTAACCAGGTAGGCCAGTTGAGAACACCTTTATTTAACCAGGTAGGCCAGTTGAGAACACCTTTATTTAACCAGGTAGGCCAGTTGAGAACACCTTTATTTAACCAGGTAGGCTAGTTGAGAACACCTTTATTTAACCACGTAGGCTAGTTGAGAACACCTTTATTTAACCAGGTAGGCTAGTTGAGAACACCTTTATTTAACCAGGTAGGCTAGTTGAGAACACCTTTATTTAACCAGGTAGGCACGTTGAGAACACCTTTATTTAACCAGGTAGGCCAGATGAGAACACCTTTATTTAACCAGGTAGGCCAGATGAGAACACCTTTATTTAACCAGGTAGGCTAGTTGAGAACACCTTTATTTAACCAGGTAGGCACGTTGAGAACACCTTTATTTAACCAGGTAAGCCAGTTGAGAACACCTTTATTTAACCAGGTAGGCACATTGAGAACACCTTTATTTAACCAGGTAGGCTAGTTGAGAACACCTTTATTTAACCAGGTAGGCACGTTGAGAACAAGTTCTCATTTACAACTGCGACCTGGCCAAGATAAAGCGTATTGGAGATGTTTAATGTGAGTCTGGAAGGAGGGTTTACAGTCTACCCAGACACCTAGGTCTTTGTAGTGTAGTCCACTAAATAAATATCTTATATACACTGCTCAAAAAAATAAAGGGAACACTTAAACAACACAATGTAACTCCAAGTCAATCACACTTCTGTGAAATCAAACTGTCCACTTAGGAAGCAACACTGATTGACAATAAATTTCACATGCTGTTGTGCAAATGGAATAGACAAAAGGTGGAAATTATAGGCAATTAGCAATAAAGGAGGTGTCCAGAGTAGTGTCCAGAGCATGGAGGCGCTACCAGGAGACAGGCCAGTACATCAGGAGATGTGGAGGAGGCCGTAGGAGGGCAACAACCCAGCAACAGGACCGCTACCTCCGCCTTTGTGCAAAGAGGAGCAGGAGGAGCACTGCCAGAACCCTGCAAAATGACCTCCAGCAGGCCACAAATGTGCATATGTCTGCTCAAACGGTCAGAAACTCCATGAGGGTGGTATTAGGGCCCGACGTCCACAGGTGGGGGTTGTGCTTACAGCCCAACACCGTGCAGGACGTTTGGCATTTGCCAGAGAACACCAAGATTGGCAAATTTGCCACTGGCGCCCTGTGCTCTTCACAGATGAAAGCAGGTTCACACTGAGCACATGTGACAGACGTGACAGTCTGGAGACGCCGTGGAGAACGTTCTGCTGCCTGCAACATCCTCCAGCATGACCGGTTTGGCGGTGGGTCAGTCATGGTATGGGGTGGCATTTCTTTGGGGGGCCACACAGCCCTCCATGTGCTCGCCAGAGGTAGCCTGACTGCCATTAGGTACCGAGATGAGATCCTCAGACCCCTTGTGATACCATATGTTGGTGCGGTTGGCCCTGGGTTCCTCCTAATGCAAGACAATGCTAGACCTAGAAATTCTTGTTTATAATGACGGCCTACTCCAGCCAAACCCTAACGACGCTCGGCCAATTGTGCGCCGCCCTATGGGACTCCCAATCACAGCCGGTTGTAATACAGCCTGGAATGGAACCAGGGTCTGTCGTGACTCCTCTAATACTGAGATGCGATGCCTTAGACCTCTGAACCAGGGTCTGTAGTGACTCCTCTAGCACTGAGATGCAGTGTCTTAGACCTCTGAACCAGGGTCTGTAGTGACTCCTCTAGCACTGAGATGCAGTGTCTTAGACCTCTGAACCAGGGTCTGTAGTGACTCCTCTAGCACTGAGATGCAGTGTCTTAGACCTCTGAACCAGGGTCAGTAGTGACTCCTCTAGCACTGAGATGCAGTGCCTTAGACCTCTGAACCAGGGTCTGTAGTGACTCCTCTAGCACTGAGATGCAGTGTCTTAGACCTCTGAACCAGGGTCAGTAGTGACTCCTCCAGCACTGAGATGTCTTAGACCTCTGAACCAGGGTCTGTAGTGACTCCTCTAGCACTGAGATGCAGTGCCTTAGACCACCACACCACTCGGGAGCCTTAAATATCTACTCCAGATGGTTGTTTTTATATCCATTTGGTGGTTAAGTTCTTCACCTAGTTGAAATCCTTCATTCTGTCCGGAGGACGGTGTATGTGTGCACACAAGCGAGCGAGTGTGTGTCTCTCTTTCCGGGTCTTTTGGTTTTCAGTTCTATAAGAAATGATCCCTTTGTCCCACCGTTTAAGACACTTGTTGATGCATGGTGTGGTGTAGAATTTCCCTTAAATGCTCTGGTAAACATTGGGCTTACGCTGGGAAACAAAGCACTGACTTTAAAGAGAGCTTTCAAAAGCAACCTCCCTCCCCTCCTACAGCATGTAAACAGAGTAATTGTCCTTGGGAGACTCCCAGCTCCAGCTGAACACAATTATACACCTCACATGTACAGTACCAGTCAAAAGTCAAAAGTATATACTGTACTCGATACCATCTACTGTATCTTGCCTATGCTGCTCTGTACCATCACTCATTCATATATCTTTATGTACATATTCTTCATCCCCTTACACTGTGTATAAGACAGTAGTTTTGGAATTGTTAGTTAGACTACTTGTTGGTTATTACTGCATTATCGGAACTAGAAGCACAAGCATTTCGCTACACTCGCATTAACATCTGCTAACCATGTGTATGTGACAAATACAATTTGATTTGATTTCATTCAAGTTTGGACACACCTACTCATTCAAGGGTTTTTCTTTATTTTTGCTATTTTCTACATTGTAGAATAATAGTGAAGACATCAACACTATGAAGTAACACATATGGAATCATGTAGTAACCAAAAAACTGTAAAGCAAATCAAATATATTTGAGATTCTTCAAAGTAGCCACCCTTTGCCTTGATGACAGCTTTGCACATTCTTGGCATTCTCTCAACCAGCTTCATGAGGTAGTCACCTGGAATGCATTTCAATTAACATGTGTGCCTTGTTAAAAGTACATTTGTGGAATTTATTTTCTTCTTAATGCATTTTTAGCCAATCAGTTGTGTTGTGACACGGTAAGGGTGGTATACAGAAGATAGCCCTATTTGGCAAAAGACCAAGTCCATATTATGGCAAGAACAGTTCAAATAAGCAAAGAGAAACAACAGTCCATCATTACTTTTAGACATGAAGGTCAGTCATTCCGAAACATTTCAGTTGCAAAAATCATTAAGTGCTGAAACTGGCTCTCCCAAATAAATGCATCACGTCACAGACACATCTCAACATCAACTTTTCAGAAGAGAATCAGATCTTCATGTTCGAGTTGCTGTAAAGAAACCACTACCAAAGGACACCAATAAGAAGAAGAGACTTGCTTGGGCCAAGAAACACAAGCAATGGACATTAGACCGGTGGAAATCTGTCCTTTGGTCTGATGAGTACAAATTTGAGATTTTTGGTTCCAACCGCCGTGTCTTTGTGAGATGAAGTGTAGGTGAACGGATGATCTCCGCAAGTCTGGTTCCCACCGTGAAGCATGGAGGAGGATGTGTCATGGTGTGGGATTGCTTTGCTGGTGACACTGATTTATTTAGAATTCAAGGCACACTTAACCAGCATGGCTACCACAGTATTCTGCAGCAATACTCCATCCCATGTGGTTTGCACTTAGTGGGACTATCAATTGTTTTTCAACAGGACAATGACCCAACCCACCCCCAGGCTGTGTAAGGGGTATTTGACCAGGGAGAGTGATGGAGTGCTGCATCAGATGACCTGGCCCCCACAACCAACAACCTCAACCCAATTGAGATGTTTTGGGATGAGTTGGACCGCAGAGTGAAGGAAAAGCAGCCAACAAGTGCTCATCATATGTGGGAACTCCTTCAATATTGTTGGAAAAGCATTCCTCTTGAAGCTGGTTGAGAGAATGATGTTTTTTGCGACTGCACTTGAAAAAACATTTAAAGTTCTTGAAATGTTCCGTATTGACTGACTTTCATGTCTTAAAGTAATGATGAACTGTCGTTTCTCTTTGCTTATTTGAGCTGTTCTTGCCATAATGTGGACTTGGGTCTTTTACCAAATAGGGCTATCTTCTTTATACCACCCCTACGTTGTCACAACACAACTGATTGGCTCAAACGCTTCTTTGAAAATGTTCAAATACAAAATGTATTTGTTTAACACTTTTTTGGTTGCTACATGATTCCATATACGTTATTTCATCGTTTTGATGTCTTCACTATTATTCTACAGTGTAAATCAAATCAGATGTTATTGGTCACATACACATGGTTAGCAGATGTTATCGCGAGTGTAGCGAAATGCTTGTTCTTGTAGCTCCAACAGTGCAGTAATATCTAACAAGTAATCTAACAATTCAATAACAACTACCTTATACACACATCTAAAGGAATGGAATAAGAATATATACATATAAATATATGGATGAGCAATGACCAAGCGGTAAGAAGCAATATAGAACACAGTACATACATATGAGATGAGTAATGCAAGATATGTAAACATTATTCAAGTGTCATTACTAAAGTGACAAGTGATCCATTTAATGAGTCTGTATGTACTGTAGGCAGCAGCCTCTCTGTGCTAGTGATGGCTGTTTAACTGTGTAACAGTCTGATGACAGCCTGGTGATATAGCCCGACAGGATGCTCTCAATTGTGCATCTGTAAAAGTTTGTGAGGGTTTCAGGTGACAAGCGAAAATAGTAAGAATAAAGAAAAACCTTGAATGAGTGTGTATCCAAACTTTTGACTGGTACTGTACCTCTTAAACTAGCTAAATCAGATGTTTATTTAACTTAGTCATTATTCAAATCCAATCAAATGTTATTGGTCACATACACATGGTTATCAGATGATAATGCGAGTGTAGCGAAATGCTTGTGCTTCTAGTCCAACAGTGCAGTAATATCTAACAAGTCATCTAACAAATTCACAATGACTACCTAATACACACAATGTAAGGGGATGGATTAAGAATATATACATATAAATATATAGATACAGGATTGCCGTGCGGCATAGGCACGATGCAATGGATGGTATAAAATACATTATATACATTTGAGGTAGGATGTGCAAACATTAGTAAAGTGGCTTTATTTAAAGTGACTAGTGACGCCATTATTAAATCCATTTTTTTTAAAGTGATTTGATTCTGTATGTTGGCAGCAGCCTCTCCAGCTGGTCTGTGCTCTGAGGACGTGGCTAGGGATGCCATCTGGGCCAGCAGCCTTTGCGAGGGTTAACACCTTTAAATGTTTTACTCACATCGGCCACGTTGAAGGAGAGCCCACAGGCTTTGGTAACGGGCCATGTCGGTGGCACTGTATTGTCTTTAAAACACGCAAAGAAGTGTTTAATTTGCCTGGGAGTGAAACATCGATGTCCGCCACGGGACTGGTTTTCTTTTTGTAATCCTTGATTGACCAATTCTCATAGCTTTTAGCCGTACCCTTATCCTACTCCTCCTCTGTTCCTCTGGTGATGTAGAGGTTAATCCAGGCACTGCAGTGCCTAGCACCACTCCCATTCCCCAGGGCTATCATTTGCTGACTTCTGTAACCATAAAAGCCTTGGTTTCAGCTATGTCAACATTAGAAGCCTCCTCCCTAAGTTTGTTTTATTCACTGGCCTAGCACACTCTGCCAACCCGGATGTCCTAGCCGTGTCTGAATCCTGGCTCAGGAAGACCCCCAAAAACCCTGAAATTTCCATCCCTAACTATAAAATCTTCTGACAAGATAGAACTGCCAAAGGGGGCGGTGTTGCAATCTTGCCCTTGGTTCTCTCCAGACCTGACTGCCCTTAACCAACACAAAAACATCCTATGGCGTTCTGCATTAGCATCGAACAGCCCCCATGATATGCAACTTTTCAGGGAAGCTATAAACCAATACACACAGGCAGTTAGAAAAGTCAAGACTAGCTTTTTCAAGCAGAAATTTGCTTCCTGCAACAAAACACTTAAAAAAGTTCTGGGACACTGTAAAGTCCAAGGAGAATAAGAACACCTCCTCCCAGTTGCCCACTGCACTGAGGATAGGAAACACTGTCACCACTGATAAATCCACTATAATTGAGAATTTCAATAAGCATTTTTCTACGGCTGGCCATGCTTTCCACCTGGCTACTCCTACCCCGGTCAACAGCACTGCACCCCCCACAGCAACTCGCCCAAGCCTTCCCCATTTCTCCTTCTCCTAAATCCAGTCAGCTGATGTTCTGAAAGAGCTGCAAAATCTGGACCCCTACAAATCAGTTGGGCTAGACAATCTGGACCCTTTCTTTCTAAAATTATCTGCCGAAATTGTTGCAACCCCTATTACTAGCCTGTTCAACCTCTCTTTCGTGTCATCTGAGATTCCCAAAGATTGGAAAGCAGCTGCGGTCATCCCAGGTACATCCTAGGTACAAATACCTAGGTGTCAGGTTAGACTGTAAACTCTTCTTCCAGACTCACCTCAAACATCTCCAATCCAAAGTTAAATCTAGAATTGGCTTCCTATTTCGCAAACAAAGCATCCTTCACTCATGCTGCCAAACAATACCCTCGTAAAACTGACAATCCTACCGATCCTCGACATCGGCGATGTCATTTACAAAATAGCCTCCAATACCCTACTCAATAAATTGGATGCTGTCTATCACAGTGCCATCCGTTTTGTCACCAAAGCCCCATATACTACCCACCACTGCGACCTGAACGCTTTCATTGGCTGGCCCTCGCTTCATACTCGTCGCCAAACCCACTGGCTCCAGGTCATCTACATGACCCTGCTAGGTAACGTCCCCCCTTATCTCAGCTCAGTGGTCACCATAGCAGCACCCACCTGTGGCAGGCGCTCCAGCAGGTGTATCTCTCTAGTCACCCCCAAAACCAATTCTTCCTTTGGCTTTCCTTCCAGTTCTCTGCTGCCAATGACTGGAACAAACTACAAAAATCTCTGAAACTGGAAACACTTTTCTCCCTCACTAGCTTTAAGCACCAGCTGTCAGAGCAGCTGACAGATTACTGCACCTGTACATAGCCCATCTATAATTTAGCCCAAACAACTACCTCTCCCCCTACTGTATTTATTTATTTTGCTCCTTTGCACCCCATTATTTCTCTCTACTTTGCACATTCTTCCACTACAAATCTACAATTCCAGTGTTTTACTTGCTATATTGTATTTACTTTGCCACCATGGCCTTTTTTGCCTTTACGTCCCTTCTCACCTGATTTGCTCACATTGTATATAGACTTATTTTTGTACTGTATTATTGACTGTATGTTTGTTTTACTCCACTCTGTGTTGTTGTATGTGTCGAACTTCTTTGCTTTGTCTTGGCCAGGTCGCAATTGTAAATGAGAACTTGTTCTCAACTTGCCTACCTGGTTAAATAAAGGTGTTCTCAACTGGCCTACCTGGTTAAATAAAGGTGTTCTCAACTAGCCTACCTGGTTAAATAAAGGTGTTCTCAACTAGCCTACCTGGTTCAGCTGGTATGGTCAGTCTAGCTCTATGGGGGAGAAGGTACTGCTCTGTTTCAGCTGGTATGGTCAGTCTAGCTGTATGGAGAAGGTACTGCTCTGTTTCAGCTGGTATGGTCAGTCTAGCTGTATGGAGGAGAAGGTACTGCTCTGTTTCAGCTGGTATGGTCAGTCTAGCTGTATGGAGGAGAAGGTACTGCTCTGTTTCAGCTGGTATGGTCAGTCTAGCTGTATGGAGGAGAAGGTACTGCTCTGTTTCAGCTGGTATGGTCAGTCTAGCTGTATGGAGGAGAAGGTACTGCTCTGTTTCAGCTGGTATGGTCAGTCTAGCTGTATGGAGGAGAAGGTACTGCTCTGTTTCAGCTGGTATGGTCAGTCTAGCTGTATGGAGGAGAAGGTACTGCTCTGTTTCAGCTGGTATGGTCAGTCTAGCTCTATGGGGGAGAAGGTACTGCTCTGTTTCAGCTGGTATGGTCAGTCTAGCTGTATGGAGAAGGTACTGCTCTGTTTCAGCTGGTATGGTCAGTCTAGCTGTATGGAGGAGAAGGTACTGCTCTGTTTCAGCTGGTATGGTCAGTCTAGCTGTATGGAGGAGAAGGTACTGCTCTGTTTCAGCTGGTATGGTCAGTCTAGCTGTATGGAGGAGAAGGTACTGCTCTGTTTCAGCTGGTATGGTCAGTCTAGCTGTATGGAGGAGAAGGTACTGCTCTGTTTCAGCTGGTATGGTCAGTCTAGCTGTATGGAGGAGAAGGTACTGCTCTGTTTCAGCTGGTATGGTCAGTCTAGCTGTATGGAGGAGAAGGTACTGCTCTGTTTCAGCTGGTATGGTCAGTCTAGCTGTATGGAGGAAAAGGTACTGCTCTGTTTCAGCTGGTATGGTCAGTCTAGCTCTATGGGGGAGAAGGTACTGCTCTGTTTCAGCTGGTATGGTCAGTCTAGCTGTATGGAGAAGGTACTGCTCTGTTTCAGCTGGTATGGTCAGTCTAGCTGTATGGAGGAGAAGGTACTGCTCTGTTTCAGCTGGTATGGTCAGTCTAGCTGTATGGAGGAGAAGGTACTGCTCTGTTTCAGCTGGTATGGTCAGTCTAGCTGTATGGAGGAGAAGGTACTGCTCTGTTTCAGCTGGTATGGTCAGTCTAGCTGTATGGAGGAGAAGGTACTGCTCTGTTTCAGCTGGTATGGTCAGTCTAGCTGTATGGAGGAGAAGGTACTGCTCTGTTTCAGCTGGTATGGTCAGTCTAGCTGTATGGAGGAGAAGGTACTGCTCTGTTTCAGCTGGTATGGTCAGTCTAGCTGTATGGAGGAGAAGGTACTGCTCTGTTTCAGCTGGTATGGTCAGTCTAGCTCTATGGGGGAGAAGGTACTGCTCTGTTTCAGCTGGTATGGTCAGTCTAGCTGTATGGAGAAAGGTACTGCTCTGTTTCAGCTGGTATGGTCAGTCTAGCTGTATGGAGGAGAAGGTACTGCTCTGTTTCAGCTGGTATGGTCAGTCTAGCTGTATGGAGGAGAAGGTACTGCTCTGTTTCAGCTGGTATGGTCAGTCTAGCTGTATGGAGGAGAAGGTACTGCTCTGTTTCAGCTGGTATGGTCAGTCTAGCTGTATGGAGGAGAAGGTACTGCTCTGTTTCAGCTGGTATGGTCAGTCTAGCTGTATGGAGGAGAAGGTACTGCTCTGTTTCAGCTGGTATGGTCAGTCTAGCTCTATGGGGGAGAAGGTACTGCTCTGTTTCAGCTGGTATGGTCAGTCTAGCTGTATGGAGGAGAAGGTACTGCTCTGTTTCAGCTGGTATGGTCAGTCTAGCTGTATGGAGGAGAAGGTACTGCTCTGTTTCAGCTGGTATGGTCAGTCTAGCTGTATGGAGGAGAAGGTACTGCTCTGTTTCAGCTGGTATGGTCAGTCTAGCTGTATGGAGGAGAAGGTACTGCTCTGTTTCAGCTGGTATGGTCAGTCTAGCTGTATGGAGGAGAAGGTACTGCTCTGTTTCAGCTGGTATGGTCAGTCTAGCTCTATGGGGGAGAAGGTACTGCTCTGTTTCAGCTGGTATGGTCAGTCTAGCTGTATGGAGGAGAAGGTACTGCTCTGTTTCAGCTGGTATGGTCAGTCTAGCTGTATGGAGAAGGTACTGCTCTGTTTCAGCTGGTATGGTCAGTCTAGCTGTATGGAGGAGAAGGTACTGCTCTGTTTCAGCTGGTATGGTCAGTCTAGCTGTATGGAGGAGAAGGTACTGCTCTGTTTCAGCTGGTATGGTCAGTCTAGCTGTATGGAGGAGAAGAGTACTGTACTGCTCTGTTTCAGCTGGTATGGTCAGTCTAGCTGTATGGAGGAGAAGGTACTGCTCTGTTTCAGCTGGTATGGTCAGTCTAGCTGTATGGAGGAGAAGGTACTGCTCTGTTTCAGCTGGTATGGTCAGTCTAGCTGTATGGAGGAGAAGGTACTGCTCTGTTTCAGCTGGTATGGTCAGTCTAGCTGTATGGAGGAGAAGGTACTGCTCTGTTTCAGCTGGTATGGTCAGTCTAGCTGTATGGAGGAGAAGGTACTGCTCTGTTTCAGCTGGTATGGTCAGTCTAGCTGTATGGAGGAGAAGGTACTGCTCTGTTTCAGCTGGTATGGTCAGTCTAGCTCTATGGAGGAGAAGGTACTGCTCTGTTTCAGCTGGTATGGTCAGTCTAGCTGTATGGAGAGAAGGTACTGCTCTGTTTCAGCTGGTATGGTCAGTCTAGCTGTATGGAGGAGAAGGTACTGCTCTGTTTCAGCTGGTATGGTCAGTCTAGCTGTATGGTAGCTGTATGGAGGAGAAGGTACTGCTCTGTTTCAGCTGGTATGGTCAGTCTAGCTGTATGGAGGAGAAGGTACTGCTCTGTTTCAGCTGGTATGGTCAGTCTAGCTGTATGGAGGAGAAGGTACTGCTCTGTTTCAGCTGGTATGGTCAGTCTAGCTGTATGGAGGAGAAGGTACTGCTCTGTTTCAGCTGGTATGGTCAGTCTAGCTCTATGGGGGAGAAGGTACTGCTCTGTTTCAGCTGGTATGGTCAGTCTAGCTGTATGGAGAAGGTACTGCTCTGTTTCAGCTGGTATGGTCAGTCTAGCTGTATGGAGGAGAAGGTACTGCTCTGTTTCAGCTGGTATGGTCAGTCTAGCTGTATGGAGGAGAAGGTACTGCTCTGTTTCAGCTGGTATGGTCAGTCTAGCTGTATGGAGGAGAAGGTACTGCTCTGTTTCAGCTGGTATGGTCAGTCTGCTCTGTTTCAGCTGTATGGAGGA